>NC_139991.1:75592118-75599618 GCF_964263955.1 Coregonus lavaretus
GCCCACCCCATGCCCCCCACTCCCACAAAGAGGGCCTCAACATGAAAGTCACACATACGCCCAGGCCGTGAGCAGGCAAACAGGCCCAACCCCCACTCTTACACTAGCACAAGCCAATGGCATGTACCAGATGCTCAGCAGGCTCTGCTCACACTTACTGGTCTGAGGCCAAACCACACAACTAACAATGTTAGACACTTTATGGAACACAAAGCCTTCACGATCTCATCCTGGAATATCCAAGGCCTGAGGTCAACTGGCCTAAAGAGCAGGAACCTGGACTTCAGAAATACAGACATTGTCATCATACAAGAAACATGGTATAGAGGAGATGGACTCACCAGTTGCCCTCTAGCTGGTGGTCCCATCCACCAAACTACCAGGTGTGAAACAGGGAAGGGACTCAGGGGGTATGCTAATTTGGTATAGAGCAGACCTAACTCACTCTATTAAATTAATCAAAACAGGAACATTTGACATTTGTCTAGATATTCAAAAGGAAATTATCTCAACAGAGAACAATGTCCTCCTGTGTGCTACCTACAGTGGGGAAAACAAGTATTTAGTCAGCCACCAATTGTGCAAGTTCTCCCACTTAAAAAGATGAGAGAGGCCTGTAATTTTCATCATAGGTACAAGTCAACTATGACAGACAAAATGAGAAAAATTAATCCAGAAAATCACATTGTAGGATTTTTAATGAATTTATTTGCAAATTATGGTGGAAAATAAGTATTTGGTCAATAACAAAAGTTTCTCAATACTTTGTTATATACCCTTTGTTGGCAATGACACAGGTCAAACGTTTTCTGTAAGTCTTCACAAGGTTTTCACACACTGTTGCTGGTATTTTGGCCCATTCCTCCATGCAGATCTCCTCTAGAGCAGTGATGTTTTGGGGCTGTCGCTGAGCAACACGGACTTTCAACTCCCTCCAAAGATTGTCTATGGGGTTGAGATCTGGAGACTGGCTAGGCCACTCCAGGACCTTGAAATGCTTCTTACGAAGCCACTCCTTCGTTGCCCGGGCGGTGTGTTTGGGATCATTGTCATGCTGAAAGACCCAGCCACGTTTCATCTTCAATGCCCTTGCTGATGGAAGGAGGTTCTCACGATACATGGCCCCATTCATTCTTTCCTTTACACGGATCAGTCGTCCTGGTCCCTTTGCAGAAAAACAGCCCCAAAGCATGATGTTTCCACCCCCATGCTTCACAGTAGGTATGGTGTTCTTTGGATGCAACTCAGCATTCTTTGTCCTCTATTTTGGTTTCATCTGAACATATGACATTCTCCCAATCCTCTTCTGGATCATCCAAATGCACTCTAGCACTCTAGCAAACTTCAGACAGGCCTGGACATGTACTGGCTTAAGCATGGGGACACGTCTGGCACTGCAGGATTTGAGTCCCTGGTGGCGTAGTGTGTTACTGATGGTAGGCTTTGTTACTTTGGTCCCAGCTCTCTGCAGGTCATTCACTAGGTCCCCCCGTGTGGTTCTGGGATTTTTGCTCACCGTTCTTGTGATCATTTTGACCCCACGGGGTGAGATCTTGCGTGGAGCCCCAGATCGAGGGAGATTATCAGTGGTCTTTTATGTCTTCCATTTCCTAATAATTGCTCCCACAGTTTATTTCTTCAAACCAAGCTGCTTACCTATTGCAGATTCAGTCTTCCCAGCCTGGTGCAGGTCTACAATTTTGTTTCTGGTGTCCTTTGACAGCTCTTTAGTCTTGGCCATAGTGGAGTTTGGAGTGTGACTGTTTGAGGTTGTGGACAGGTATCTTTTATACTGATAACAAGTTCAAACAGGTGCCATTAATACAGGTAATGAGTGGAGGACAGAGGAGCCTCTTAAAGAAGAAGTTACAGGTCTGTGAGAGCCAGAAATCTTGCTTGTTTGTAGGTGACCAAATACTTATTTTCCACCATAATTTGCAAATAAATTCATAAAAAATCCTACAATGTGATTTTCTGGATTTTTTTTCCTCAATTTGTCTGTCATAGTTGACGTGTACCTATGATGAAAATTACAGGCCTCTCTCATCTTTTTAAGTGGGAGAACTTGCACGATTGGTGGCTGACTAAATACTTTTTTCCCCCACTATATATCCCCCCACTAGAATCCCCATACTCCATCCTGGAGGGGGAAATCAATCACTTCCAGGCCCAGGGACATGTACTAGTCTCTGGCGACCTAAATGCCAGAACTGGACAAGAACCTGACACCCTCAGCACACAGGGGGACAAACACCTACCTGGAGGTGACAGCATTCCCTTCCCCATATGCCCCCCTAGGCACAACTACGACAACATAACCAACAAAAACGGGTTGCAACTCCTGCAGCTCTGTCGCACGCTGGGTATGTACATAGTCAATGGTAGGCTTCAAGGGGACTCCTATGGTAGGTACACCTATAGCTCATCTCTTGGCAGTAGTACTGTAGACTACTTTATCACTGACCTCAACCCAGAGTCTCTCAGAGCGTTCACAGTCAGCCCACTGACACCCCTATCAGACCACAGCAAAATCACAGTCTACTTGAACAGAGCTATACTCAATCATGAGGCATGAGGAACTGAATAATATTAAAAAATGCTATAAATGGAAGGAAAGTATTGTGGAAACCTACCAAAAAACAATTAGGCAACAACAAATTCAATCCATTTTAGACAATGTCCTGGACAAAACGTTTCACTGTAATAGTGAAGGTGTAAACTTGGCAGTAGAAAACCTAAACAGTATATTTGAGCTCTCAGCTTCCCGATCAAATCTAAAGAATTTCAAGCAGAAAACCTAAGAAAATTAACAACAATGTCAAATGGTTTGATGAAGAATGCAAAAACCTAAGAAAGAAATTGAGAAACCTATCCAACCCAAAACATAGAGACCTAGAAAACCTGAGCCTACGCCTTCACTATGGTGAATCACTAAAACAATACAGAAATACACTACGGAAAAAGAAGGAACAGCATGCCAGAAATCAGCTCAATGTAATTGAAGAATCCATAGACTCTAAACACTTCTAGGAAAATTGGAAAACACCAAACAAACAACAACACGAAGAGCTATCTATCCAAAACGGAGATGTATGGGTTAACCACTTCTCAAATTTTTTAGCCCTATATCAAAGAGCAAACAGCAAAAACATATACATGATCAAATACAAATCTTAGAATCAACTATTAAAGACTACCAGAACCCACTGGATTCTCCAATTACATTGAATGAATTACAGGACAAAATATAAAACCCTCCAACCCAAAAAGGCCTGTGGTGTTATGGTATCCTAAATGAAATGATAAAATATACAGACCACAAATTCCAGTTGGCTATACTTAAACTCTTGAACATCATCCTTAGCTCTGGCATCTTCCCCAATATTTGGAACCAAGGACTGATCACCCAAATCCCCAAAAGTGGAGACAAATTTGACACCAATAACTACTGTGGGAGATGCGTCAAACAGCAATTTTGGGAAAATCCTCTGCATTATCATTAACAGCAGACTCGTACATTTCCTCAGTGAAAACAATGTACTGAGCAAATGTCAAATTGGCTTTTTAACAAATTACCGTACGACAGACCACGTATTTTCCCTGTACACCCTAATTGACAAAGAAACAAACCAAAACAAAGGCAAAGTCTTCTCATGCTTTGTTGATTTCAAAAAAGCTTTTGACTCAATTTGGCATTAGGGTCTGCTATACAAATTAATGGAAAGTGGTGTTGGAAGAAAAACATACAAAAATAATGGTGTTTCAAAAAAGGTCCAGTTGCCAGGATCACAAATACAAATTCCATCTAGACACCGTTGCCCTAGAGCACACAAAAAACTATACATACCTCGGCCTAAATAGCAGCGCAACAGGTAACTTCCACAAAGCTGTGAACGATCTGAGAGACAAGGCAAGAAGGGCCTTCTATGCCATCAAAAGGAACATAAAATTCGACATTCCTATTAGGATCTGGCTAAAAATACTTGAATTAGTTATAGAACCCATTGCCCTTTATAGTTGTGAGGTCTGGGGTCCGCTCACCAACCAAGAATTCACAAAATGGGACAAACACCAAATTGAGACTCTGTATGCAGAATTCTGCAAAAATATCCTCTGTGTACAAATAATGCATGCAGAGCAGAATTAGGCCGATACCCGCTAATGATAAAAATCCAGAAAAGAGCTGTTAAATTCTATAACCACCTAAAAGGAAGCAATTCCCAAACCTTCCATAACAAAGCCATCACCTACAGAGAGATGAACCTGGAGAAGAGTCCCCTAAGCAAGCTGGTCCTGGGGCTCTGTTCACAAACACAAACAGACCCCACAGAGCCCCAGGACAGCAACACAATTAGATCCAACCAAATCATGAGAAAACAAAAAGAGAATTACTTGACACATTGGAAAGAATTAACAAAAAAACTGAGCAAACTATAATGCTATTTGGCCCTAAACAGAGAGTACACAGTGGCAGAATACCTGGCCACTGTGACTGACCCAAATGTAAGGAAAGTTTTGACTATGTACATGTAACCGATGTGAAATGGCTAGCTAGTTAGCGGTGCGCACTAGTAGCGTTTCAATCGGTGACGTCACTCGCTCTGAGACCTTGAAGTACTTGTTTCCCTTGCTCTGCTTTTGTGGAGCGACGGGTAACGGTGCTTCGAGGGTGACTGTTGTCGATGTGTGCAGAGGGCCCCTGGTTCAAGCCCAGGTAGGGGCAAGGAGAGGGACGGAAGCAACACTGTTACATACAGACTCAGTGAGCATAGCCTTGCTATTGAGAAAGGCCGCCGTAGGCAGACCTGGCTCTCAGGAGAAGACAGGCTATGTGCACACTGCCCACAAAATGAGGTGGAAACAGCTGCACTTCCTAACCTTCTGCCAAATGTATGACCATATTAGAGACACATATTTCCCTCAGATTACACAGACCCACAAAGAATTAGAAAACAAACCACATTTTGATAAACTCCATATCTATTGGGTGAAATACCACAGTGTGTCATCACAGCAGCAAGATTTGTGACCTGTTGCCACAAGAAAAGTGCAACCAGTGAAGAACAAACACCATTGTAAATACAACCCATATTTATGTTTATTTATTTTCCCTTTTGTACTTTAACTATTTGCACATAATATGACATTTGAAATGTCTTTATTATTTTGGAACTTTTGTGAGTGTAACGTTTACTGTTAATTTTTTTCATTGTTTATTTCACTTTTGTTTATTATCTATTTTGCTTGCTTTGGCAATGTTAACATATGTTTCCCAAGCCAATAATGCCCTTTGAAATTGAAATTGAATTGAGAGAGAGAGAGTGAGAGAGAGAGAGTGAGAGAGAGAGAGAGAGAGAGAGAGAGAGAGAGAGAGAGAGGGAGAGAGAGAGAGAGAGAGAGGGAGAGAGAGAGAGAGAGAGAGAGAGAGAGAGAGAGAGAGAGACAGAGAGAGAGAGAGAGAGAGAGAGAGAGAGACAGAGAGAGAGACAGAGAGAGAGAGAGAGAGAGAGAGAGAGAGAGAGAGAGAGAGAGAGAGAGAGAGAGAGAGAGAGAGAGAGATGGGTTGCACCTCCATCACATGTGTCATTGCCATTGTTATCAACCCACCACAGACACATTGATGTCCAGAAGTAGAAGGGGGGCTACTGATTGTTTCGCCCAGTGATGTAGTCAAGTCACTAAACCTAAAGACCCAAGTCACGTGCTTGAGTCCAAGTCTGAGTCACCAATGGCCGAGTCATGAGTCCCTATTGTTGAAGTCCGAGTCCCAGTGTTCGAGTACTGGTCCAAGTGCTCAAATCTGAGGCACTGGGTCCACATGAACTCAAAATAAAGTTATTTACCCAGTCAGATATAGTGTAGTGGTAAGAGGAATTATTTACCCAGTCAGATATAGTGTAGTGATGAGGAGTTATTAACCCAGTCAGATATAGTGTAGTGATAAGAGGAGTTATTAACCCAGTCAGATATAGTGTAGTGGTAAGAGGAGTTATTAACCCAGTCAGATATAGTGTAGTGGTAAGAGGAGTTATTAACCCAGTCAGATATAGTGTAGTGATGAGGAGTTATTAACCCAGTCAGATATAGTGTAGTGATAAGAGGAGTTATTAACCCAGTCAGATATAGTGTAGTGGTAAGAGGAGTTATTTACCCAGTCAGATATAGTGTAGTGGTAAGAGGAGTTATTAACCAGTCAGATATAGTGTAGTGGTAAGAGGAGTTATTAACCAGTCAGATATAGTGTAGTGGTAAGAGGAGTTATTAACCCAGTCAGATATAGTGTAGTGGTAAGAGGAGTTATTTACCCAGTCAGATATAGTGTAGTGGTAAGAGGAGTTATTAACCAGTCAGATATAGTGTAGTGGTAAGAGGAGTTATTAACCCAGTCAGATATAGTGTAGTGGTAAGAGGAGTTATTAACCAGTCAGATATAGTGTAGTGGTAAGAGGAGTTATTAACCCAGTCAGATATAGTGTAGTGGTAAGAGGAGTTATTAACCCAGTCAGATATAGTGTAGAGCCAAGAGGAGTTATTAACCCAGTCAGATATAGTGTAGTGGTAAGAGGAGTTATTAACCCAGTCAGATATAGTGTAGAGCCAAGAGGAGTTATTAACCCAGTCAGATATAGTGTAGAGCCAAGAGGAGTTATTAACCCAGTCAGATATAGTGTAGTGGTAAGAGGAGTTATTAACCCAGTCAGATATAGTGTAGAGCCAAGAGGAGTTATTAACCCAGTCAGATATAGTGTAGTGGTAAGAGGAGTTATTAACCAGTCAGATATAGTGTAGTGGTAAGAGGAGTTATTAACCCAGTCAGATATAGTGTAGTGGTAAGAGGAGTTATTAACCAGTCAGATATAGTGTAGTGGTAAGAGGAGTTATTAACCCAGTCAGATATAGTGTAGAGCCAAGAGGAGTTATTAACCCAGTCAGATATAGTGTAGTGGTAAGAGGAGTTATTAACCAGTCAGATATAGTGTAGTGGTAAGAGGAGTTATTAACCAGTCAGATATAGTGTAGTGATGAGGAGTTATTAACCAGTCAGATATAGTGTAGAGCCAAGAGGAGTTATTAACCCAGTCAGATATAGTGTAGTGGTAAGAGGAGTTATTAACCAGTCAGATATAGTGTAGTGGTAAGAGGAGTTATTTACCCAGTCAGATATAGTGTAGTGGCTAGAGGAGTTATTTACCCAGTCAGATATAGTGTAGTGGTAAGAGGAGTTATTTACCCAGTCAGATATAGTGTAGTGGTAAGAGGAGTTATTAACCAGTCAGATATAGTGTAGTGGTAAGAGGAGTTATTAACCAGTCAGATATAGTGTAGTGGTAAGAGGAGTTATTAACCAGTCAGATATAGTGTAGTGGTAAGAGGAGTTATTAACCCAGTCAGATATAGTGTAGTGGTAAGAGGAGTTATTTACCCAGTCAGATATAGTGTAGTGGTAAGAGGAGTTATTTACCCAGTCAGATATAGTGTAGTGGTAAGAGGAGTTATTAA
>NC_139991.1:75604618-75609618 GCF_964263955.1 Coregonus lavaretus
AGGGCTCAGCCATGAAGTGGTAGGCCACACAAGCTTACAGAACGGGACCGCTGAGTCCTGAAGCGCGTAGTGCATAAAAATCGTCTGTCCTCGGTTGCGAAACTCACTACCGAGTTCCAAACTGCCTCTGGAAGCAACGACAGCACAATAACTGTTCGTCAGGAGCTTCACGAAATGGGTTTCCTTGGCCGAGCAGCCGCACACAAGCCTAAGATCAACATGCGCAATGCCAAGCGTTGGCTGGAGTGGCGTTAAGCTCGCCGCCATTGGATTCTAGAGCAGTGGAAACGCGTTATCTGGAGTGATGAATCACTCTTCATCATCTGGCAGTCCGACAGATGAATCTGGGTTTGGCGGATGCCAGGAGAACGCTACCTGCCCGAATACATAGTGCCAACTGTAAAGTTTGGTGGAGGAGGAATAATGGTCTGGCTGTTTTTCATGGTTCGGCCCCTTAGTTCCAGTGAAGGGAAATCTTAACGTTACAGCATTCAATGACATTCTAGACGATTCTGTCCTTCCAACTTTGTGGCAACAGTTTGGGGAAGATCGGTGTGGAAGAACTTGACTGGCCTGCACAAAGCCCTGACCTCAACCCCATCAAACACCTTTGGGATGAATTGGAACGGTGACTGCGAGCCAGGCCTAATCGCCCAACATCAGTGCCCGACCTCAATAATGTTCTTGTGGCTGAATGGAAGCAAGTCCCTGCAGCAATGTTCCAACATCTAGTGGAAAGCCTTCCCAGAAGAGTGGAGGCTGTTAAAGCAGCCAAGGGGGGGACCAACTCCATATTAATGCCCATGATTCTGGAACGAGATGTTTGATGAGTAGGTGTCCACATACTTTTGTTCATGTAGTGTATGTTGTTAGACATTTTTACAAATTAATAAAAAATTAAAAGCTGAAATGTCTTGAGTCATTAAGTATTCAACCCCTTTGTTATGGCAAGCCTAAATAACTTCAGGAGTAAAAATGTGCTTAACAAGTCACATAATAAGTTGCATGGACTAACTCTGTGTGCAATAATGGTGTTTTTGAATGACTACCTCATCTCTGTACCCCACACATACAATTATCTGTAAGGTCCCTCAGTCGAGCAGTGAATTTCAAGAACAGATTCAACGACAAAGGCCAGGGATGTTTTCCAATGCCTCGCAACGAAGGGCACCTATTGGTAGATGGGTAATCCTTTTTTTTTAAAGCAAACATTGAATATCCCTTTGAGCATGGTGAAGTTATTAATTACACATTTGATGGTGTATCAATACACCCAGTCACTACCAAGATAACGCATTTGACGGAGAGGACGGAAGCTGCTAATGGATTTCATCATGAGGCCAATTGTGATTTTAAACCAGTTACACCGCTAAATGGCTGTGATAGGAGAAAACTGAGGATGGGATCAACAACATTGCAGTTACTCCCAGTGCTTGACTTGGGCAAGAGCTGAGTACCGGCACCTCACATTTTCTACTGCTTGAGCTCCTGTTCCTCTTATAGAATATTATATATATATATATTATATATTAGCTCAAAAGTATTGTGGAGCTCCTGCACCTAAATGTAAACAGTACTGGCACCCAAAATGAGTACTGGCACCTATTTTAGTCCAAGTCAAGCATTGGTTACTCCACAATACTAACCTAAATGACAGCGTGAAAAGAAGGAAGCTTGTACAGAATAAAAAATATTCCAAAACATGCATCCTCTTTGCAATAAGGCAATAAAGTATTACTGCAAAGCATTATGTTTGGGGCAAATTCAACACAACACGTGTTACCACTCTTCATATTTTTCAAGCATGGTGGTGGCTGCATCATGTTATGGGTATGCTTGTCATCGGCAAGGACTAGAGTTTGTTAGGATAAAAATAAAATTGATAGAGCTAAGAACAGGCAAAGTACCAGAGGAAAACCAGGTTCAGTCTGCTTTCCAACAGACACTGGGAGACAAATCCAGCTTTCAGCAGGACAATAACCTAACTGGAGTTACTTACCAACACTACATTGAATGTTCCTGAGTGGTCGAGTTACAGTTTTGACTTGAATCAGCTTGAAAATCTATGGCAAGACTTGAAAATGGCTGTCTAGCAATGATCAACAACCAACTTGACAGAGCTTGAAGGATTTCATAAAGAATAATATGCAAATGTTGTACAATCCAGTTTTGCACATCTCTTAGAGACTTACCCAGAATGACTCACAGCTGTAATCGCTGCCAAAGGTGATTCTAACATGTATTGACTCAAAGGGGTGAATACTTATCTAATCAAAATATGAGTGTATTGTTTTCCATTTAAAATAAAATGAAAAAATACGTTGACATTACAGAGTATTTTGTGTAGAATTTACAAAGAAAACTAGAGGATTTACCTCAATTGGTGGAGACCAGAGTTACCTCAAGAGTTAACCAATCCTGCGAGTGAGTTTGGTAGCTCATTCTTTTATACGTTAGCAACAAATTTAGGTAAGTTAATAAGTAATGGATAATGACAACACTCGCACAACTCGTGTGTGTGTTTGTGTGTGTGTGTGTGTGTGTGTGTGTGTATGTGTGTGTGTGTGTGTGTGTGTGTGTGTGTGTATGTATGTGTGTGTGTGTGTGTGTATGTGTGTGTGTGTGTGTGTGTGTGTGTATGTGTGTGTGTGTGTGTGTGTGTGTGTGTGACACACAGGCTGGCTGGTCAAAAAATCTATTTGAAATAAATTACCCAGGGAGCCTGTGAGACATTGATAAATGGAGCCTGATTATTTTTAAGCTGTGTGTACATGGACATGGTCTTTGGTAGAGCTAACCGTGTCAGTTTTCTGGCAAGTAGAGACGTGTGTGTCAGCGGCTCACAGAGAGGCTCTAGTGTGGAGTCAAACACAGGGGTAGGCTGTAGACATCCAAAAATGGTGTAGCTTTATATTTTATTTTCTTGATGAAATGAAATTATTTTTGTGTGTGTGTGTGTGTGTGTGTGTGTGTGTGTGTGCGTGTGCGTGTGCGTGTGTGCGTGTGCGTGTGCGTGTGTGTGTGTGTGTACTATATATGCAGTGGGGTCCGGAATTATTGGATCCCTTGACAAAGATGAGCAAAAAAGACTATAAAATAAATAATACAAATACTGAGATATATTATATGGTGAAAAAAATTATTTTATTACAATTGCTCAGAGAAAGAGATTTTGTTTAACAAGTTACAAAACAAAATCTAAAAAAGATAGGTGCAAAAAAATATACTGAGTCTTTTTCCAAAATGTTTTATGAGTTGGAGAACACTCTGGAAGGGATCTTAGACCATTCCTCCATACAGAATCTCTCCAGATCCTTGATATCCTTCGTCTGCGCTTATGGACTGCCCTCTTCAATTCAAACCACAGGTTTTCAATGGGGTTCAGGTCCGGAGTTTTAAACCCCACATTATTATTTTGTATTACTTCTTACAAAATATATTTCTCTGAGCAATTGTATTAGGATAATTTTTTGGAGCGTATAATATAGCTTTGAATGTTGTATTTTATAGTAGTTTTTTTGCTCATCTTTATCAAGGCATCCAATAATTACGGACCCCAATGTATGTGTGTGAAAAGGGCTTCGAACCACAAATGACTCTCTCATAGCCAGTGTCCCAATTTGGCACCCTGTCCCTTTTATAGTGCACTACTTTTGACCAGAGCCCCTTAGGGTACAATAAATAGAATAGGGTGCCATTTGGGATACATGCATATCTTGTATGAATTACTGTGGAGCAGCAGCTTCTTAGCCCCTCTCAGAGCTTGCACTCAGCAAGAGGAAGATGTCCCAAGGCGTTTTTCCAAAGGGAAGAGTTAGCAGTCATCTTTGATGGTTAACCTCTGCTGACCCTTATCTAAAGGCTGGCCCAGGCTCCCACAGTATGCCACTCCTGCTTCTCATTACACCGCAGTCCAATGTGTTGGGGGGGGGGGGGGGGGGTTCAATCTTGAACATGGCAACCTGGACATGAGGTTTACTAGGATGCATTGCCCATGTTTGAGATTCAGACCCACGCACAAGCGTTGGATTCAATCCCACCTATTCAGAGACCGAAAGTAGGCAGGGGTTAGGACCTTTGGTTTAGTCATACCAATACCGCGACAGTGAAGCGATTCCCCAAATCTATTGATTTGAGAATAGAACGTCAAAATGAAGGACAAACGTTTAATGATGGTAACTATAGACCTTGCCTTTTGGAGATGGTCGATGGTGCACTTTATCAATGGTTTTATACATTTGAGCTAAATGGTTCCTTAGACCGATGCAGTCGTTCTACCACATCAGCAGTGTCCCAGACTTAGCCAGGCTAACAAGATGGTGACAATCCCCTCAAGAGGTCCTCCTCCAAGTTACAAAAATAATCTCTTGGCTGACATCTGGCCAACCAATGAACAGCTAAAGGGTTTCCAGCGTCCAGCCTCATGCTCCATGGTTCAGATGTTAGTTAGTGTATAAAGACAAACCCAGTGGAGAACTCCAAAGTGAGGGACCTAGTCTTTCTGGTGGATGAGTCCTGGCTCTGTGTTGGAGAGCTGGAGACAGTGATGTAACCAGGAGACAAAAGATACAGTTTTATACGTAAATAAGAGGGGTGGTGTGTTAGACTGAACGCTGTCAGAGTGTGTGTGTGTGTGTGTGTGTGTGTCTGTCTGTCTGTGGATCATTTTGATAGAAATGCGTGCGTGCATGCTTGCTTGTGTGTGTGTCTGTGTGTCGATCATTACCACTCTTCTCTCAATGCATATAGCGCTTCCACCAAAGCACAATGGAGTGTATAAACAGGGGCCTCAGACCTATCCTCCCATAAACAGTAGCCTCAGACCTATCCTCCCATAAACAGTAGCCTCAGACCTATCCTCCCATAAACAGTAGCCTCAGACCTATCCTCTCATAAACAGTAGCCTCAGACATATCCTCTCATAAATAGTAGCCTCAGACCTCCCATAAACAGTAGCCTCAGACCTATCCTCTCATAAACAGTAGCCTCAGACATATCCT
>NC_139991.1:75614618-75947045 GCF_964263955.1 Coregonus lavaretus
ATTATCACGTTCAAGACACATAAATAAATAAGTCAGTCACTTTTATGAAGCCTGTTGCTGGCGACCCTTGCTCCCTTCCCTTGACACTTCTCTCAAGCCGAGAATGTTAATAACCAAATTCCGCACGGGGCGGTTCTCGGCTCCATGGAGATTCACATGTTAAAGCCCTATCGACTGGAGCCATCACAAAATGTTAGTCTAATTATCACTTCAAAATACTAAGTTTCAATGAGTAGCTACTTCTCGACACATATGCAGGCGTTGTGACAGCAGCTATCACAAAATGCTGCCTTCTCTGCCTCACCCACACATTCGACATCTCTGACTTCAATTAAACGCCAATTAAAATGTCAGGCAGGTGAGAGGAGCGAGGTTTTATCGAGGTTAGACTAATATTTCATTACTCACGGTGTGCAGCCAGTAGCTTATTTTAAACAGATCCCATTTGAGTCCTTTAAACCCGTGTAATCACATTCGTATTTGTATAGGCTATTTTTGTTAAGAGGGCCCGTTCCCAATCTAGCTGCATTTCGTAAAATTAAAACTGGGCATCAGCAAAGACAGGCTATTTTATAATTTTGGTTTTAGTCTATTATTTATATTTTAACCTCCTGTCGGAACTATAGCCTGTATTTAATGTTTATGGCAAGGACAAAACCGCGAGGCTTTATATAATTTATGTAGGCCTAGCCTATAACATTATCTGACTAAATGCCTTTTGATTTTAATTCGTTCGATCCATGCGTTTCTGGGCCTAAAAGAAATAAGCATAAAAGAAAGCCTAACCATTTTGAGCGAGAGATTTTACATTTTAGTCATTTAGCAGACGCTCTTATCCAGAACGACTTACATTAGTGAGGGCATACATTTTTTTTTTCATACTGGCCCCCCGTGGGAATCGAACCCACCACCCCCTGGCGTTGTAAACGCCA
The DNA here is from genome assembly GCF_964263955.1 of Coregonus lavaretus. Classification (NCBI taxonomy): domain Eukaryota; kingdom Metazoa; phylum Chordata; class Actinopteri; order Salmoniformes; family Salmonidae; genus Coregonus; species Coregonus lavaretus. Next base: position 75,615,551 of record NC_139991.1, read on the forward strand.
TGCTCTACCAACTGAGCTACACGGGACCTTGGAGATATAATATAATGTTTTGTAATAAATACAAATCTGTCATGATAGTAGGCTACAGCTATTTGACCTGGCTTTCATACCTTTCATTCGATTTGAAATGCCTCCATCTTCATTTCTAAGAAAAATTAAACGTAAAAAACTCATCGCATATGCTATTTCTTTGCAATTACAAATTGAGTCATATTATGAATATAGGCCGAATGGATATTCATCACGCTTGCCCCACAGACAAGCATTTATTTCCAGATTCCTATTTTCGGTAGTATTGAGGCAATATGTGATTGATTGAGACTATGGAATATTCTATAGCCTACCCCAACTATGGCATGAGTCTTCAATAGTTTCCCCCTGTTTAATAGCGCCATCTAGAAGCTAAATAGTGTACCACACTTAATGGTCTATGATAGTTGATAGGTACTTGAGATGTCAAACTTTAGCCTTACATTTTTGTCATTTAGCAGGCGCTCTTATCCAGAGCGACTTACAGTAATGAGTGCATACATTTTGATGCTTTTTTCGTACTGGTCCCCTGTGGAAATCGAACCCTCAACCCTGGCGCATGCTCTACCAACTGAGCTACACGGGACTATTTAGCTCACGTACATGTAGCCACACTTTCATCCTTCAAGGCCATAGACGCATGGGTAATAGAATAGCCTACAGTAGCTCTCGGCTATGAGGGATTCACAGAGGATTTTGATTTATAATTTAATTTATAATAGTCAAAAGTCAAAACAAGAAATGTGTAGTAACCTACATTAATAAATATGCATATTACCTCAATTATCGCATGTAGGCCTATGTGTTATGAAAGTTGTTTTGCCTATAGAAAACATAGGCTTGTAGGTCGAATGGGATCTGGAGAACATAATACCTAATGTGCTAAAATCACCCACGTTGATATGCTACTTTCGTGGGACTCACACAATGATATGAGTGACACCGGGCTACTTTTCACGTCTAATATATATATATATATATAACCCCGTCCTTGTAGACTAGTACCCACCGTCTGGTTAGAATTGGCGCGTGCACCTGCTTCTTATTTCCAGATGCTATCGGTCTACTTGTCGATACAGCCTGTCATCATTGTGACCGCAGGTGAGAAAAGCCGGTTGAGATGCGGTTGATAAGTGGACAAACCGCCAGGTGACATTAAGCCAGTTTAAGGTGAACTAGCTTGGTGTACAGTGCCTTCAGAAAGTATTAATACCCCTTGACCACATTTTGTTGTGTTACAGCCTGAATAAAAAAATGGATTACATTTATTTTTTTCTCACCCCATCCACACAGGATACCCCATAATGACAAAGTGAGAAAATGTTTTTAGAAATGTTTGCTAATTTATTGAAAATGAAATACAGAAATATCTAATTTACATACAGTACCAGTCAAAAGTTTGGACACACCTACTCATTCAAGGGTTTTTATTTATTTTTACTATTTTCTACATTGTAGAATAATAGTGAAGATATCAAAACTATGAAATAACACATATGGAATCATGTAGTAACCCAAAAAATGTTAAACAAATTAAAATATATTTTAGATTTTAGATTCTTCAAGTAGCCACCCTTTGCCTTGATGACAGCTTTGCACACTCTTGGCATTCTCTCAACCAGCTTCATGAGGAATGCTTTTCCAACAGTTTTGAAGGAGTTCCCACATATGCTGAGCACTTGTTGGCTGCTTTTCCTTCTCTCTGCGGTCCAAATCAGCCCAAACCATCTCAATTGGGTTGAAGTCAGGTGATTGTGGAGGCCAGGTCATCTGATGCGGCACTCCATCACTCTCCTTCGTCAAATAGCCCTTACACAGCCTGGAGGTGTGTTTTGGGTCATTGTCCTGTTGAAAAACAAATTATAGTCCCACTAAGCGCAAACCAGATGGGATGGCGTATCGCTGCAGAATGCTGTGGTAGCCATGCTGTTTAAGTGTGCCTTGAATTCTAACTAAATCACAGACAGTGTCACCAGCAAAGCACCCCCACACCATCACACCTCCTCCTCCATGCTTCACAGTGGGAACCACACATGCAGAGATCATCAATTCACCTACTCTGCGTCTCACAAAGACACGGAGGTTGAAACCAAAAATCTCACATTTGGACTCATCAGTCCAAAGGACAGATTTCCACCAGTCTAATGTCCATTGCTCGTGTTTCTTGGCCTAAGCAAGTCTCTTCTTCTTATTGGTGCCCTTTATTATTATTATTTTTTTATTTCACCTTTATTTAACCAGGTATTTAACCAGGTAAGCCAGTTGAGAACAGGTTCTCATTTACAACTGCGACCTGGCCAAGATATATTTATTAGTCGTTTCTTTGCAGCAATTTGACCATGAAGGCCTGATTCATGCAGTCTCCTCTGAACAGTTGATGTTGAGATGTGTCTGTTACTTGAACTCTGTGAAGCATTTATTTGAACTGCAATCTGAGGTGCAGTTAACTCTAATGAACTTATCCTCTGCAGCAGAGGTAACTCTGGGTCTTCCTTTCCAGCGGTGGTCCTCATGAGAGCCAGTTTCATCATAGCGCTTGATGGTTTTTGCGACTGCACTTGGAGAAACTTTAAAAGTTATTGAAATGTTCCGGATTGACTGACCTTCATATCTTAAAGTAATGATGGACTGTTGTTTCTCATTGCTTATTTGAGCTGTTCTTGCCATAATATGGACTTGGTCTTTTACCAAATAGGGCTATCTTCTGTATACCACCCCTACCTTGTCACAACACAACTGATTGGCTCAAACACATTAAGAAGGAAAGAAATTCCACAAATTAACTTTTAAGAAGGCACACCTGTTAATTGAAATGCATTCCAAGTGACTACCTCATAAAGATGGTTGAGAGAAACCCAAGAGTGTGCAAAGCTGTCATTAAGGAAAAGGGTGGCTACTTTGAAGAATCTCAAATATAAAATATATTTTCATTTGTTCAACACTTTTTTGGTTACTACATGATTCCATATGTGTTATTTCACAGTTTTGAAGTCTTCACTATTATTCTACAATGTAAAAAATAGTAAAAATAAAGAAAAACACTTGAATGAGTAGGTGTTGTAAAACTTTTGACCGGTAGTGTAAGTTTTCACACCCCTGAGTCAATACTTTGTAGAAGCTCATTTGGCAGCAATTACAGCTGTGAGTCTTTCTGGGTAAGTTTCTAAAAGCTTTGCACACCTGGATTTGCACATTATTATTTTTTAAATTCTTCAAGCTCTGTCAAGTTGGTTGTTGATCATTATTAGACAGCCATTTTCAAGTCTTGCCATAGATTTTCAAGCTGATTTAAGTCAGAACTGTAACTACGCCACTCAGGAACATTCAATGTCATCTTGGTAAGCTCCAGTGTCAATTTGACCTTGTGTTTTAGGTTATTGTCCTGCTGAAAGATGAATTCATCTCCCAATGTCTGGTGGAAAGCAGACTGAACAAGGTTTTCCTCTAGGATTTTGCCTGTGTTTAGCTCTATTCCGTTTATTTTTTATCCTGAAAAACTCCCCAGTCCTTAACAATTACAAGCATACCCATAACAAGATGCAGCCACTACTATGCTTGAAAATATGGAGAGTGGTAACCAGTAATGTGTTGTATTAGATTTGCCCCAAACATTACACTTTGCAGTATTACTTTAGTGCCTTGTTGCAAACAGGATGCATGTTTTGGAATATTTGTATTCTGTACAGGCTTCCTTCTTTTCACTCTGCCAATTAGGTTAGTATTGTGCAATAACTACAATGTTGTTGATCCATCCTCAGTTTTCTCATATCACAGCCATTCAACTCTGTAACTGTTTTAAAGTCACCATTGGCCTCATGGTGAATTCCTGGAGCGGTTTCCTTCCTCTCCGTCAACTGAGTTAGGAAGGACACCTGTATCTTTGTAATGACTGGGTGTATTGATACAGTACACCATCCAAAGTGTAATTAATAACTTCACCATGCTCAAAAGGATATTCAATGTCTGCTTTTTTTTTTTTACCCATCTACCAATAGGTGCCCTTCTTTGCGAAAAATTCACGGCTCGACTGAGGGACCTTACAGATAATTGTATGTGTGAGGTACAGAGATGAGGTAGCCGTTCAAAAATAATGTTAAACACTATTATTGCACACAGAGTGAGTCCATGCAACTTATTATGTGACTTGTTAAGCAAATTTTTTGTCCTGAACTTATTTAGGCTTGCCATAGCAAAGGGGTTGAATACTTATTGACTCAAGACATTTCAGCTTTTCATTTTTAATTAATTTGTAAACATTTCTAAAAACAGAATTCCACTTTGAAATTATGGGGTGTTGTGTGTAGGCCAGTGACACAAATTCTCAATTTAATCAATTTTAAATTCAGCCTGTAACATAACAAAATGTGGAAAAAGTCAAGGGGTGTGAATACTTTCTGGAGGCACTGTAGCACAGAAGCATAGAAATCGATGAACCAACAATGTAGGCCTAACCAGGCACATTGTACTGTCCTCCTTGAGATGTTTCTAACCAAAATGAGAGAGACAGCCAAACTCCATCAAGAAGTGCATGTAAAGGCAGAACACACGTGAAACACAAATATGTCTTCTGAGAAATGTTTCTTCATGAACCAAAAATATATAGATTTATGCAATATTGTCATTTATTCATTAAGGCAGCTTACTATATATGCTCAGCAATATAGCCTACAAACCTACTGATTTGCATATTTGGATTTCTGTCATTTCAGTGAAATATTGAATACAAATATTCAAAACAAAACAGGTTTATTCAGCCTACTCAAAATAACCGTATTAGTTATGGGAACAAGAAAATGTATGATTGATTTGTTTACTGACCTCTTAAAACCTGCTGTCATGTCATTCCAATTGCCTAACATTACTTTGACAGAGGGTACAAAATGAAGTGTAACACTTGCCCTCACTCTCCTCTCTGACCCATGACCCTCTGAACAAAAACCTACACTGAGACGCCTGATTTAGGGGATCACAAACGTAGACGGAGCGCTCCGGGATCCCTCGCTCCTGACAAAAGGAGAGAGAGAGAAACTGGTGGGAGAAGGAGGAGAAATCCCCCTCTCAGCTGTAGGCCTTGTCGGATCCCCTGCCTACAATCCCCCTCTCAGCTGTAGGCCTTGTAGGATCCCCTGCCTACAATCCGCCTCTCGGCTGTAGGCCTTGTCGGATCCCCTGCCTACAATCCCCCTCTCAGCTGTAGGCCTTGTCGGATCCTCTGCCTACAATCCCCCTCTCAGCTGTAGGCCTTGTAGGATCCCCTGCCTACAGTCCCCCTCTCGGCTGTAGGCCTTGTCGGATCCCCTGCCTACAATCCCCCTCTCAGCTGTAGGCCTTGTCGGATCCCCTGCCTACAATCCCCCTCTCGGCTGTAGGCCTTGTCGGATCCCCTGCCTACAATCCCCCTCTCGGCTGTAGGCCTTGTCGGATCCCCAGCCTAAATTCCAACGGCTGACCTGGAGTCTGAGTGCCTGCATGTGGCCTCCAGTCTGTCCATGCAGGCATGATGGACACTCGGTTGTTAGTTTGAGACCAGACATTGCAGGGGTAGTGGGGGGGGGGGGGGGGGGGAATGTAGTCTAGAGACATTTTGGTGACTCTTACTACATTTCTGACCTCCCGAAGCTTCAGGAATGTCCAGCCCACCTCCTGTGTGTCCCACGCTCATGCCAGTAAAGCACGTTGCCATGGTTATCTCCAAAATATGCTCCAAACCCAATAACATTGATCAGGTCCCCCCCCCCCCCAACGTGGTCGGAGAGAAATATCTAGCTCCCAGAGTTCATGGTGAGGCCAAAGGTAATGCAGCTCTTTTTCTCTCTGCGGGGACAGATAAGCTGATTCTGAGACAGGACAGGATTTGGAGACTGTTTGGCCACAGGTGGCTGCATCATGTATTCTGTGTTTCCTAGTGCCAAGTAGATGTCAAGCGAACCTAGTGTTTGGAATCTCCAGATTCTTAGCTAGATATCAAGGTCCATGTTCACATAGACCTGATACTTTCCTACATTACCATAATCAGATAATGTAATGTGATGTACAACTACAGTACCCATAAACCTATGCACTGTGCTTGTAGTGTATGTATGACAGTCTTAGATTAAAACAATTAGTTTGACTGTTTGTTAGTTTTTTATTAGATTTATTTGACAGTTTAAAAACACAATACAACCACACGTGGATACAACGCTTTTAAACTCATTGAGGATAACGCAAAAAAAAGTTCAAACTAATTTCCATTGTGGTCCTCTCTAGTCAGTTGATTGAGTTCAGAACGGCAGCAAGGCTTGGACAGAGGGAGGGAGTGACGGACGGCGGGAGGGAGGGAGGGAGGGAGGGAGGGACGGACGGACGGACGGAGGGAGGGAGGGAGGGAGGGAGGGAGGGAGGGAGGGAGGGAGGGACGGACGGACAGAGGGAGGGAGGGAGGGACGGACGGACGGAGGGAGGGAGGGAGGGAGGGAGGGAGGGAGGGAGGGAGGGAGGGAGGGAGGGAGGGACGGACGGACGGACGGAGGGAGGGAGGGAGGGAGGGAGGGAGGGAGGGAGGGAGGGAGGGAGCGAGCATCAATGGTGGAGGGCAGAGAGAAAAAGTCAAGACAGTTTAGGAGCTCTTCATCAGGGCACCTCACCATGTCCAATTCTTACAGTTCCTCTGTAACCACTCCCCGGCCGTTGGGTGCTCATCCTCCACTGCTGAAAGTGTAGCACCCACTTGCTCACGGTGCTCATCCTTAGAAAGAAACCAGGCGGTGACGTAAAAGCTGGTGTTAGCAACCTTGTCTCCTCATCCACACACCCAATATGGCTAATCCATTGTCTTTTGCATCACTCATATCATGAAATTGCCCCCTCCCGAAGTCTATCAGACAGACAATCATGCCATTTTGTCTCAGATGTTAGGGGCTTTTATAGAATCTCCAATAAATACATGAGAGAGACGGAGGACCAGGAACAGAAAGGAATGCCTTCATGGTCTGTGTCTTTGAGGTTATCTGGGACTCAGGGTGATCTGGGACTCAGGAGGATCTGGGACTCAGGGTGATCTGGGACTCAGGGTGATCTGGGACTCAGGGTGATCTGGGACTCAGGGTGATCTGGGACTCAGGGTGATCACTTATGAGGCTTTAAAGGGATACTTCAGAATTTTGGCAGAGTCAGATGAACTCATGGATCCCATTTTTATGTCTCTGCGTGCAGTTTGAAGGAAGTTGCTAACTAGCACTAGCACAATTGCTAACTAGTGTTAGCGCAATGACTGGAAATCTATGGGTATCTGCTAGCCTGACGATACCCATAGACTTCCAGTCATTGCGCTAATGCTTGTTAGCATTGGCTCGTGAAACTACCTCTAACTTCCTTCATAATGGACACAGAGACATAAAAATGGTATCCACGAGTTCATCTGACTCTTTGGAAGTAGATAAAGGGCCTCATTGCCAAGATCACAGTTGATCATGGCCCCACCAAATGTACATTAAACACACATATTTCTGGAGAAAACATAGTATTGACAGTAAATTCTAGGACTACCAATATATTTTCTCATTATCGTACAATGTAATAAAGTAAATAGTTGTTTTAATGTAAAGCAAATTAATATTGTTTATTTACACATATTGAAGGAATATTGGCTAATTATTTAGGCCATAGGGGTTGGTAATGGCAATGATATCTCCGGCAAAGAATAGGTGTGTGCCGTTGTCAACAGCAGTTGGTTTAGCTATACACATCCTTCAATCATTCCTCTCGAAAAAGATCATAAAAACGTATTAAGAAACGATTAAAAAAAAAAAATAAATGTGTCATGGTTTCTTATGAAATTGGCAAACCTTTCCCAAAGACCTCAAAGGTCAAGGCGTAATACCAAAGTAATTTTTCACTTAAAGCGCTTTTGTCTCTTCCCACAAAAGGTTGATTCCCGGGGTTCTGAAGTATGAAGACGATCCATTTTCTCTATAGTATGTATTGATTGGTTTGTTATTAGTTGGGGGAGAACGTTTAACTCTGGAGGGGGTGAAAGGAGAAGTTCTCTGGTATCGACGGGAGGTGTCACGGAGTGCATTCTGCAATAAAGGGCAGATTTGGAAAATAGAACTGTCAAAGAAAACTGAAAAGTATCAATAAGGATGTAGAGGATCAATAAGGATATGGAGATGCAGATTTGTGTCTAAAGAATGGGATTGGATGTCTGTGTGACAAAAACACAAGGTACAACCTAAAAGTCATTTTAAAACACAAGGTACAACCTAAAAGTCATTTTAAAACACAAGGTACAACCTAAAGGTCATTTTAAAACAGAAGGATCACATTCTCATTTTATTTGAAAGGCCACACATCTCTGCATTGATCCAGTGACTTGTGGCGTGATCGATTTGTTTGCCTCTGTCCATTCCTTATTGTCTCCATAATCGCTATGACAACATTAATGTGGGATTGAAAGACGGTGACTGACTTAAATAACATTCTTCCACAAATCGATCATATGACCCAGTGTCATGCTCGGCAGCAAAAAATAAAATAAAGCGATAGAGAAATTGATAGAGGACTTTATCCATGGCAAGTGTGAGTGAGTAATATATTGAGGCTTACTGAATTTGACAGAAATAAAATGTGTGATTGAATACAGACACTTTTACAGTAAGCTCAAGACTGTCGGGACAAAACCCATGTCGGCTGAGTACTGAAGCATCCATTATTTAGTTTTTGCAAAGCATCATGGGTAGTACTCACCAGGGCATTTGAAGCAGCCATCTTGCCACGGCTATGGCTTTGGAAGACGTTTGCAACCAAGGGGCTACGAAAACAGAGGCAGAGAGAGAGAGAGAGAGAGAGAGAGAGAGAGAGAGAGAGAGAGAGAGAGAGAGAGAGAGAGAGAGAGAGAGAGAGAGAGAGAGAGAGAGAGAGAGAGAGAGAGAGAGAGAGAGAGAGAGAGAGAGAGAGAGAGAGAGAGAGAGAGGTTGGATGCATGGTGCCGTGGCATCAGAATGCACATGGTTCGCATTTTCCCAAATCCAGCTTAGACGCTTCTCAGACAGGCCCGGGTCGGCACGGAAATCCTGATTTAGATACACAGGGAGATAGACCCGGCCCTGCCTGGGATCTGCAGCGGGCGGCCCTGAGTCAAACCCAAACTCTTATTAAAGCATTAAGTACATGTTGCCGCTGGATGCACTCAGAGGCTGCTCCAGGGGAAGTTGTTGCCTTTTGAATTGAAAATAATGGAGTGGACCAGAGCTGAACGTGCCATCTGTACAAACAGAGGGTTTAGAGTGGTTGTCTTCAGAGGGTTTAGAGTGGTTGTCTTCAGAGGGTTTAGAGTGGTTGTGTTAGGTGGAACCAAAGACGAAGTGGAGGGAGAAGTGGGCAGATTGTTCTGTTCATGTTAAGTAAATACAATGTAATATGATGTTGTTTTTACAGTATTATTTTTGTCTGTGTGTGTGTGTGTGTGTGTGTTTGTGTGTGCATGCGTGCCAGCATGTGTGAGTATACAGAATAGACAGAATCTGATATGTTTCCTCTGTTATCTACATTGAACAAATTGTTGATCAAACTGTTATCACATGGGTCATCTGAGCGCATTCCTCCGACCTTCGAACTAGTGGGGGCCCAGTTATGTTATGATAGCTCTGTCGACCCGCATCGGACCGCTTCCATTCAAGAGATTTTCTCTGAGAATAGTGTTGGCTGCAGTAATTACTTTGGCCAATTGAGAGAGGTTCCCAGAGTTGAATCCCATGAATTGGTCCTTGTCAAGCCCCATTCGGCGCTAGCGATCTGGGCTGCCATCCAGCCGGCTTCCCCTGACTGAGTTCCCCCTCTCTCTCTCTCTCCTGGCTCCCTGTTTGAACGTTGCTCTCTTGACCCCGAGGCTTGGTGAAAACTGCAGCCTAATTGAATTAAGCTCTTGATAGCAATGACAGACTGAGTAAATATTGTTGTAAACTCCTCCACCTCTGTGTCGTCGGAGTCTGTTCGGTTTTCACATGAGACCCTTGACTCGCCGTGACAGTACCTCTGTCCAAGCCGCACAATAGAATAATGTTAACGATTTAGGTTAGAGCACACCCTGGGTTACAGTTGTCGTAGGGACATCATCAACATTCTATTGTCATCTGACATCATCAACATTCTATTGTCATCTGACATCATCAACATTCTATTGTCATCTGACATCATCAACATTCTATTGTCATCTGACATCATCAACATTCTATTGTCATCTGACATCATCAACATTCTATTGTCATCTGACATCATCAACATTCTATTGTCATCTGACATTATCAACATTCTATTGTCATCTGACATCATCAACATTCTATTGTCATCTGACATCATCAACATTCTATTGTCATCTGACATCAAACGTGTCGAAAAAGTATAAACACAAAACCGACAGGCTGCATGACATCACCAACCTGGTGGTCCAAAATAGCATAACTGCTACATATTAACACCAGTAAACCCATCTGTTTAAAAAATGAATTTAATATGTCGATCTAGCAAGCCAGGCAACTAAAAGCAACTTTATAAACAAGGTTTTGGTTTGTTTCTAGCATGTTAGCTAGCTAGCTAGCTGGCTAGCCAGTTCAAAATAATGACTTGAGCATAGCTGACAACATCTTAACCAGAGGCGTCATGCGCATAGGGGGGCATAGGGGTACGTGGCCCCTCAGATTTGTCCTGTAAATAAAGAAATATATACAGTAACAGACAAAAGTTTGGACACACCTACTCATTGCAGGGTTTTTCTTTATTTGTACTATTTTCTACATTGTAGAATAATAGTGAAGACATCAAAACTATGAAATAACACATATGGAATCATGTCGTAACCAAGAAAGTGTATTTTCTATATTTTATATTTGAGATTCTTCAAAGTAGCCACCCTTTGCCTTGATGACAGCTTTGCACACTCTTGGCATTTTCTCAACCAGCTTCATGAGGATAAGTTCATTAGAGTTAATTGCACCTCAGATATTGCAGCCCAAATAAATGCTTCACAGACTTCAACAGACACATCTCAACATCAACTGTTCAGAGGAGACTGCGTGAATCAGGCCTTCATGGTCTAATTGCTGCAAAGAAACCACTACTAAAGGACACCAATAATAAGAAGAGACTTGCTTGGGCCAAGAAACATGAGCAATGGACATTAGACCGGTGGAAATGTGTCCTTTGGTCTGATGAGTCCAAATTTGAGATTTTTGGTTCCAACCGCCGTGTCTTTGTGAGACGCAGAATAGGTGAACGGATTATGTGTGGTTGCCATCGTGAAGCATGGTGGAGGAGGTGTGATGGTGTGGGGGTGCTTTGCTGGTGACACTGTCTGTGATTTATTTAGAATTCAAGGCACACTTAACAAGCATGGCGACCAATTGAGATGGTTTGGGATGAGTTGGACCGCAGAGTGAAGGAAAAGCAGTCAACAAGTGCTCAGCGTGGGAACTCCTTCAAGACTGTTGAAAAAGCATTCCTCATGAAGCTGGTTGAGAGAATGCCAAGAGTGTGCAAAGCTGCCATCAAGGCAAAGGGTGGCTATTTGAAGAAAAACTATTATTTTGATTTGTTTAACACTTTGTTGGTGACTACATGATTCCATATGTGTTATTTCATAGTTTTGATGTCTTCACTATTATTATACAATGTAAAAAATAGTAAAAAATCAAGAAAAACCCTTGAATGAGTAGGTTTGTCGAAACTTTTGACTGGTAGTGTATATATACAGTGGCTTGCGAAAGTATTCACCCCCCTTGGCATTTTTCCTATTTTGTTACCTTATAACCTGGAATTAAAATGGATTTTTGGGGGGTTTGTATCATTTGATTTACATAACATGCCTACCACTTTGAAGATGCAAAATATTTTTTCTAAGCGTGCATAACCATTCACCCCCCCCCCCCCCCCCCTCTACTTTGTAGAGCCACCTTTTGCAGCATTTACAGCTGCAAGTCTCTTGGAGTATGTCTCTATAAGCTTGGCACATCTAGCCACTGGGATTTTTGCTCATTCTTCAAGGCAAAACTTCTCCAGCTCCTTGAAGTTGGATGGGTTCCGCTGGTGTACAGCAATCTTTAAGTCATACCACAGATTCTCAATTGGATTGAGGTCTGGGTTTTGACTAGGCCATTCCAAGACATTTAAATGTTTCCCCTTAAACCACTCGAGTGTTGCTTTAGCAGTATGCTTAGGGTCATTGTCCTGCTGGAAGGTGAACCTCCGTCCCAGTCTCAAATCTCTGGAAGACTGAAACAGGTTTCCCTCAAGAATTTCACTGTATTTAGGGCCATCCATCATTCCTTCAATTCTGACCAGTTTCCCAGTCCTTGCCAATGAAAAACATCCCCACAGCATGATGCTGCCACCATGGTGTTCTCTAGGTGATGAGATGTGCTGGGTTTGCGCCAGACATAGTATTTTCCTTGATGGCCAAAAAGCTCAATTTTACTCTAATCTGATCTGTACCTTCTTCCATATGTTTGGGGAGTCTTCCACGTGGCTTTTGGTGAACACCAAACGTGTTTGCTTATTTTTTTCCTTAAGCAATGGCTTTTTTCTGGTCACTCTGCCGTAAAGCTCAGCTCTGTGGAGTGTACGGCTAAAAGTGGTTCTATGGACAGATACTCCAATCTCCGCTGTGGAGCTTTGCAGCTCCTTCAGGGTTATCTTTGGTGTTTTTGTTGCCTCTCTGATTAATGCCCTCCTTGCCTGGTCCATGAGTTTGGGTGGGCGGCCCTCTCTTGGCAGGTTTGTTGTGGTGCCATATTCTTTCAATTTTTTAATAATGGATGTAATGGTGCTCCGTGGGATGTTCAAAGTTTCCGATATTTTTTTATAACACAACCCTGATCTGTACTTCTCCACAACTTTGTCCCTGACCTGTTTGGAGAGCTCCTTGGTCTTCATGGTGCCGCTTGCTTGGTGGTGCCCCTTGCTTAGTGGTGTTGCAGACTCTGGGGTCTTTCAGAACAGGTGTATATATACTGAGATCATGTGACAGATCATGTGACACTTAGATTGCACACAGGTGTACTTTATTTAACTAAATATGTGACTTCTGAAGGTAATTGGTTGCACCAGATCTTATTTATGGGCTTCATAGCAAAGGGGGTGAATACATATGCACACACCACTTTTCCGTTATTTATTTCTTTGAATTCTTTGAAACAAGTTATTTTTTTCATTTCACGTCACCAATTTGGACTATTTTGTGTATGTCTATTACATGAAATCCAAATAAAAATCAAGTTAAGTTACAGGTTGTAATGCAACAAAATAGGAAAAACGCCAAGGGGGATGAATACTTTTGCAAGGCACTGTATATATATATATACAGTGGGGGAAAAAAGTATTTAGTCAGCCACCAATTGTGCAAGTTCTCCCACTTAAAAAGATGAGAGAGGCCTGTAATTTTCATCATAGGTACACGTCAACTATGACAGACAAAATGAGAAAAAAAATCCAGAAAATCACATTGTAGGATTTTTAATGAATTTACTTGCAAATTATGGTGGAAAATAAGTATTTGGTCACCTACAAACAAGCAAGATTTCTGGCTCTCACAGACCTGTAACTTCTTCTTTAAGAGGCTCCTCTGTCCTCCACTCGTTACCTGTATTAATGGCACCTGTTTGAACTTGTTATCAGTATAAAAGACACCTGTCCACAACCTCAAACAGTCACACTCCAAACTCCACTATGGCCAAGACCAAAGAGCTGTCAAAGGACACCAGAAACAAAATTGTAGACCTGCACCAGGCTGGGAAGACTGAATCTGCAATAGGTAAGCAGCTTGGTTTGAAGAAATCAACTGTGGGAGCAATTATTAGGAAATGGAAGACATACAAGACCACTGATAATCTCCCTCGATCTGGGGCTCCACGCAAGATCTCACCCCGTGGGGTCAAAATGATCACAAGAACGGTGAGCAAAAATCCCAGAGCCACACGGGGGGACCTAGTGAATGACCTGCAGAGAGCTGGGACCAAAGTAACAAAGCCTACCATCAGTAACACACTACGCCGCCAGGGACTCAAATCCTGCAGTGCCAGACGTGTCCCCCTGCTTAAGCCAGTACATGTCCAGGCCCGTCTGAAGTTTGCTAGAGTGCATTTGGATGATCCAGAAGAGGATTGGGAGAATGTCATATGGTCAGATGAAACCAAAATAGAACTTTTTGGTAAAAACTCAACTCGTCGTGTTTGGAGGACAAAGAATGCTGAGTTGCATCCAAAGAACACCATACCTACTGTGAAGCATGGGGGTGGAAACATCATGCTTTGGGGCTGTTTTTCTGCAAAGGGACCAGGACGACTGATCCGTGTAAAGGAAAGAATGAATGGGGCCATGTATCGTGAGATTTTGAGTGAAAACCTCCTTCCATCAGCAAGGGCATTGAAGATGAAACGTGGCTGGGTCTTTCAGCATGACAATGATCCCAAACACACCGCCCGGGCAACGAAGGAGTGGCTTCGTAAGAAGCATTTCAAGGTCCTGGAGTGGCCTAGCCAGTCTCCAGATCTCAACCCCATAGAACATCTTTGGAGGGAGTTGAAAGTCTGTGTTGCCCAGCGACAGCCCCAAAACATCACTGCTCTAGAGGAGATCTGCATGGAGGAATGGGCCAAAATACCAGCAACAGTATGTGAAAACCTTGTGAAGACTTACAGAAAACGTTTGACCTGTGTCATTGTCAACAAAGGGTATATAACAAAGTATTGAGAAACTTTTGTTATTGACCAAATACTTATTTTCCACCATGATTTGCAAATAAATTCATTAAAAATCCTACAATGTGATTTTCTGGATTTTTCTTTCTCATTTTGTCTGTCATAGTTGACGTGTACCTATGATGAAAATTACAGGCCTCTCTCATCTTTTTAAGTGGGAGAACTTGCACAATTGGTGGCTGACTAAATACCTTTTTCCCCACTGTAGTTGGCTTTAGCTACCACAGATAGGTTACCAATCTCCCAACCTCATAAATAGCTACCAAGAAGCCATTTCAGACTATCAATCAAGTTAGAGTAGCTAGCTTGTCGAGCTATCTTAGCTGGCATGATTGGTAGACTTTAGAAAAGCAAACAATAACTAAATGTACTGAATAAGGATCAAATTCGTTTACCCAGATTTTAGCAGAGATGCAGAGAAGCATTATTTTATTTATTGAAAAAGAACCACCAGTCAGGAGTATACAGACCGATCAAGAGGTATGCTTAGATATGCAGAAAAATATAATGATTATGGCTCTAGATTGCAGGAAAAATATGTTTCAGGTGTTTGAAAAATGCACAATTTGCCAATTTATGGACGGGGGGACATAATCCCCCTCCGGACCACCCCCCCCCCCCCCCCCCAGCCATCTTCACGTACTTTGTGCCCCCTGGTCTTAACTTCAGCAAATTGTATTAATTATTACAGGGAAAATAAACTCACAACAAGATAATTATTTAGAAGTTAATGGCGAGCTATTTAGAGAAAACAGCTTACAGTTGTGAGTGTGACGAAATAAAAGCAGGGCATTCTACTGGAGAATTTTAGAACAAGTGTCCCTTTGCTGTCTCAAATCAAATCAAATCAAATTGTATTTGTCACATGCGCCGAATACAACAGGTTTAGACGTTACAGTGAAATGCTTACTTACAAGCCCTTAACCAACAATGCAGTTTTAAGAAAAATAAGTGTTAAGTAAAAAATAGATTAAAAAAACAAATAATGAAAGAGCAGCAGTAAGATAGCAATGGTAACCATGACAACGGACACAGCAACAGAGTCAAAGTTGAACTTTTTTCATCTGTCTGCGACAAGGGAACCGACAGTCGCAGCGACGGTCCACAGACGTTCCACCGGAGTATACATTTACATTTTGTTTTGACCAGCGACACTTGTCGTATTCTAATTGTCTACAGACAATATGTCCATAGATAGAGTATAAACCAGCCTTTACAGAAGCCTGTGGTATGTCATCATTATATTTCATTGTCTCACCCCCCCTCCCCCCCCCTCCCCCTACACACTCACTCACACACATACTCTCACTCACTCACTCAATCACTCACTCACTCACTCACTCACTCCCTCTCTCACTCACTCACTCACTCACTCACTCACTCACTCACACACACACACACTCACACAGTGGTGTAAAGTACTTAAGTAAAAATACTTTAAAGTACTACTTAAGTAGTTTTTGGGGCTATCTGTACTTTACTTTACTATTTATATTTTTGCCAACTTTTACTTTTACTTCAGTACATTCCTAGAGAAAATGATGTGCTTTTTACTCCATACATTTTCCCTGACACCCAAAAGTACTCGTTACATTTTGACAGGAAAAAGGTCAAATTCATGCACTTATCAAGAGAAGATCCCTGGTCATCCCTACTGCCTCTGATCTGGTGGACTCACTAAACACAAATGCTTCATTTGTAAATTATGTCTGAGGGTTGGAGCGTGCCCCTGGCTATCCGTTAAAAAATAAATAAAAAATGGTGCCGTCTGTTTTGCTTAATATAAGGAATTTTAAATGGTTTATACTTTTATTTTTACTTTTGATACTTAAGTACATTTGAGCAATTCCATTTACTTTTGATACTTAAGCATATTTAAAACCAAATACATTTAGACTTTTACTCAAGTAGTATTTTACTGGTTGACTTTCCCTTTACTTGAGTCATTTTCTATTAAGGTATCTTTACTTTTACTCAAGTATGACAATTGAGTACTTTTTCCACCACTGCACGCAACCCACACCGTGTACTATAGTGGTCGATGAACCATTTTGGTCAGTCAATTCTCTCCATTTATCGTCACACATCCAAAGACATCTTTAGAAAACGAATTACACGTAGTGAAAGAAAGGTAATTGTGGACTATACTGGTTATTAAGCACTGGTTATTAAACACTTGCATTGCATCATTCACCCACTGGTCTCAGAGGACATGTCCTTGGCTCAGACCTGGAACATGAGAATTGTGAGAAGATGATGTGTGGAGTGTGAATGGAGTGTGAAGTCTGCAGTCTACGGGACTGTTGGAACCCTTTCCTCCCTGCATGGGTTTATGGCCCAAATGTCTCTCAGTTGGCGAGATACAAGTGAAGCCAAATGGGTTTGACTGGCAAGAGAATATGTTGAAGATATTGAGGCCACTGACTACTTCCCATGGCAATTAGCAGGACATTTAGTATAGAGAACATCGTAGAATAGAAGTACTTAGATGTAATCTAGTATTTAGTGTTTAATTATGATCCCCCATTAGCTAGATCCAAAGCTGCAGCCACTCTTCCTGGGGGTCAACACAAAACATAATGTCACGATCGTCCTCTACAGAGGAGGACCAAGGCGCAGCGTGATGAACAAACATACTTTAATTAGTAAAAGTTTAAACACACTACAAAACAAGAAACGACTCGTGACGTCCAACGGTATCAATGACCGAACACGGAACAAAAACCCACAAACACAAAGGGAAAACAGACAGTTTAAATATGGCTCCCAATCAGAGACAACCAGCCAACAGCTGACACTCGTTGCCTCTGATTGGGAGTCACTCAGGCAAACATAGAATACAACAAACTAGAATGAACACCACAGAATGAACACACCCTGGCTCAACATATAGGGTCCCAGAGCCAGGGTGTGACAGTACCCCCCCCTAAAGGCGCGGACTGCGACCGCGCCTCAACTAAAACAAAACAGGGGAGGGCTGGGCGGGCATACCTCCTCGGCGGCGGTTCTGGCTCCGGCCTTGACCACCACCCTCCAATCAACCCCCCATAGCGCCCCTGGTCCAGTCTGGCCCCGCTGGCTGGAGCTGAACTTGACACTGGTGGAGCGAATTGCTCTAGCTCCGGCGCGAAGCATCTGACCGGTGCCGGACCAGCCACCGGTGGAACAGGCACGGCCCGTGCCGGACTGACGACGCACACCACTGGCTTGGTGTGGGGAGCAGGAGCGGGCCGCGCCGGGCTGACGAAACGCACCACTGACTTGGTGCGGGGAGCAGGAGCGGGCCGGACCGGGCTGACGAAGCGCACCACTGACTTGGTGCGGGGAGCAGTAGCGGGCCGGACCGGGCTGACGAAGCGCACCACTGACTTGGTGCGGGGAGCAGGAACGGGCCGGACCGGGCTGACGAAGCGCACCACTGACTTGGTGCGGGGAGCAGGAACGGGCCGAGCTGGGCTGACGAAACGCACCACTGACTTGGTGCGGGGAGCAGGAATGGGCCGGACCGGGCTGACGACGCGCACCACTGACTTGGTGCGAGTGGCAGGAACAGGCCGGACCGTACTGGGAACACACACCACTGGCCCTACGTGGGGATCAGGAACAGGCCGGACCGGACTGGCAACACACGCCAGTACCTCTCGCCGTGCCTCTACATCCTCCTTCCCCCTGGTGACCAGTGACTCCCATAACCTGGCGGCCTCCTGCTGCCCCGTCGTCCACGGCGTTAGCCCCCCCCTAAAAAATTTATGGGCTTCACTCCTACCTGTGGCCAAGGCCTCCATCCCTCTTGCCAGACTCGCACTCATCTCCTCCCAAGTCCATCCTCTCTCCTCGTCACGCTGCTTGATCCATTCGAGGTGGGTTTTTCTGTCACGATCATCATCTACAGAGGAGGACCAAGGCGCAGCGTGATGAACAAACATACTTTAATTAGTAAAAGTTTAAACACACTACAAAACAAGAAACGACTCGTGACGTTCAACGGTATCAATGACCGAACACGGAACAAAAACCCACAACCACAAAGGGAAAACAGACAGTTTAAATATGGCTCCCAATCAGAGACAACCAGCCAACAGCTGACACTCATTGCCTCTGATTGGGAGTCACTCAGGCAAACATAGAATACAACAAACTAGAATGAACACCACAGAATGAACACACCCTGGCTCAACATATAGGGTCCCAGAGCCAGGGTGTGACACATAAAACATGACATAATACAGAACGCCAACATACAATTACAGCTGAAGGACATAGCTACATAGCATGACACAATACATGGCATCAATAGACATCCGAATCTCTGAATGTACAGAACAACATACATTTAAAATAAGTATACACACTTTCATATTCTTCCATGCCTTAGCAATCCATGTACTCATAATAACGGCTACACTGCAGTCATCCATTTTGTTACAGTTGCTTACTGTTACAGGTCCTGCTCCTAATCTCTCAGGACTAGTTGTTCTGTAAACACTAGTAACCACCCGTGTCCTAAAAGATGCAACGGCAAAGAGAAAAATCCGCAGTGGTGAAACCAATCCGTAGCGGTTAAAACTGTCACATCCGTTTGCGATATTACTACAACAAAGATGTTAAACGAAGATGTTACTTCAAACAACGAACGTCGTTTTTTTTCTCCCCCCCTCTGACATCATCACGCGCGATAGAACAGCAGAGTATGTAGGCTACTAAGATTAATTTTTTACCACGGTGCTCCTCTTCCCCGTTTCAAAAACAAAACAAAAACAACAACAAATGAGCCTGGGGCGACCAGTGGCGCTGTTTCACCAAATGCAGATCTCAGCTTTAAAAAGGGCAGGTTCTGGTTCTCTCCTTCTGACTTTTACCTCCTCCTATTTTTCATGTTCCTCCCCTCAGTCTCCAGCCCCCTTTACCTAGAGTGGGGATTAAGTTTATGGCGAAGGGGAAATGAAAAGAGATGTCATTCCAGTGGACCAATGTGAACACAGGTAAAATGGCTCCCAAGCCACTGCGTACGAGAGGAAATTGAGAATTTGTCCGAGCAAGCTGTGTATGATCTTATAAAACAGACCTGGAGGTGGAGGAACCACTGGGTATTACCAAAACAGACCTAGAGGTGGAGGAACCACTGGGTATTACCAAAACCAAGTGATGTACACAGTGGAAAACCTGCCCTCGCTTTTGGCTTGAATAACGTTACTCTTTGAGGATGTAAGGTTTTGACTACTCCTCATCTCAGTGACCATGTTTGCATCCTCCACACAAACCTCCAGCCTTCAGCCATCTCTGTGCCCTGAATGCCGCTCCCCCCCCACTCCTCCCCACTATCCTTAGTGGGTTGGGCACTATTCCAGGTCTGAACTCCAAACCTTTCTCCCCCACACACACCCCCAGCATACATTTATAGAGGGTGTTTATTAACTGAATCCTGTCTTTTTTCTCTCTCTCTTTTCTCTCTCTTTATGACACCATGTTGTGGCATGTCCCAAATACAATGTTATTTATGTCCTGGGTTTTCAATCCCACGGAGTCCTGGGCTTTAATGAAAGATGCTCCTCTTAGCCCCCCTGCCTCCCCTTCACCCCCCCCCCCCCCCCCAGCATATACACATCCCTCCATCCCTAACCCCATCAGCCACTGTGCAGGGGGTTGGAGCTACAAGCCTGAGATTCCTCTTGTCTTTTGGGCAAGGATAACAGACACAAACCTTGGGGTCAACAGGAGGGAGTTGGAATTTAGATGAAATATGTTCTCTTAGGAAAACAGGTGGGGATGCTTAGAGCTTTAATCAAAAGATGATTGCTTTTGTTTGGCCGTTGTTTTGGAGTCCTCTGTCTAAGACGTACCTGGCAGAATTCTTCAGCAAAATTAAATACCTGCTGTCTGAAGATCCTCAAACTGACCCGTCATCCTCGAACCCAGACTGCACCTTTGAACCTTCTCAATTAAACAAACGGACCCTCTGTGATTTGTCTCGCTGTCTGAGATTACAGTTGCCTTTTATAGGCCGTCCGTTCACACAAACTGTTTACAGTAAAACAATGAACTGTGTATATTAAGTTGTGTGTACAGGTGTTTGAAGTAGTTTCATCCCCCCTAATGGTAAAAGTTAGGATTGGGGTTAGGGTAATCTCTGTGTGTGTGTGTGTGTGTGTGTGTGTGTGTGTGTGTGTGTGTGTGTGTGTGTGTGTGTGTGTGTGTGTGTGTGTGTGTGTGTGTGTGTGTGTGTGTGTGTGTGTGTGTGTGTGTGTGTGTGTGTGTGTGTGTGTGTGTGTGTGTGTGTGTGTGTGTGTGTGTGTGTGTTTGTGTTTGTGTGTCTGTGTGTGTGTGCCAAAAGTGCCCGGAGTCACCCTGAGCTCCCAGATCAAGGAAAGCTTCCCCAAATCCCAGCGTCTGAACTCCCTCCAGCCGCCCAAGCTCCAAGCTTTCCTCTCAGGATCTACGCTGGAAGGACGAAGGGTTCAGACATCTCTCTCTCTTCTTCCTCTCTTCCATCTTTTTTTGTCCATCTTCTCCCACTTCAATCGTCAGTCTTGACACATCTGTGTGGTTGGGTAACCTCTTTAGGTTGTGTGAGAGACAGCATCTGAATTCAGTCAGGGCTGTATGGGCTAACTTGCCCATCTGTAAACCACAAGGCTTTCATGTGTTTGGCGAAGGGCCTTTTGGCAGCCATCTTTGTGGCAGGAAGTAGCGTGCAATAGCCTGATGTGCAACAGTGGACAACGCCTTTTGTAAAACCCTTAAATAGCCTCAAGAAACCGGACATCTCTATTTGCCCTAATCTGTCTGAACTCTGATCTTCCACACAGAAATACAGTACTTTAATGCTGACTTGTCACTGTAACTGAAATCAAGACAACTAATTTACCATTGCTGTAATAATACATTAATTACAATGCATTATTCTGAAAAGGCCCCCCCCCATAGATTTTTGGGGGGAGTTTCACAATTCATATCTCGAAATTCATAACATACTAAAAGCCTCTGTAGCGATAATTTTTTAACATAGGCCTGTTTTTACTTTTGCAACAACAAACTCACTCATCACAAATTGTAAGCAAGCTAGTTACAGCGCTTCCTAAAGATCATGATTGACATCGGGAAAAGAAAGGGTAATGCTATCAGCTGATCATTGATGTTGATGATTGATGTAAATCTGTTATTTAGCTTGCTGTTTAAAAACAAATATATATGTTTTACTGATTGTGATTTATCTTTAATGCTCTTAAATAATAACTTTATAATGTAATATTGATAATCTTCTAACTAATGGTATATGGGCTGGCTGGCTAGCGGCTTGTGTGGATATGTTAGTATACGGTGGTTAGCTAGAGTTGTGTGGATATGTTAGTATATGGTGGTTAGCTAGAGTTGTGTGGATATGTTAGTATATGGTGGTTAGCTAGAGTTGTGTGGATATGTTAGTATATGGTGGTTAGCTAGAGTCGTGTGGATATGTTAGTATATGGTGGTTAGCTAGAGTTGTGTGGATATGTTAGTATATGGTGGTTAGCTAGAGTCTAGACTACCAGTGATGCCGCTGCCCTGACGCACGTGCAACCCCCGAATGAAGAAGGCAGTGGGACGGTAAAGGGTATAAAAGCGTCTGCTAAATGGCTTTATTATTATTTGTATTTTATTATTATCACAAATTGTAAGCAAGCTAGTTACAGCGCTTCCTAAAGATCGTGATTGACATCGGGAAAAGAAGGTAAGGCTTTCAGCTGATCATTGATGTTGATGATTGATGTAAATCTGTTATTTAGCTCGATTATATTTTTTTACTGATGTACCGGAACGCATGACAATTAAATTTTTTTACCTTTATAATAAAGCGTTGCATGCATATCATCACATTTCCATAGGGGCATAGAGCAGTAGAGTAGAGGCCTTACAGAAGTTGCACACATGGGGACTATGTTTAGTAGCCTTAGGGTCTGGGAAAAATGTGGCCACTTATAAACGCATTTCATGCAATTCTACGTAATTTTACATGACTGGAGACTTTTGGCAGAATCTGTTTTAATACACAAAATCAAAATGACACGCTTCACGTCGGACACGTTTTGTAGACAGTTGTTCTGTATGCTAGCTAGTTTGCGACATTGCAGAAAATGGCAGAAAAGATGGAGGAAAATTTTTATTTTGTTTTGGCAGAAGTGTGCTCTATACACAAAATCGAGCCGATGAAGGCATTACAAGTTGCTGCTACCGTCTCTTATGACGCTCTCCGTTACTGTACTATGTATTCGGCGCATGTGACAAATAAAATGTGATTTGATTTGACCTTATATGATTTGATATGACCTTATATGATTTGATATGACCTTATATGATTTGATATGACCTTATATGATTTGATATGACCTTACATGATTTGATATGCCCTTATATGATTTGATATGACCTTATATGATTTGATATGAGGGGCGGCAGGTAGCTTAGTGGTTAAGAGCGTTGTGCCAGTAACTGAAAGGTCGCTGGTTCTAATCCCCGAGCCGACTAGGTGAAAAATCTGTCGATGTGCCCTTGAGCAAGGCACTTACCCCTAATTGCTCCTGTAAGTCGCTCTGGATAAGAGCGTCTGCTAAATGACTAATTATTATTATTAATTATATGCCCTTACATGATTTGATATGCCCTTACATGATTTGATATGCCCTTATATGATTTGATATGACCTTATATGATTTGATATGCCCTCATATGATTTGATATGCCCTTATATGATTTTACTTGTAAAACGAGTGTCTGATGCGTATAACCTGCTAATTATTTGATCAGCTGTGTTTCTGTGTGTTTTAGTAGATATAACCCTTCATATGTTGGACCTTCTCTGAAAATTACGCTCCTTTAAATGAACACAAAGGCCACGCTCTACCTTCAACATGACAATGTTGTCACTGAACCAGTATTATTTAGTCCCTTATTATGACAACTAATGCATATGTTCTTGTTTTGATCCCATTTCCTATAAAGGGGGAATGCACAGGGGAAGGAGGCTGCTTTTCGGAAGTGGTGTGGAATGGTTGGCGAGCTGCGGTCACTCCTAGCAGGTCCAGTTCCTGTATTGGCCGTCACAGCTACAGTTTCCAAGGCTACAAGGAAGAGCATAATAAAGCAATTGGGCATGCAGCAACATGTTGAGGTGTTGAACACTGAGCATGCAGCAACGTGTTGAGGTGGTGAACACTGGGCATGCAGCAACGTGTTGAGGAGGTGAACACTGGGCATGCAGCAACGTGTTGAGGAGGTGAACACTGGGCATGCAGCAACATGTTGAGGTAGTGAACACTGGGCATGCAGCAACGTGTTGAGGTGGTGAACACTGGGCATGCAGCAACGTGTTGAGGTGGTGAACACTGGGCATGCAGCAACATGTTGAGGTAGTGAACACTGGGCATGCAGCAACGTGTTGAGGTGGTGAACACTGGGCATGCAGCAACGTGTTGAGGTGGTGAACACTGGGCATGCAGCAACGTGTTGAGGTGGTGAACACTGAGCATGCAGCAGCGTGTTGAGGAGGTGAACACTGGGCATGCAGCAACGTGTTGAGGTGGTGAACACTGGGCATGCAGCAACATGTTGAGGTGGTGAACAGTCCTGACAGGGACAACAACAGACTGGCAGTGAAGAAGGTGTCGTCTGACCCTGTAGAAATGTTTTCATGGTTTCTCACAGAGTCGGAGTCAAAGGGGCCTAAGACTCCAAGGACTGGCATATGCTGTAAGAGAATTGAAGACTGTTCTTTGTTGTACAGCAAGGTTTTTCAGCATTTCCATGGGGAGGAAATCTGTGCATCCAGCAGGAGCAGAGGACACACTGGAAAACAGGCTTTTCGACATCTACCACTCAGAGACACCCAAGCACATAAAACTGCACATCATTGATGGAGTTTCAGAGAAGATGAGACTGTCTGTGTCAAACACCAGCTGCAGGCGGGTGAAACCGTTACAGCTCTTTGATGATGAGGTCACGCAACCAATATCACCCAAACATGACTACTGTGACAATTGTGCTACCTCATGCAACTGCAAGGACCGCTCTGCCCATTACTGACATGAGACATGCAATACCCCTGCTGTCTGTCGTCACGACGATGGTGATTATGATGATGGTGATGATAATGGTGATGATGGTGATGGTATTGATGCAGATGATGATGATTATGATTATGATGATTCAGCGGTGGGACAACTTTGGGCTTTTGCAAAATCTAGGATATTGTTGTTGTGGAAACAGGCCCTTTTACCATTGATCTGTATGGAATAGTAGAATGTATGTTATATACACACTGCACATGAATAATTTAGCTTAAAGATTTGTTCTAATACTCATTTTCAGTTATCTAAAGTATAGAGTGTGCCAAGATGCGACCTGTCACTCATAGTTACTTGTTCATAAAGTGAATTTTTTAAATCTATCACTTTTCTCCTTCACTGGACTTGGATTTGGAACAGCAATGATCAGTAGATCGTACGACTTTATTGTAAATTAACTTGTAGTTGCCTTTTTTTTGGAAGAAATAAGTAAAGTGTACAACTATAAACTTTACACAACTTTCAAAGTAGAATTAGTGTGGTCTTTCCCTCCAGGAGTCGGCCAGAGAACTGGGAAAAGGCTTGGCTATAGCAGTCGGTGCTGCTCTGACATCACAGCCCATTAAAACGTTTTCCTACATAAAGTTTTCAGACAGCAAACAACAGGAAGAACGTTAACAGTACAAAACTTTGTAAGTAAAAGTAATTGCGCAAATAAATGGTTAAAAAAGGTACATCTAATATTTTTTGGGGGTTTAAATAATTACAGAAATAAATGCGACAAAGAATGGAACGTTGTAAAAGTAAATAGACGTGTTTTGCGACTACGTTGTCATTGGTTACTGTACTATGTCTTCTTTCCTCTTTCCGACGATACTTCTCTAACTTTGGCATTCAAGATAACAATTTCCCTTCTGGTGTCTCAGCACTACAGCTGAAATTAACTGTCAACGTTTGTGCCTCTGTCTGCGTGTCAAACGAGCAGACAGTTTGTTCTTCTCACGGTGTAAGTTGAGTTTGTAATTGTTGATCCACAACATTAGTTCCTCATAGTCCAACTTGTGAAACAGGTTTATTTGGAAGTTCTGGAAGCTTGGGTAGAACCTCTCAGGTTTCAAAGCAAACACCTTCTGATCAAGAAGCACTCTTACTACACTGCACAAAAATATAAATGCAACATTTTCAAACAGTTACAGTTCATAGAAGGAAATCAGTAAATTGAAATAAACTCATTAGGCCCTAATCTATGGATTTCATGTGTTGGTCACAGACACCTTAAAAAAAGGTAGGGGCCTGGATCAGAAAACCAGTCAGTATATTTTCCTCATGCAGCGCAACACTTCTCCTTCACATAGAGTTGATCAGGCTGTTGATTGTTGCCTGTGGAATGTTGTCCCACTCCTCTTCAATGGCTGTGTAAAGTTGCTGGATATTGGCAGGAACTGGAACACGCTGTTGTACACGTAGATCCAGAGCATCCCAAACATGCTCAATGGGTGACATGTCTGGTGAGTATGCAGGCCATGGAAATACTGGAATCATGTACAGATCCTTGCGACATGGGGCCGTGCATTATCATGCTGAAACAGGAGGTGATGGCAGTGGATGAATGGCATGACAATGGGCCTCAGGATCTCGTCACGGTATCTCTGTGCATTCGAATTGCCATCGATAAAATGCAATTGTGTTAATTGTCCGTAGCTTATGCCTGCCCATACCATTACCCCACTGCCACCATGGGGCACTCTGTTCACAACGTTGACATCAGCAAACCGCTCGCCCACACGATGCCATATAAGTGGTCTGTGGTTGTGAGGCCGGTTCGATGTATTGCCAAATTCTCTAAAACGACGTTGCCGGCGGTTTATGGTAGAGAAATTAACATTCAATTCTCTGGCAACAGCTCTGGTGGACATTCTTGCAGTCATCATGCCAATCGCACGCTCCCTCAAAACGTGAGACATCGATGGCATTGTGTTGTGGGACAAAACTGCACATTTTAGAGTGGCCTTTTATTGTCTCCAGCACAAGGTACCTGTCAGGTGGATGGATTATATTGGCAAAGGAAAAATGCTCACTAACAGGGATGTAAACAAATTTGTGCAAAAACAAATGAGAGAAATAAACTTTTTGTGCATATGGAACATTTCTGGGATCTTTTATTTCAGCTCATGAAACATGGGACCAACACTTTACATGTTGTGTTTATATTTTTGTTCAGTGTATATGGTTATATCTGATATGTCCTCAGATCTAGTTGAGATTGAGTGATTTCCAAACTCAGCTTCAGCTCACAGTCTTTATCAAATCGCTGCATGAGGTCTGTCTGCTCCCCAATGGTCCTGCCCCTTGATGTTGGATGAGGTCTTTTGTGAGGCTCACATGGCGTTCAAGTCCAACGCTATGTTGTATCCTGATCCACCACCTGTATTCACTGTGCAGTATATGAGACACAATGGGGCTTTGTAGGGCTAGATCAAACTGCACTTTCAGACCCTCTAGCCTGTATTTTGTTCTCTGGCTTGTCTAAAATGCAGCATTTTGAGTTTCAACTGCCTGCAGGTTCTCTCTCCATCACCCTCATGTATAGAATCTAGAAAGTTCCTTTCCAGGAGTGACTCTTTCAGCAGGCCACTGTGATAACTGAAACAGTTCCTTTCCAGGAGTGACTCTTTCAGCAGGCCACTGTGATAACTGAAACAGTTCCTTTCCAGGAGTGACTCTTTCAGCAGGTCACAGTGATAACTGAAACAGTTCCTTTCCAGGAGTGACTTTCAGCAGGCCACAGTGATAACTGAAACAGTTCCTTTCCAGGAGTGACTCTTTCAGCAGGTCGCAGTGATAACTGAAACAGTTCCTTTCCAGGAGTGACTCTTTCAGCAGGCCACTGTGATAACTGAAACAGTTCCTTTCCAGGAGTGACTCTTTCAGCAGGTCACAGTGATAACTGAAACAGTTCCTTTCCAGGAGTGACTTTCAGCAGGCCACAGTGATAACTGAAACAGTTCCTTTCCAGGAGTGACTCTTTCAGCAGGCCACAGTGATAACTGAAACAGTTCCTTTCCAGGAGTGACTCTTTCAGCAGGTCGCTGTGATAACTGAAACAGTTCCTTTCCAGGAGTGACTTTCAGCAGGCCACAGTGATAACTGAAACAGTTCCTTTCCAGGAGTGACTCTTTCAGCAGGTCGCTGTGATAACTGAAACAGTTCCTTTCCAGGAGTGACTCTTTCAGCAGGCCACTGTGATAACTGAAACAGTTCCTTTCCAGGAGTGACTCTTTCAGCAGGTCGCTGTGATAACTGAAACAGTTCCTTTCCAGGAGTGACTCTTTCAGCAGGCCACTGTGATAACTGAAACAGTTCCTTTCCAGGAGTGACTCTTTCAGCAGGCCACTGTGATAACTGAAACAGTTCCTTTCCAGGAGTGACTCTTTCAGCAGGTCACAGTGATAACTGAAACAGTTCCTTTCCAGGAGTGACTCTTTCAGCAGGCCACTGTGATAACTGAAACAGTTCCTTTCCAGGAGTGACTCTTTCAGCAGGTCACAGTGATAACTGAAACAGTTCCTTTCCAGGAGTGACTCTTTCAGCAGGCCACAGTGATAACTGAAACAGTTCCTTTCCAGGAGTGACTCTTTCAGCAGGCCACAGTGATAACTGAAACAGTTCCTTTCCAGGAGTGACTCTTTCAGCAGGCCACAGTGATAACTGAAACAGTTCCTTTCCAGGAGTGACTCTTTCAGCAGGCCACAGTGATAACTGAAACAGTTCCTTTCCAGGAGTGACTCTTTCAGCAGGCCACTGTGATAACTGAAACATGCATCAACTGTGTTGTCAGTGTTGCTTTTAGATCTCGGCTTAAATTCCAGCTCGATTATCGACAACTGATACATTGTGTTCTTTTTGATCATGGTGACTCAGCTGTTTCTGAAGGCCGGATGGCTACAGCCATTTTCTTTCGCGGTGGCAGATGGGAAATCTTCTGGTGGACTATGTCTGTATGTATTGTGTCCTGCACTGAAGCCATGCCAAAGTAATGGAGTGTAGCTGTGATGATGGAGGCAACTGTTACATCTGCTAAACGTTCAGAACAGGGCCTGTAATTGTCTCCAACTGCACTTTGAGTCACATTTCTTCTGTTCACCATGTTCCTATTTCTCCACTGGACGTTGTCTTGTAGAACTCCCTGTATATAAGGTCAGTAAAGTTCAGTCCGCAACAGCAGGTAATACCTTTTCCACTTTGTCCACAAATGTCCAATTGCTGCACATCTGCATTTTGTTTTTGTCAACTGATCAGATCACCTTCACAAACGGGGTCTGAGCGGTCTTGCCATCTACTTCTATGGAAGAATATGGGACATAACGTTCATTAATGGTTTGATCGTCCTCATCATGTCTTTTGACTGTCATTCATCTTCATCCAGTAGCCATTTCCTTGCCATTACATCTGAGTATTTGTGAGGTAAGTGTCATTGTGAGGTAAGTGTCATTTAACATTAGACTTGTAGTTATGGTAACAGTCTCACAATAACACGTACCACAAGCTCTTTGAATTCGTTCCTGAGATATTGTTTTTTGTCTTCAGTGTTTGGCACAAATTTGCACATACGCACTTCCCAGACTGTTCTGGATGCCTGTTGTGGGAGGTGATCTGCACCAACACGTTCGCGAGACGCGACCATTATGATCCAGTGGTAGTCCTTTTTATTTTATTTTAATTTTTTATGTTCCAGTGAAATGATGTGAGGTGTTACGCTTCTGTCGAAAGTTGTCAATTGTAAGTTGATATGGATTTCTCCGTGCCCATAGGCCTATGAAAGGACCACAGAAACAAGTTAATTAATTCAAATGTTGCTTATTCCCAATATAACCCAATATCAGCCCAATCTAGCTGCATATTACAGTTAATGATTTAGGATGTTATTTCATTCATACCATTTGATCATTGTTCAGTTCAGAGGGTCTCTCCTCGGATCCAGGGGATGGGCTGTCAGGAAGCGCTTCGATCCCTGACATCACACCATTATGATCCAGTGTTGCCGAAAACCAAACACTGCATTCCACAGTAAGAACATCATACCAAAGGTCAAGCATGGTGGTGGTGGTGGTGTGATGTTTTGGGGATGCTTTGCTGCCTCAGGACCTGGACGACTTGCCTTCATAGAAGGAACCATGAATTCTGCTCTGTATCAGAGAATTCCACAGGAGAATGTCAGACCATCCGTCTGTGAGCTGAAGCTGAAGCGCAGCTGGGTCACGCAGCAAGACAATGATCCAAAACACACAATCAAGTCTACATGAACATTTCTAAAAAGCAACAAATTGGAGGTTTTGGAATGGCCTAGTCAAAGTCCAGACCTAATCCCAATTGAGATGTTGTGGCAGGACATGAAACGAGCAGTTCATGCTTGAAAACCCACACGTCACTGAGTTAAAGCAGTTCTGCATGGAAGAGTGGGCCAAAATTCCTCCACAGCGACATGAGAGACTGATCAACAACTACAGGAAGCATTTGGTTGGAGTCATTGCAGCTAAAGGTGGCACAACCAGTTATTGAGTGTAAGGGTGCAATTACTTTTTCACACAGGGGAATTGGGTGTTGCATAACTTTGTTTATGAAATAAATATGTCATTGTTGTGTTATTTGTTCACTTATGTTCCCTTTATCTAATATTAGGTTTTGGTTGAAGATCTGATAACATTCAGTATCACAAATATGCAAAAGTAGAGAAAATTAGAAAAGGGGGCAAATACTTTTTCGTAGCACTGTCCATATTGTAGACATGTGATGCATTTGATGAAGGACAGCTAGTGTGAGTTGTCCTGTATAACACCGCTCTGTGTGCATGCTATTCCAGCACTGCTGAGATGAGGTCTGGGGGACGGGCTATCAGGAAGAGCTTCAATCCCTGGTAGCTGGACCTGTCGACTCTCAAACATTGGATCATAGATAGTGACATAGATAGTGACAGAGGTCATAACAGGTTTTTTAATATTAAACATCGTGGCATAGCAGTAACACGCCCGACTACAAGGCATAATGCGATTTACCCAAGGTTCACCGCCCTTGTCTCCCTGTCACTCGTTTCCTACTGTCTTGGTAATTGTCAAAAATCCCAATAAAAAATATTCGTAAAAATAAAATAACACGGCGTACATTCACAGCCGCATATCATACTGTGTTGTTCTAGTGTTTGTATATAGAATGAACATAAACCATCAACGCAGTACATATCATTGGATCATCGTTGTGTTACGTTGTGTTGTCAGGACCCAAGCTACACTCTCTGCAGTCTGGACCAGGACCCTATTCATATCACTGTTGGCATTTCTCATCCCATGACTCGCCGGCCGATCTGTTTCCATGTTGCCATTCTACTCTTCCTGGACACAGACACAGAGCCCGGATAGTCAGTCAAAAACGTCTCTTTTTTTGGGCCCCACCACGATGCATGATAAGCGCATTAGCAAACACTGGTGCACACATACATTTTCGAACGTGCCCTTAAAACAGTTAGCACCTGCCATGGCCATTGTGCACTCTTTTGTCTGAAGGCTCCTGGAGCCAGAGTCTGGCAGCCCACAGTGATTTTATTTGGCCCCTCCCAAGTTTTCTGAGCAAAGGAAAAACTGTGTTATCAAAGTGTTAATCAGACGTTATGCTGCTGTGGCAGCACTGTTGATATTTAAACTAGGTAGCTAAGCCGCGCACACACCCCAGACTGGTGATGACATTTCAAGCCATGGACGTTTGGATACCAGGTGAATGCGCAATCTCCACACAGGGGCAGACTAAAAGGCACAACCGGGCGCACGTGAGCTCCGTACGGGGCAGACCAACGAATGGGGTTGGGGGGACGGGGGGTGGCAAACTTGATGACGTCACAACGACTTGGGAACAGTGGGTTCAGAACAACAAAAACGGTATAAAAATAATTATAAACTGGGTGGTTTGATCCCTGAATGCTGATTGGCTGACAGCCATGGTATATCAGACAAACATTTATTTTTACTGTTTTAATTACATTGCTAACCAATTTATAATAGCAATAAGGCACCTCTGGGGTTTGTGGTATATGGCCAATATACCACGGCTAAGGGCTGTATCCAGGTACTCCGCGTTGCGTCGTGCGTAAGAACAGCCCTTAGCCGTGGTATATTGACCATTTACCACACCCCCCCCGGGCCTTATTGCTTAATTATACCGCCGTCCAAAAGGGCACTTGGCGAGTGGAAGGGCAAAGGGGTAGGTGCTCGGGCACAGTTACACTCCTATCTGTGCATGTACCTGACGAGCAGTATGGGAGTTAATGTGGTCAAATTGTGTGAGGATTTTTTAATCACATATCAGAACGCAAATACAATTAATATAACAAGCTGTCCTCTGATATCACATCTCTGGCTTTGCCGTTATGATTTTAAAAAAGCACTATAAACTCCACAAACATGGTTTATGGGAGACGCAATCTGTGAGGTGGAGGCAGGGTGAAAAGCTAAATGTACTCATCCATCTGTGAGGTGGAGGCAGGGTGAAAAGCTAAATGTACTCATCCATCTGTGAGGTGGAGGCAGGGTGAAAAGCTAAATGTACTCATCCATCTGTGAGGTGGAGGCAGGGTGAAAAGCTAAATGTACTCATCCATCTGTGAGGTGGAGGCAGGGTGAAAAGCTAAATGTACTCATCCATCTGTGAGGTGGAGGCAGGGTGAAAAGCTAAATGTACTCATCCATCTGTGAGGTGGAGGCAGGGTGAAAAGCTAAATGTACTCATCCATCTGTGAGGTGGAGGCAGGGTGATAAGCTAAATGTACTCATCCATCTGTGAGGTGGAGGCAGGGTGATAAGCTAAATGTACTCATCCATCTGTGAGGTGGAGGCAGGGTGAAAAGCTAAATGTACTCATCCATCTGGGAGGTGGAGGCAGGGTGAAAAGCTAAATGTACTCATCCATCTGTGAGGTGGAGGCAGGGTGAAAAGCTAAATGTACTCATCCATCTGTGAGGTGGAGGCAGGGTGAAAAGCTAAATGTACTCATCCATCTGTGAGGTGGAAGCAGGGTGAAAAGCTCCACCAAATAAATGTACTCATCCATCTGTGAGGTGGAGGCAGGGTGAAAAGCTAAATGTACTCATCCATCTGTGAGGTGGAGGCAGGGTGAAAAGCTAAATGTACTCATCCATCTGTGAGGTGGAGGCAGGGTGAAAAGCTAAATGTACTCATCCATCTGTGAGGTGGAAGCAGGGTGAAAAGCTCCACCAACTAAATGTACTCATCCATCTGTGAGGTGGAAGCAGGGTGAAAAACTAAATGTACTCATCCATCTGTGAGGTGGAGGCAGGGTGAAAAGCTAAATGTACTCATCCATCTGTGAGGTGGAAGCAGGGTGAAAAGCTAAATGTACTCATCCATCTGTGAGGTGGAGGCAGGGTGAAAAGCTAAATGTACTCATCCATCTGTGAGGTGGAGGCAGGGTGAAAAGCTAAATGTACTCATCCATCTGTGAGGTGGAGCAGGGTGATAACAATGGTGGCTCTCGTAAATCTGCTGATGAGTGACAAAATAGCCAGTTTTCAGTAATCTTCTCCTCGTTTGACTGTGTTTCCCTAAGCGGGTCTAGTCACTCAAAGCCCCCTCATTTTGGATAAATGCCTGAACATGGTGACCTTTGACCTTGATTTCTTCAGCTCCTTCTCTGGCCCGGGGGGCAGTGTAGTGGAACGGCTGCATTCTCCTCGGGTTCAGGTGGATGCAAGGGCCATCGTTACGAGACTTGGGATCCCATGAATCGGCTCTTTGTTCAACAGGCCTCGGTAGAGAGGACGAGAAATGTGGTTAATAGCTCGGGAAGTGGGCCTAATCTCTGGCCGCCATTACTGCTAACCAATATTTGCAGGGATGACAGACTTACCGATGACAAAGGCACAGGTGGAGAAATCTCTCGTCCCAGACTCTGTTTTGATCTATCCCTCAGCTGGGCAGGGCATTCCAAAGGGGGCCGAGCACCGAGCCCTGAGGTATCCCTCTCTCTTTATGGTGTGCCAGATGTCAGTCAAGCCCTCTCAAGCCTTGGCCATTGCCCCTGCAATTGGGTTTATCTGGCAAGAAATTGTGATGATATCTTTGGAAAAAGCTGGAGATTTAGTCATTACAGAAGTGGGAGATTTAGTAATCATTCATCTGCTCATTTTATTATTATTATTTTACAAAAAAATGAATACAGTACAGGGTATTTTTATGTATCGCAAATCAAATGAAGAACATTCTGACCTTGAATTTGTCTTCATCTTGAAGTCTAGATCCACCTTTTGCTTTGCTTTATGTGCCAACAGGGAAGTAAAATTGTTACTGGTTTGGTATAATTTATGGATCATGTATCATATCATTGATCTAAGACTTTGCACCAGCATATTGTCATTGACTTGGCACCAGCAGATGGTCATTGGCTTGGCACCAGCAATACCAAACCTCCATTAAATTAAAAACAAAAAACAATGTTTTAAGTGAGAAGTAGGCATTGGTCTGAAATGTACATGAACACCACAATGCCTCCTCCACCCATGCTCTACCCAGGTTTTCCAGCACACAGCTTTGACCTACTATAGCATAAATGTTGGTCTATTGTACTTCAAACAATGTGTATGCTATACTATGAAACAAAGATAAATTATATCAAGAATGATAGTAAAAAGCCTTGGAGCACCTTAAATGAAATCTTGGGCAAAAAGCCAAACTCAGCTCCACCATTCATTGAATCAGATGGCTCATTCATCACAAAACCCACTGATATTGCCAATTACTTTAATTATTTTTTTAATTGGCAAGATTAGCAAATTTAGGCATGACATGCCATCAACAAACGCTGTCACTCCACATCCAAGAATAACTGATTAAATTATGAAAAAAGACAAGTGAGTGTGAAATTATTGTTGTCTATCAACAATGACAAGTCACCAGGGTCTGACAACTTGAGTGGAAAATTACTGAGGATAATAGCGGACGATATTACCACTCCTATTTGCCATATCTTCAATCTAAGCCTACTAGAAAGTGTGTTCCCTAAGGCCTGGAAGGAAGCAAAAGTTATTCCGCTACCCAAGAATAGTAAAGCCCCCCTTAATGGCTCAAATAGACGACCAATCAGCCTGTTACCAACCCGTAGTAAACTTTTGGAAAGAATTGTGTTTGACCAGATACAATGCTATTTTACAGTAAACAGACTTTCAGCACACTTATAGGGAAGGACATTCAACAATAACAGCACTTACACAAATGACTGATGATTGGCTGAGAGAAATTGATAATAAAAAGATTGTGGGAGCTGTTTTGTTAGACTTCAGTGCGGCTTTTGACATTATGAATCATAGTCTGCTGCTGGAAAAACGTATGTGTTATGGCTTTACACCCCCTGCTATATTGTGGATAAAGAGTTACCTGTCTAACAGAACACAGAGGGTCTTCTTTAATGGAAGCCTCTCAACATAATCCAGGTAGAATCAGGAATTCCCATGGGCAGCTGTCTAGGCCCCTTACTTTTTTCAATCTTTACGAATGACATGCTACTGGCTTTGAGTAAAGCCAGTGTGTCTATGTATGTGGATGACTCAACACTATACACGTCAGCTACTACAGAGAGTGAAATTCCTGCAACACATAACAAAGAGCTGCAGTTAGTTTCAGAATGGGTTGTAAGGAATAAGTTAGTCCTAAATATTTCAAATATTTAAGCATTGTACTTGTGACAAATCATTCACTAAACCCTAGACCTCAACTAAATCTTGTAATAAATAATGTGGAAATTGAGCAAGGTGAGGTGACTAAACTGCTTGAAGTAACCCTGGATTGTAAACTCTCATGGTCAAAACATATTGATACAACAGTAGCTAAGATGGGGAGAAGTCTGTCCATAATAAAGCGCTGCTCTGCCTTTTTAACAACACTATCAACAAGGCAGGTCCTACAGGCTCTAGTTTTGTCGCACCTGGACTACTGTTCAGTCGAGTGGTCAGATGCCACAAAGAGGTACCTCAGAAAATTAGGAGGAGAGATTGACTTGTTTTTGTAAGAAGTGTTGACATGCTGAATGCACCGAGGTGTCTGTTTAAACTACTAACACACAGCTCAGACACCCATGCATACCCCACAAGACATGCCACCAGAGGTCTCTTCACAGTCCCCAAGTCCAGAACAGACTATGGGAGGTGCACAGTACTACATAGAGCCATGACTACATGGAACTCTATTCCACATCAGGTAACTGATGCAAGCAGTAGAATCAGATTTTTAAAAAACAGATACAAAATACTCCTTATGGAACAGCGGGGACTGTGAAGAGACACACACACACACACAGGCACAGACACACGCTTACACACACACATGATAAGACACGCACTCTACACACACGTACACATGGATGTTGTATTGTAGATATGTGGTAGTAGAGTAGTGGCCTGAGGGAACACACTTTATGTGTTGTGAAAAGTGTTACGAAATGTAACGTCATGTAATATTTTAAATTGTATATAACTGCCTTAATGTTGCCGGACCCCAGGAAGAGTAGCTGCTGCCTTGGCGGCAGCTAATGGGGACCCCTAATAAATACAAATACAAAAGTACGCAGGTCGCTTAGGATTCAAACCTCCTCAAACAGCCTAATTCATATTCTTAGAGGAGGTGCTTCCACAATAATGTGATTTGAACCACATACAAGTTAAAGTATTACATTCTTCACACACCACACTAATCCCATTCCACTACCTTTTCAAGCTTTTTTAAATTATATGAAAGCAATGTTTGCTTTTATACTTGCAAGACCATCATGCTTGATTGAGCGAGCTGTTTTGTCTTGTAGTAATATGGTACCTGCCTGTATTTCCTTACAGCTTTATTTTAGCAATACATATCTTTTTTTGGTCAGTAGTTGCCCAACATAACACCAGGTGGTGGTGTGTTGGAAACACATTCATATATAGAGGTCTATAGAGCCTGTCTCCGTTCCTGATTTCTGTAACCGTTAGCTTACCTGTGTAATATTGACATAAGCTCTGAAACACTTGTGTTTCAAACATGGTCCTGTTTTATTACCTCTGTCAAAAGAATATGTAGCTTAAAGTTGTGTGTATTTGTATTTATTTTAGCAATAAAGATGGTGACGCTACAATAATACACATTTACAATAGGCCTATATCTAAAAATACATAGCGATATACACTGAGTAAACAAATCATTAAGAACATTATATTGAGTGCATCCCCTTTGCTCTCAGAACAACCTCAATTTGCCGGGGCATGGACTACAAGGTGTTGAAAGCGTTCCCACGTTGACTCCATCGCTTCCCACAGTTGTGTCAAGTTGGCTGGATGTCCTTTCGGTGGTGGACCATTCTGGATAGGCATAGGAAACTGTTGAGTGTGAAAAACCCAGCAGTGTTGCAGTTCTTTGACACACTCAAACCGGTGCGCCTGGCACCTACTACCATATCCCGTTCATAAGCCACTTACATCTTTGGTCTTGTCCATTCACCTTTAAATGGTACACATACCCAATCCATGTCTCAATTGTCTCAAGGCTTAAAAATCCTTCTTTAACCCCGCCTCCTCCCCTTCATCTACACTGATTGAAGTGGATTTAATAGGTGAAATCAATAAGGGATCATAGCTTTCACCTGGATTCACCTGGTCAGTCGATGTCATATATGATATATGAGAAGGTTTTAATCCTAAACAACCTGCATACACATTGTTTGATGTACAATACACCAACATAGCTACTGTAGTAGGTCAAAGCTGTGTGCTGGAAAACCTTGGTAGAGCATGGGTGGAGTAGGCATTGTGGTGCTCATGTGAATTTCTTTATTTTTTTTTATGGTTTTTTAAACCAGAAGCTGATTATACAAAATTATACAACTTTTCCAAATGCAAAAGGTGTCTTTCAAAAAGGTAATTTGCGCTTCAAATTATGTAAA
This sequence comes from Coregonus lavaretus, assembly GCF_964263955.1. Classification (NCBI taxonomy): domain Eukaryota; kingdom Metazoa; phylum Chordata; class Actinopteri; order Salmoniformes; family Salmonidae; genus Coregonus; species Coregonus lavaretus. Next base: position 75,653,313 of record NC_139991.1, read on the forward strand.
AAAAATAAAAAAAAAGGATGTGTTTTGTCTCACATAATTTTTTGTCGAGGGCCCGGTTTCCCAAAAGCATCTTAAGGCTAAGTTCATCGTTAGAACCTTCCTAGACGCATCGTTAAATCTCAGAGCTGTTTCCCAAAACCATCGTTACTAAAGTTGCACTTGAAAACACTTGTTATTTACTAACTGGGTCTTTAGATGCTTTTTTGCCTTTTCGTGTCACTTTATACACAGAAGATCTCCGCTAAACATAGAATCAAGATATTTATCTGTCTCTCTGTGACCACCGATAACTTCCGAACGAAGTTGCCAATGTCTTTACAATTGTGATAAACAAGCAAACCGTAAAAATATGCTTCAAATGAAAACCAAGATGACCTGCATTAAAAGATAAATACAATAGGCCTATACTGTATATTTCAATCATATGGAGCTCAATTTCATGTTCCATCAATCGAGTTGTATTTTGCTACTTTTTATTTATTTATATTTTTAGTCATTTAGCAGACGCTCTTATCCAGAGCGACTTACAGGAGCAATTAGGGTTAAGTGCCTTGCTCAAGGGCACATCGACAGATTTTTCACCTAGTCGGCTCTGGGATTAGAACCAGCGACCTTTCGGTTACTGGCACAACGCTCTTACCCACTAAGCTACCTGCCGCCCACTTGTAGGCTACTGTCTGTAATTTGTCTTAATATATTTAATAATGTGTAGGCCTAACAACATGGGCACAATGATGTGCCAAATATTCAATTTAGTGCATTAAGCATTAGAATAAGCCGCCTCAATATTTGCAGCTATAGGTGATCATTTCTTTCTAGGAGCTGATCCGTCATCAGTATTTAATGCAGAGGTGGGTAGAGTACTGAAAATCTGTACTTAAGTAAAAGTACTGTTACTTAGATTGTAATTTACTGAAGTAAAAGTAAAAGTAGCCCTCTTAAAAAGGGGAATTTCACCCTGGGTGAATCTGGGCATTTCTAGGACAGTGAGATGTGTTTCACACATAATTGCCCAGGAGGAAGGCAGGTCAAGGCTTTGCATGCTGAATGATACACCCTATGACGGCTTCTGGTGTATTTGATGGGGGGGGGGGGGGGGGGGGATAAAAAATAAAAATGTAGTCCTGCTTTGTGGCATTTCGCAAAGGCTCTATGTTATACTGATCTCATTATACGTTTTTTTTGTGGGTGTAGATATCGTTGTCCTTGTTCGATAGAGCCATTGGGATGTCTTTCAGCGATGTTCCTATCAGCAGATTCATTGCTAAATATACAAGCAGACAAATGTTTTCCAGTCTCTGGAATACTACAATACTACAACTTGTGTTGGGCAGTTCTTCATGCTTTTTTTTTTTTTAAAGGAGTCGGATACTAACAACACAATCCTTTGGGCAAAACTGAAAAGTATTGACCAGAAGCAATGGCTTCAAGTTATTCCTGTGATCAACACGAATTAGACGATGGAGAATTTCTTGATGTTCAAATAGCTACACGGTGACATTCAACCATACATGTTGTGGGAAATTATTCTCTCATATTTTAGATGTGCTGTTAGCTTAATAAGAAAGCATTAATGATTAAACATAATAGGTTTGTACTGTACTGATATAGATTGGTCAACATAACAAGCTGTGATTAATGTGAGGAACTGTTAGGGGGTAGGATGAGATAAAACTTGTGTCTCACACAGACACAAACACTGCCTCTTTGTTAAACCGCTCAAGGACATGTGTTCTGCTACAAAGATGTCTGAGGTTGCTGACTCGAGACAAGTTGTGGAGATAACAACTAATGCCTGGCAACAGTGAAGCGCCAAGGGCTGGGACCAGCCTGAGCGCCAGCGATAGGCTGAGTAAGTCTAAACCACGCTCAGTCTCTACTCTGATAGGCCTGCTTGGAGCAGGAACTATCTCTGTCAGAGTATTAAAATAATAATTTTGGGTTGGGACAGTTAGTTCTCTGACTGCCCTGCGTGGTTTTTCAGTGGACCCGTATATACGAACATCATATTTACCATTCAAGTGTTTGCATTAATTAAAATACTAGTCTATTTTAGAAGACGTGTATTGACCTCTTTTTGTTCCAATACCAGATTTGAATTTGACGCAACTTAACAATGTTTAAACCGGAATATAGCGAAGAGCATTCAAAACAACAAGTTGGATTTAGCCAACGTTAGAGACTCACAGCCGATGCCAGCACCAAGAGGGCAGATGACAAATACGGTGCCCAGCTACTGTAAGTAAGTTATTTTTCCTGCTAGCCACCTAGCTAGTGTCGTGTATGAAGATTATGACGTTGTTAATGTTTTAAGTGGAACCAGAGAGGACGTTAATTTTAGTATCAAGAGGGAATGTTTTAGTGTAACGCCACATACAACAGACAGGAAGTGTGTTGTAGACAGGGGAGACTGGTGATTGGCCAGAAGAGGGAGCACCCCTCTTTTTGCATTGTTTATAAGTAGGGGCTAAACGAAGAAGAAGTCAGAGCGGCCATTGCAATCTGAGGCGTCGCTCTCCGGATGTCATGACATCTGTCACATGCTGTAAACGTGTGATATTAATAAAAGCCTCTAATCACAGTGCAGCCTAAGCGGACTCCTTGTTGACAGCAACAGCCACCAACAACAGACACGACAAAATGGGGGCTCGTCCGGGATATTGATTTCATCGTTCTTGGTTCCTTTCCTGAACTCGCGAGGTGACTACTGCCCAAGCCGGCTTTAAAGGTGAGATTACTCACAAAATTTGGGCATTGGTTATTCCGCTGATTCATGAGAGGGCATTGAAGGTGTACAGTTAAAAGTACTTGGGTCGTTGTTGATGTGCGCTGTTGTGGTCGACTGGGAGTCTGTAATAATATATTCCATTGGTAAACGGCAGGTAATTGGAATTTTAGAGCATAAAACGGTAGGAATTAAGTATTGAAGGTGTACAATTAAAACAGATATGCGCACACATTAGCCCGTTTCTAGCCCGGTTTGTGTTTAAAATCACGTACATCCCTGGGTCCCAGAACGGGAAGGCAGATGCTCTGTCTCGGCGGTATGACGCGGAGGAGAGGTCCGTTGAGCCCACGCCCATACTACCAGAGTCTTGTCTGGTTGCACCGGTGGTGTGGGAGGTTGATGCCGAGATCGAGCGGGCGTTACGCACCGACCCAAGTCCTCCACAGTGTCCAGTGGGTCGGACGTACGTTCCGCTCGAGGTACGCGATCGCCTCATTTGTTGGGCTCATACGTCTCCCTCCTCTGGCCATCCGGGTATCGGCCGGACAGTGCACTGCCTTAGCACGAAGTACTGGTGGCCAACGTTAGCTAGGGATGTGAGGATTTATGTCTCCTCCTGTTCGGTGTGTGCCCAGTGTAAGGCGCCCAGACATTTGCCCAGGGGTAAGCTACAACCCCTGCCTATTCCACAACGACCCTGGTCCCACCTCTCGGTGGATTTTGTTACCGACCTTCCCCCCTCACAGGGGAATACTACCATCCTGGTCGTTGTGGATCGGTTCTCGAAGGCCTGTCGTCTCCTTCCCATGCCGGGTCTACCCACTGCCCTACAGACCGCTGAGGCTCTGTTTACCCATGTCTTCCGGCATTACGGGGTACCCGAGGATATAGTGTCTGACCGAGGCCCCCAGTTCACCTCCAGAGTGTGGAGAGCGTTTATGGAACGGTTGGGGGTTTCGGTAAGCCTTACCTCGGGTTACCACCCGGAGAGTAATGGGCAGGTTGAACGTGTTAACCAGGAGGTGGGTAGGTTTCTGAGGTCTTATTGCCAGGGCCGGCCGGAGGAGTGGGCGAGATACGTTCCGTGGGCCGAAATGGCACAGAACTCTCTCCGCCACTCCTCCACCCAACTAACCCCTTTCCAGTGTGTGTTAGGGTACCAGCCGGTTCTGGCACCTTGGCACGAGAGCCAGATCGAGGCCCCTGCGGTGGATGAATGGGTACGGCGCTCGGAGGAAACATGGAACGCTGCCCACGTACATCTGCAGCGGGCCATCCGTCGGCAGAAAACGAGCGCCGATCTCCACCGCAGTGAGGGGCATGTGTACGCACCTGGAGATCGAGTCTGGCTCTCGACCAGAAACCTGCCCCTCCGCCTGCCCTGCCGGAAGCTGGGTCGGCGGTTTGTGGGGCCATTCAAAGTCCTGAGGAGGTTGAACGAGGTGTGTTACAGGTTAGAACTGCCTATTGACTATAGGAATATTAACCCCTCGTTCCATGTGTCTCTCCTCAGGCCGGTGGTAGCTGGTCCACTCCAGGAGTATGAGATAGAGGAGACTCCTCCGCCCCCGTTGGACATCGAGGGGGCTCCGGCGTACACCGTGAGGTCCATCCTTGATTCGAGATGCCGGATGGGGGGTCTTCAATATCTCGTGGAGTGGGAGGGGTACGGTCCGGAGGAGCGGTGCTGGGTGCCAAGGAGGGACATATTGGACCAGTCCCTGCTGACCGAGTTCCATCGGGGTCATCCTGCGCGCCCTGCTCCGCGTCGTCCGGGTCGTCCCCGAGCCCCGGGTCGGCGCACGGCTGGAGCCGCGCGTCAAGGGGGGGGTACTGTCACGGTTTCGGCCGAGGCTGCTCCTTCTCCTTGTTCGGGCAGGCTTCGGCGGTCGTCGTCTCCGGAGTACTAGCTGCCACCGTTCTATGTTTCATGTTCGTTTGGTTTTGTCTCTTTGTAACACCTGTCCCTTGTTTGTGTTTGATTGTGTTCCCTATTTAGTTTCGTGTGTTTGGGTCAGGTGTTATGCGTGATTGTTTATTGTCAGCCTGCCTCAGAGGAGTTTGTATCTCTCGTTGTTGTATTTTTCGAGAGTTCGCACTGCGTGCGCTTTTCTTGTTTTTTCCGCACTGTGTTTGTGCGTAATTGTTCGCGCCGCCCGGTTGGGTTGGCGACTCATTTTTCCTGTGTTGGACCTTACTAAAGTCTGTTGAAGTCATCCTTGTTCCTGCGCTTGATTCCTTTCACTCATCCACACACAGCACTCTGACAGAATGTGCAAGTCGGTGTGTTTTTTTAAAGAAAAACTCGGGTTAATGAAATGTATCTGATTGTGATTATTGCTCGACTTTCGTCCGACGGGGGGTCTGCTTGGGTCTGATTTCTCGGTGAATTGTCATTAATTCCACGGTAGCACAAAATGGTAGGGAAATATGTTAAAAAGAAAATGGGCAGTGCAGGATGCTTATTTGTGTGTGGTAGGCCGCAGTTAGCTAAAGGCTAAGGCTAATGTTAATGCTAAATGCTGGAGTGTGGGTCATGCCATATTATACATAGCGGCTAATGCTAAATGCTAAGGCTAAATGCTAATTGTGTTGCGTGCTACATGCTAACGTGTCCTTAGAGGCCCATTGCGATGGATTAAAGCCTCTTAAACTTGTTTGTGTGTGGGTGGAATTCAGAGTTCTACGCAAATGTGAGCTCTGTTACGTGTAATTGTTCAATTATAAGGTATAAAATAGTGAAGCTGTAGCGTAATGCTATCATTCTATTGTCTGGGAATCGTATCATTGAATGCATTTGCGCATGCGTTTAATTTTGCGACACTACACTACAGAAAGGGGGAGTTTATGGCACGAGATTAGGACACGTTTTGTTTTACGGCACTAAAACTACAACATGAGGAGATTGGTTAAACTACAAAACGGGATTGTGGGTAACGTGTCATATTTCTGTGGGGCTGCGTGCTCAGGGGGAGACAGAGAAAATAGCCACAAAGAGGAGAGATTTGGACACGAATCTTCTAAATCGTTAAAGTGACTGTTGGTCGAACATGAAACTATTTGTTGAGATGTAGTGAATTTATAAATTAGATATATGAGGACGAATTATAATAAATTAAATTAAATGACGATTAAAATAAATAAAAATTAAATAAAAATGTTATTGATCTATTTAGTCCTGAGTTGATTCTTAGAGCGAATGTGAACGAAGGAATGTTGAATATGGTTGAGATAACTCAGTGATTGCATTAACTACTAAAATCTTTTCCTGTGTCTCTGTTCTTTTGTCATATGAGAGCAAAGGAGAGAGAGAGGAGGGGCTAACGTGTGCGTGACGGAAACACAGGATGTTTGATGTTATGACAATTTTACATAGGCTTGGCAAATGATTCATTAAAAATTGCATTTGGGAGGCTCTGTGCATCACTGGGGTTTGATTGGAATTGTGTTGGGAATCAAGGACTGACATTATTCTGTAAATTTAAGATAATTAGGTGATTATAGAGCAAAGGGGTTATGGGAATTGTAGTGTTGTAAGGTTAGAAGGCTTTGTTTTTGGGATTGCTTTGAAGTTGACTAACTTACATTTACTTTCCTGATGGGTTGTGGTAAGATAACCACCACTAATATTAGAACATATAAATTGGTAAGATAAGATACAGAAATTAAAATTGGTTTTAATTATTCATAATTTTGAATAGAAATTTTAATTGAATTATTTCATAGTCATATTTTTATTGAAATTTTTTTTTTTTTTGGGTTGTTTAGGTTATATTAATAATTAAAGGGGGGAAGCCATAGGCTATATAGTCTAAAATAAAATAATTCACGATAAAGGAATATAAAAGGGTTGTTACAATGGGGAGAAAGGACAGCAAGGCTATAAAAGTCATTACACCGATTGATATAGTACGAAATGGTAATCCTTTAGTTAAGAGTATTGCTAGGTTATCCGGCAAATGAAACAAAAGTTGCCCTTCATTCTCAAACAAAAACTGATAAAAGATTCCAGCGATAAGATAAACAGAGGTATAGAGAAAATGCTAAAGGAAGGAAAGGCGATAGGAAAACTAATGGCAGAAGTTAGTACACCTTTCTCACATACGGATTCAGCAAAAAGACACCCACCTTATGAGAAGGAAGTAGAGCTTAGGGATGCTTATCCTCAGCTTCCGGTGATCATCCAGCAGGGTGATTGTTGCATTAGAGATGAAGATGAACAAATAATAGATAGAGGACAAGCAGAAACGACCAGAAAGATGAATCCAAAACTCCAGAAGGAAGAAAAACCGAGATGTCTGGAAACTAAGAGAAGAATGAGGTTCGGAAAGATGAGGATGAAGATACAGAAGGAGAGAACCTGCTGAGAAAATAATCCCAAGAATTGGAGGAGAAGAAGAATACATTGAGGCCAAGCAGCTGAAGAAAAGTAAGAAGATGATGGAAGATGATATTTTGAGGACAAAACTTAGAATATAAGCTTTTGAAGAATCCTGATATGTCAACAGCAAGAAAGAACAGGATCAAGAAACTCAGAAAACTCAATCATACAACTGGTGGAGAAGAGAAGCTTTGGTTATGAAGAATCAGAGTGAACCAAATCAACAATCACTGCTACAGCTTCAACTGAACAATATCAAATGCAATTGTACCAGCCAAGGGGGGTACCAGGTGTTCCATATCCACAGCCAGTTTCTGGACAGACACAGAATTGGAGAGGAAGAGGACGAGAAGACTTAGAAGGAGGAGGAAGATTTCAGCTACACTTCCAGCAACTTTCAGAAGACTGTTATAATTATGGACAGATTGGTCACTTTACCTGTGAGTGCAATGGGCCAGGAGGAAACAACAGAGAACATTTTTAAGGAAGATACAGGGGCCAGTCAAGATCACCTGTTCTCCAGGTGAACCCTAAGGATTCTAGAGTGCCTAGAAGATACGAAGGGGGGTGTCAGCTGATAGCACCGATTAGAGAAGAAGAGAAAATATCTAACAATTGAAGTAAAACCAGAGGACTATGAGAAGTGATGGTGAATAGTGGAAAAGCGTTTATCTGTGTTCAGCCTAAAGAGGTTAAACATCTCACTATGTAAAATTAACTAATTAGGATAGGGATTTGAGGTAGTAAAACAGTTAATTACTCTTAGGGAACCAATTGAGCTATGCTATAAAAATCAAAGAGAAATCAAAATAGACATACTAATATTAGTACCTATTGTAGTGTTGGGAAGAGATGCATTGTTTAAATTGAATTGTACAATAAGATGTACACTAGACGGATGTCTGGTAGAGGATTTTAAAAAGTAGGGTTTTTGGGAATCATATTTGCTTAAAAAGATAATATCATAGGAAGGATGATAATCTATTAGACTGCCTATTAGACAATCTGTCTGGGAAATAAAGTTAACAGGGGTGACTGTTATTCTGGGTTACATTCTTACACCAAGAGATTTCAGGCTAGGCTAAAAGGTGTTTAGTCGTTTGCCAAGTCTGTGTGTAAAGAAGTCAGAAGCAGGTGGGGACTTTCCCAATCACATATTCTAAAAATTTGGTGGTAAAGGGATTTTGTGAATAAATCAGTGGAAAAGGTTTTTAAAGGTTAGGAGAAAAGATTAGATTAAAATAAGTTAGGAGAACTAGATTGAAGGAACTCTAAGACAGTAAGCTAAGTTTCAAAGTTAGTAGTAAGAGAGAGAGAACAGTGGTGAAGGACACTTTAGAGTAGGGAGATCAAGGTAATTATAGGTGTATTTTTATAATCAAAAGTTTGAAAGTTAGGGTTTAGAGTAGGAAGAGAGAGTGAATGTAAGTTACATTTACGTCATTTGACACTAGTGGTGATAGATGGAAGTACAAGCAAAGAGTTCAAAGCTTTGGGGAAAATGGATGAAGTAACAACAAGGACATTAACACTTCAGTCTATTAAAACAACAGTGAGAAGCAATTTAACTCTTTCAACATTGATAGTTATTAAAGCCATAAATATATCGCATTTGATTATAAGGGAGCCAATGGCTCCAGCACCAATTTTAGAGGAAAAATACTTATTAGGGTTAGGATGGGGCCAAGCATTAAAATTTGTTCCGGTTAAGAATTTTTGGTTAAAGGGCTATGTAATTCGTAAAGTAACGCTTATGATGGAAGATTTGAAGTCTGTTGAAGTTTCCACCGTCACCAAAGGAGTTCAGGAAGAATATGTTACAGTAGTCACTCCAACAGTAAATAATACACATAGGATATCGGTAGCTTTCCTACTAGAAATAATTAAGGTTGATACATCAACTAAATCAACTACTTTAATGGTAACTTTGGAAGGGATTAATGATACGATGGCAATAGCAAATGTAGGAAGTACGACACCGACAACAACTTTTCTGAAATTAAAGGAGGCAGCAAGAGAGACTCAGGGGTTTATGATACGGATAGAGAGTGCTGTCAATATAGATTCATCTGAAATAGTGAAGGATACTATCATGGAGGACAGAATGAGGTCTTTGATTTTAATGACAGACAAGGAGAGGTATCTGATCAGTACCGCTCGTTAGGGAAGAGAGAAACTATATGCATGTGGTTTGATTCTTCTGTTGTGAAAATTAGATAGATGGGCAGCTCATTCTGTAAGATCAGTGAGGAATCTTGAGGGTCCATGTCTGTTGAGAATTCCAGTCAAACATGTTAGAGACGGTCGCTCGACCTCTATCAAGTGTGTGTCAGTATTATGCTTTGTCATGACTGTTGTATCAGCAACAACAGTCAGTAACAGATAAAATAATGTCGTTGTCAAAACATTTGTTTAAGCCTAGGGTTAGGTGGTATTGGGTTAAGTGAATTAACTTGTGTGCATTTGTTAGACGGGAAGGAAACTCAGGTAACAGCAAACCCTGAACATTGGAGGTGAAAGCAGTGAGGGCTAAAAGTTGTTTGGTTCTAATAAAACATATGAGGTAAGGGGTATGTTTATGGGAATATCAGATTGTGATGTTATATGATAACTTTGGGTATGCATGACCTTAAGGGTAGTAATGAGAAATATGTTACTTTTTATGTACCAGGTAGTAGGAACAGCAGGACTTTGATGGTTAAAAGATTAGCTTTTGCCTGACAATGTGACTATGGGGAATTCTAGAGATATTTGGAGGGTTTGTGGTGATGAAATATATATTCTTACCCTATTGATGGACAGGATGTTGTTACATGTCAACGTTGAAGCTTCCATATGAGGTTTTACCATTAAAAGAGGGGTACCACCGGACACAGATAAATCTAGGGTTGGAAATAGGAGGAAAAAGACATGGTGGCATGTCATAGTCTTCAAGCCTATCATTGAAGGATAAATCTAAGGGAGAAGGGGGGACTTTTTCCATGGTATGGTGTAACATTTGGGAAGATCATATTGATAATGTTAGTTATACTTTGAGTCCAGATAGTTCAGATATTATCACTAGGGTTATATATGCATTGAAGAATATAAGGGATGCATTTGGTAGATCTGAAGGAGCGGAAGTCAGCGAAGACTTGGTTGCAAGATCAGGTAGGCTAAGTAGGGGCAGTGATGGTTCAGATTTTAGTTGCAGCTTTGATAGCACTGTGTGTGATGTTTGTAATTTGTTACTGACCTTTGAGAAAGCTATGATATTGAGATAGGTTGGAGAGTGATGCCTGGAGACAACACTCAGATGCCGGTGTTGACTGTTCCTGATCTGGATGAAGATGGACAAATGGAACTGAATGGATAAATATCATTTTTGATAATTTGATCATTTTTCAATTTTATTTTTTATTTTTCAAAATTAGGGTGATTTTAGTATGATTTTATGAATCAAAGGGGGGAAATGGTTAATGTGATTCATACATCATTTATATATCATTTCTATATTCTTAGTTGATATTGATGTTCAATTTGAAAGTGTTGTTTTGCAAAAGATACTGTTTGGTCTTTCCTTTTCTTCCAGAAGCATTTGGGGGACATGTGGAGATTGAAATACTCAAACAAGGACAATATGAAGGGACAATATGACTGGAGGATATGAAACAAGGAGGGTGTGGAAAGATTCCGATTCCATCATCAACAATCCATTGGAAGTCGAGACTACGGGGAGATGAAGTGTAGTGGACTACATTCCAGTGTCTGCAATGAAATATAGACATATTTGCATGTGTAATACATAATTGTGTCATATTCTTAGGTATTGATTTTTGTAGAATGATGTTTGATGTTATTGAATACATGTGGGGAACTTAGATGTTTTTGTTTATTTCGTGAATGCTTAGGGACAGGGAGTCTAGGCAGGGAGAGGTCCACTATAGGGTCCAATGGGTTGACCAGCCTTAGAGTGGATATTTTTTGGATAGGATTTTGTTTGCAGGGGCTTACATGTGTATTTAATTGCATCATAGTTTCAAATGCATTTACATTGTTTATGAGTTTATCTGGAGTACCGAGGTGGTTGCCTGGGGCAGAGGGACCGTGAGAGAATTTTACTGTCTTGATTGATGGATGGATTTGGAACGAAGGTTGCCGGACAGTTTTTCGCTCTTACACTCCATAAAGATTTGTTCATATTTCATAGTAATGTATTCACACTTCATAAACAGTTATTCATATTTCATAGAAAGGTATTTACACTCTAGAGAATAATGTTTTTGGTTTAATGTTAAAGATACTCAATAAGATAAATTGTCACTTGTCATAATCCTATTCTGTTTGTTTTCGAGACTGTTTAGTCTCGAAGGGGGGAAATGTCGTGTATGAAGATTATGACGTTGTTAATGTTTTAAGTGGAACCAGAGAGGACGTTAATTTTAGTATCAAGAGGGAATGTTTTAGTGTAACGCCACATACAACAGACAGGAAGTGTGTTGTAGACAGGGGAGACTGGTGATTGGCCAGAAGAGGGAGCACCCCTCTTTTTGCATTGTTTATAAGTAGGGGCTAAACGAAGAAGAAGTCAGAGCGGCCATTGCAATCTGAGGCGTCGCTCTCCGGATGTCATGACATCTGTCACTTATGCTGTAAACGTGTGATATTAATAAAAGCCTCTAATCACAGTGCAGCCTAAGCGGACTCCTTGTTGACAGCAACAGCCACCAACAACAGACACGACACTAGCTAGCTAACTTTAGTTTATCTATAGAAACCCATATTGAGTATTGCTGGCTAACATACTACTGGGTTACAGTGGGGGGAAATAAAATACTTTTTCTGTTTGCTAACTTAGCTTTGTAACTAGGTAGATAGCCTAGCTAGCTAGCTAAGTTAGCTAAACAAATACCGGTAGCCATATCTATGACAAAAAATTATTTAGTATTTCGATTGTAAAAACCTATTCTCATTTTAGTCGTAGATAGGCTACTAAACAGCAAGCTACAACGTTACAACCAGCCACCTAAAGCTAGGTTTACCAGCAAACGTTAGCACATGACTGGAGTTGGTTTGTTAGTTAGCCTGGTGCCTGCTAACTTGTTATGTGCCACGCCTCACGTTTGTAACTTGTTAGCAAACATGTATAACATCAGCAACTGTAAATAATTTTACTAGCTAGCTATGTAACATAATTGAAGAGGGTTCATTGGTTATCATGACCATGGATGCATTTCAATCTCACGTGATTATAGGCATGACGCAAGATAGGATTCCAAACAGATGTAAATAACAAGTATTTTATATCCAACAAGCTAGCTAGCTACGTTTACTAGCAAACAGTGAGGAGAAACAATAATAAAACTATTTACTGTTGTAAATCTCTAAAAACTTAAGTTGGTTTTACTATAACAATATTTGCCTAAGCATGCCTGATAGACATGGCTGTAGGTAAATACAGTCTACCTACCTACCTAGGTACATTTGTACATTCTGTTCACTGTGAAGGTTAAGGGCTATGCCATATTTCTTTCTGAACTCAGCAAAAAAAAGAAACGTCCTCTCACTGTCAACTGCGTTTATTTTCAGCAAACTTAACATGTGTAAATATTTGTATGAACATAACAAGATTCAACAACTGAGACATAAACTGAACAAGTTCCACAGACGTGACTAACAGAAATGGAATAATGTGTCCCTGAACAAAGGGGGGGGGGGGGGGGGGGGTCAAAATCAAAAGTAACAGTCAGTATCTGGTGTGGCCACCAGCTGCATTAAGTACTGCAGTGCATCTCAACAACACCTGCACAGGATCGGTGCAGGTGTTGAGCACTGATGGAGGGATTGTGCGTTCCTGGTCTAATTCGGGCAGTTGTTGTTGCCATCCTGTACCTGTCCCGCAGGTGTGATGTTCGGATGTACCGATCCTGTGCAGGTGTTGTTACACGTGGTCTGCCACTGCGAGGACAATCAGCTGTCCGTCCTGTCTCCCTGTAGCGCTGTCTTAGGCGTCTCACAGTACGGACATTGCAATTTATTGCCCTGGCTACATCTGCAGTCCTCATGCCTCCATGCAGCATGCCTAAGGCACATTCACGCAGATGAGCAGGGACCCTTGGCATCTTTCTTTTGGTGTTTTTCAGAGTCAGTAGAAAGGCCTCTTTAGTGTCCTACGTTTTCATAACTGTGACCTTAATTGCCTACCGTCTGTAAGCTGTTAGTGTCTTAACAACCGTTCCACAGGTGCATGTTCATTAATTATTTATGGTTCATTGAACAAGCATGGGAAACAGTGTTTAAACCCTTTACAATGACGATCTGTGAAGTAATTTAGATTTTTACGAATTATCTTTGAAAGACAGGATCCTGAAAAAGGGACATTTCTTTTTTTGCTGAGTTTATTACACTAGATCAGCATTTCCCAAACTCGGTCCTCAGGATCCCAAGGGGTGCACTACACAGCTGATTCAAATTATCAAAGCTTGATGATTGCTACCCCTTGGTGTCCAGAGGACCGAGTTTTGGAAACCCTGGGCTAGATATTGTTGAAAATGTAATCTGTGCCTGTGCACATGTATGCATGTTCAACTAGTCTACCCTAATGTTGATGTTATGTTGGCACAGTTCAACTGTCGTACAAACTGTACAATAGAGTATAATTTATAATCTTTTTTTGTTTTACAGACAATACCGTGTGGTGCCTTCCTGGAGTGGTGCCTTCCTGGAGTGGTGCCTTCCTGGAGTGGAGCCTTCCTGGAGTGGTGCCTTCCTGGAGTGGTGCCTTCCTGGAGTGGTGCCTTCCTTGAGTGGAGCCTTCCTGGAGTGGATTCTAGATACAGAAACAGAATTCCTTTGCCTGCGTGTGTCATTGTTACATCAGATAATGTGATTTAACCAAAGATTTTTGGTATCCATTACTGGGAGTTACAGGATAGGTATTGTTTGGTGTAGCACAGAGGATTTTCGACCAACCTTAGCGATGCTGTCTTCGTCCTTGATTTGGGGAAACGGGAGTCTCATAAAATGTCAGTATCCAGTTGCAAGGGGTCAGTTTGAATTTAGAAAATGGTCCATTATTAAAATAAATACTTTTTTTGCTCCAACAATGTATACCACCATTTTATCTATTTCAAGTCTTCTCTCATTGATCGAGACCTGTCTCGATGACATGCAGAACTTTGGGGTGGACAACCACCAGTCTCGATCAATGAGAAAATACTTGAAATAGGCAAGATGACTGCAAAAATCTTTAGGTAAATCACATTATCTGGTGTAACAATCTGTAGCTACAGTTCTCTGCACTTGTGTGTCGGACACACTCGGACACACTGAACTGTACTACACTGTTTATACAATTTTTTTGTATGTTACTTTTACCATATAAAATTCTTGTTGAATACCCAGTTGTCTTGAGTTAACATTAAATAGTGTACACTTCCCTGTATTTTACATTTTGACAAATAAACATTGGAAAAAGGGTATACCCAAATGCACTTCAGCCCAGCTTAAACGAAAAAGGGGGGATCAGGTGACTGAGGGACTTCATCGGGCTCTGATTCGTACCCAAACGTAAACCTATTGTTTGCTTCTCCCATCAATAAATCTATCAGATTTACCCGGCAACAGATCTATCAGATTTACCCGGCAACAGGGTGCTCCTTTTTCTTTATTCTACCGGATAGTCACCAGTTGAAGTATCCTGGTGTAAGGAATGATAGTCACCAGTTGAAGTATCCTGGTGTAAGGAATGATAGTCACCAGTTGAAGTATATTGGTGTAAGGAATGATAGTCACCAGTTGAAGTGTCCTGGTGTAAGGAATGATAGTCACCAGTTGAAGCGTCCTGGTGTAAGGAATGATAGTCACCAGTTGAAGTGTCCTGGTGTAAGGAATGATAGTCACCAGTTGAAGCATCCTGGTGTAAGGAATGATAGTCACCAGTTGAAGTATCCTGGTGTAAGGAATGATAGTCACCAGTTGAAGTATCCTGGTGTAAGGAATGATAGTCACCAGTTGAAGAATCCTGGAGTAAGGAATGATAGTCACCAGTTGAAGTGTCCTGATGTAAGGAATGATAGTCACCAGTTGAAGTGTCCTGGTGTAAGGAATGATAGTCACCAGTTGAAGTGTCCTGGTGTAAGGAATGATAGTCACCAGTTGAAGTATCCTGGTGTAAGGAATGATAGTCACCAGTTGAAGTATCCTGGTGTAAGGAATGATAGTCACCAGTTGAAGTGTCCTGGTGTAAGGAATGTTTTTGGGACAAAAACATTCTTTGGATATCTGAATGTCTAGCATCTGTTTGATGCTACAGAGCCCTGTACAGCTTATATAAATATATTCTGTGTATCCATAAAGGCAGACACATTTCCAAAATTGACAGAAAATATTGATATTTATTTTATGGTTGTTCTACATCAGGGCTCTCCAACCCTGTTCCTGGAGAGCTACCGTCCTGTAGGTTTTCACTCCAACCCTTATCTAGCGCACCTGATTCTAATAATTAGCTGGTTGATAAGCTGAACCAGGTTAGTTATAACTAGGGTTGGAGTGAAAACCTACAGGAGGGTAGCTCTCCAGGAACAGGGTTGGAGAGCCCTGTTCTACATAGTCTTATGGTGAGCCACAGTGGCTGTGTTTACACAGGCAGCCCAATTCTGATATTTTTTCCACTAATTGGCCTTAATCACATCAGATATTTTCACATCAGATCTTTCAGAACTGATCTGATTGGTCAAAAGACCATTTAGTGATAACAATATCAGAATTGGGCTGCCTGTGTAAATGCAGCCATAGTCCTTTATCCGGCATTCGGTACACTGGCAATGGTGTTCGGCATGGTTGGCTGCGGAAGCTGAGACTCTTTGTGCTCATGGCGAATGGTCTTGTCCTGTCTGCGGTGAACGGCCAGCTGGATAAGACTGCCGAAAGTGGTGTAGGGCTTCTTAAACACCGACTGTTTGGTCCTCTTGCAGAAGGTTTGCTGGTACTGCAACGTCTCCTGGAAAGACATGGTTGTGGTGTTAGCGTTTTACACTTTTTGTGGAAGGGACGTAGGGCAACACGCCTTTGTTGGTAAAGGTGTCAACCGAATGGGACCGGCTAGCGTATTGTTAAGGGAAAATGAGGGGATATTGGGAGCTGCTTTTGAGAGGAAAGATCCGTCAATAAAGTCAATGGGCTGGGGGGCTAAAGAAAGTGTGAAAAGTCTTAGGAGGGCAGTTATTACACAGTATGAATTGTTGTGTATGGGCGATTCAGGAGAAATGGCACCTCAATCGCTCTCATACACAACAATACATTTACTGTCTAAGCACAACCCTGCACTACCAAAAAAAACCTTCCTCATCTCAAAGTACTGTCTGTAAACTTCCCCCAGCTCATTGACTTTGACAGATCATTATTGTCAACAGTAGCCCTTTGCAGGGGAATTTTGTAGACATGTTTTGTGTTTTGAGAATCTGCAGAGAGATGAATGAGGTGGTTGTGTCATCACTGTTGTAGTCTTGATTTTATACCTTTCAGTGTCCCTTGTTGGTTTCAGGCCCACAATCTTGTTGTGCTCCATAACCTCAAGGTGTGTCCTTTCCCTCATTCTCGTGTACCCAAAATACCCCCGCTTTGGGGTATTTTTCAGCAGGGCAATGGAATGACTCCAGATAACCTGAGTTTTACAAAGAGAAAAGGGGTAGACTAAATTGATTACATGGTCTGGTAGGTACTCTGTGGTCCTCAGGCTACCTCCAGCCACCTGTAACCCCATAACATAAACACAAACCATACAAACATAATAATTGTTTTGCCCGCTCTGAAGAAGTCTATATATTGGTCTGTTAATACAGGACCAGTAAAGGCCCAGTGCAATACTTTTGTGAAAAAAAGTAAACTAAATGTATTTCAGTGTTTACCAGCATTTGTAATTTGAGTCTGATAATTATCTGTACAAAACAGTTAATCTGATAAATATGTGGAAAATCTAAAAACTTGCTTGATATACACTACCAGTCAAAAGTTTGGACACACCTACTCATTCAAGGGTTTTTCTTTATTTTTTTACTATTTTCTACATTGTAGAATAATAGTGAAGACATCAAAACTATGAAATAACACATATGGAATCATGTAGTAACCAAAAAAGTGTTTAAAAAAATCAAAATATGTTTTGCCTTGATGACAGCATTGCACAGAAAGGCAGCGCGTTACTTCCCACCTCTGATCTAATGTTAAAGTAAGATTTGAACGGAGAACGTGATCCGAGAGCAGCGCTGCTTTTCTTCAGAGCCTGTCGGTCTCGACGCATGCTCTAACGATGCACCTATTGAAAGTTCTCCCTACGAGTAAGAAAGTGTATGCATTCACTGTAAGTCGCTCTGGATAAGAGCGTCTGCTAAATGACTCAAATGTAAAAAAACAAGGTGTTTTGGGAAACGCATAGAAACGATGCATCACAAAAACACTCGTAAGCTTCAGTTCCATCGATATCGGGAAACCGGCCCTGGCCATTACTTCATAGACATGGCTATTAGCTCAATTGGTAGAGCATGGCGCTTGTATCGCCAGGGTAGTGGGTTCGATCCCCGGGACCACCCATACGTAAAAATGTATGCGCACATGACTGTATGTCGCTTTGGCATATTATTACTTCATAGACATGGCTATAACTTCATAGACATGGCTATAACTTCATAGACATGGCTATAACTTCATAGACATGGCTATAACTTCATAGACATGGCTATAACTTCATAGACATGGCTATAACTTCATAGACATGGCTATAACTTCATAGACATGGCTATAACTTCATAGACATGGCTATTTGCGTTTATGCAAAACATATGGATTCTCCCTTTAAAGAGGGGAGGGGCTTAAATATTAACAGCTGCTTTACATTAAGCACATGCCAGTTCCTGTCAGTGACTCTCAGAGTACTGGGGAGTACCCCCAAACCCCTCTCCAGTACCCCCAAACCCCTCTCCAGTTCCCCCAAACCCCTCTCCAGTACCCCCAAACCCCTCTCCAGTACCCCCAAACCCCTCTCCAGTACCCCCAAACCCCTCTCCAGTTTTTGTTGTTGTTGATGGCTACTTCCCACTAAGGGAACCAATGCCGACGTCTTTAGGATGTTTTTTTGGGGTCCTATTTGGACCGGCCACCTTTTTTGGTGTATTTTTTTGACCTTGATTTCAATGTCCACGGAAAGGACTCCCTAAAGACATGCCACTTCGACACAAGTTACTTTTCGTAGCAGGTTAGGAGAGTATTTTCAAAACATATCTTTGGTTCAGATTTGTTTCCGATGCGAACTGGCCTTGATTTGGCGCCAAACATAGACGTCTATGTTTGGTTTAGATTTGGACCAGCCTTTATTTCAACGTCCACAGACGTCCGGCCCAGCCTATATTTGGTAACAAATCATAGACATCTATGTTTCACAAGTTTGGACAGCACAGTACAGTACAGTGGAGCAGTTGTTCACAAATCTGGGGGACCCCAGGCCGTTCCATGTAATTGGTCAATTCCAGAACCAGCACACCTGATTCAACTGGTCAACTAATCCTCAAGCTCTTGAATAACTAGTTCAGAGCTACAGTTAAAATGGTGAAATGTCTGCGAGTCCCCAAGGAGAGGTTTTAGAACCACTGCAGTCGAGCACAGTGTACTGAATTAATGCATCATAAGGTAAGGGATGGATTTTTTAAATTTTTATATTTAAATGTTGTTGTTGTTGTTTTTTTTGTGGGGGGGGGGGGGTAGATCAGCTTTAATATTGCAGATAGATTGTAACTTCCATGAATGTAATTGTCTGCATCACTTCCAATCCCCTGTAAGGGATCGGGGGTTGGCTGGGTCTAGACAGAGTCTGACACTTCCCCGATCTACAGAGAGGGGGAGTCATCAGACTCGATCTGGTTCACCTGAGTTCTGAGCACACCTGTCCATAATTAGGGTAGGATATAAGGTGTGCTCAGAGGTTCAGTCGGTGCGAGGTATTGTTCCTGTGACTTGCTAAGCGTTTTGTTCCGAGAGTGAGAGAGAGTTTGTTGTTTTGATTACCCGTGTATCCGACCTGTGCCTTGTTGTTTGACATCCCGAATTGCTTAATCCTCTACTTGTCTACCCCAGTGATTACCGTTCTCTGATCCTGTGCTTGTGACCTCGACTACGACTAAGCCCGCTCCTTTGGTACCTCTGCCTGTCTATGCCTGGCCCGGTTTTGACCACAGCCCGCCCGACCACGATTAAGCTATTCCCTTGTCTGTACTCTAATAAAGCATCGCTATTCTGCGATTGGATCTTACCACTCTGTCCGAGTATTCATTACAGAATACCTCGCCATTACCATGGATCCAGCGGAATTACAGAGGCGATGGGAGATACAGGAGAAACGCATGGATGAACTCCTACAGCTACTCAACGCTGGTGCAGCGGAAGGCACCACCCCGAGTACGGTCAGTCCTCGTCATGCACCTCCGATTTCTATACCGACAAGGTACGACGGGGAACCTGGCAAATGTCAGGGGTTTCTACTCCAGATGTCCCTGTATGTGTCGTATAATCGTACTATGTTTTCCGACGACCGTAGCAGGGTGGATTTCATGATTTCTCTGCTAACGGGAAGAGCACTGGATTGGGCTACTGCGCTTTGGGCAGCTGAGGTCCCCGAGTTGAATGCGGAAGTTCAGTTCAAGAGACTGTTTCAAGAGGTGTTCGACCACCCAGTATCTGGGCGTAGTGTGGGAGACCAACTATGCGAACTTCAGCAGGGCCGTCGCACAGTAGCCGACTACGCTTTAGAGTTCCGTACTATAGCAGCCGGTAGCGGATGGAGCGAAACTGCTTTGCTCACAGTTTTCCGAAGAGGGCTGCGCAAAGACGTACAGACTGAGTTGGCTTGTCGAGGAGATATCACTGCGCTACATGAGTTTATCAAAATAGCCATCTCTATTGATAATCTTATAGTGCAACACAAGGCATCCACAGTCCGGGAGCCCTCGATCACTGGTCCTATGCAATCGACAGAGCGGAGGAGAGAATCTGAGGAGGAACCTATGCAACTGGGACGGTCACCTCTACCAGGTTCGGTGAGACAACAACGTCGGCAAGACGGACTATGCCTGTATTGTGGTCAGGCGGGTCATTTCGTTCGTCAATGTCCGGTACGACCTAACCGTGCCCCAGGATATCGCCTCGGAACTGCCAAACCGGTGAGTGAGACTCCAGTGTTGAACATTACATCTAAACAAATGTATGTGCCTGTCACCTTATCTGTCGGAGAGAAAGTGCGCAGGTTGGAGGGACTTATTGATTCCGGAGCGGCTGCCAGCTTTCTGGATATGGGTCTTGCTGAGGAGTTGGGAGTTCAACTTATCCCAATTCAACCTCCCCTGAGAGTCAACGCGCTAGACGGTGAGCCCATGGGCACTGGGTTCATTACGCACCGTACCGGGGAAATCAAGTTACAAGTGGGCTCCCTGCACCATGAGAACATCATTCTGTTCGTCATCTCCGCCCCACGGGAGCCGCTAGTCCTTGGCCACCCCTGGCTCGTTACCCATGATCCGGTCATCTCCTGGAAATCTGGCGATATCACGGCTTGGAGTGAGGTATGTAGGGCTGAGTGCCTCATTTTACCATGCAAAACGTCTACTGTGGAGGATGCGAAGGGTGCGGTGTCTACTGTTGTTCCTACAGAGTACCAGGATAACGCGCAGGTGTTCTCCAAGGAGAGGGCTTCCGTGCTACCACCGCATCGGGCCTGGGATTGTGCTATTGATCTGCTATCCGGGGCTACCCCTCCTCGCGGACGAATCTACCCTTTGTCTCAGCCGGAACGGGAATCAATGAGCAAGTATATTGATGAGGCACTTCAGCAAGGGGCCATTCGCCCATCTACGTCTCCCGCCGCATCCAGTTTTTTCTTTGTTAAGAAAAAGGATGGCGGACTTTGTCCTTGCATAGACTATCGAGGTTTGAACGATATCACCATAAAAAATCGTTACCCCCTTCCTTTGATTCCAGCGGCCCTCGAGCAGGTGGGCAAGCCTCCATCTACAGTAAACTGGACCTCAGGAGTGCGTACAATCTGGTGCGCATTAGAGAGGGGGATGAATGGAAGACCGCCTTCATCACCCATCGAGGACATTATGAATATTGTGTTATGCCCTATGGACTTACTAACGCGCCCTCTGTGTTCCAGGCGTTCATGAATGACATTTTTAGGGACTTGATTGATCGTTTCGTCATAGTGTACATTGATGACATCCTAATCTACTCTAACTCTCTGAGTGAACATGTGTCCCATGTACGACAGGTTCTGGACCGACTCCGCCAACACTCTCTGTTCGTGAAGGCCGAGAAGAGTGAATTCCATGTCACGACGATTTCCTTCCTTGGGGCCATACTCACCCCCGACGGGGTAAGACTGGATGAATCCAAGGTACAAGCTGTACGAGACTGGCCTCAACCCCAGACGGTGAAAGAGCTTCAGAGATTCTTGGGGTTTGCCAATTACTATAGACGGTTCGTGCGTAATTTCAGCACCACCGCAGCTCCCCTGTCGGCGATGACCAGCCACAAGGGGCGTGGTCTGAAATGGACGGAGGGGGCAGTGCGGGCCTTTGAGACATTGAAACAACGATTTACCACCGTTCCCATTTTGTGTCAGCCGGATCCTACGCTGCCGTTCATCGTGGAGGTGGACGCCTCGGAGGTTGGAGTTGGAGCCGTGCTATCCCAGCGCCAAGGTGAGCCGCCCAAATCACGACCCTGTGCTTTTTTTTCTAAGAAGCTGAATCCGGCCGAGCAGAACTACGACGTGGGAAATCGTGAATTGCTGGCGGTGAAGTTAGCACTGGAGGAGTGGAGACATTGGCTGGAGGGAGCAGCTCATCCGTTCCAAGTGCTCACGGACCACCGCAATCTGGAGTATCTTCACAGTGCTAAACGACTGAACTCCCGACAGGCAAGGTGGTCTTTGTTCTTCAACCGTTTCCAATTCACTGTCTCTTATATTCCCGGGTCCAAGAATTGTAAGGCGGACGCGCTTTCCCGACGGTTCGAGCGCGCTGACAGACCGGTTGAACCAGAACCTATCCTCCCCATGAGTTGCCGTGCTGGCCCTGTGAGGTGGGGGCTATCGATGACACGATTCAGGAGAGCCTACAAGCGGAACCAGCCCCTCCAGAAACCCCAGTGTCGAAGGTGTTTGTACCAGCTTCGCTTCGACCTCAACTGATGGAATGGTGCCACACGTCGCTAGGATCTGGTCATCCCGGAATCACTCGAACTACTCGACTCATCAGTCGAAAATACTGGTGGGATTCCCTCACAGATGACGTCCGAGACTACGTATCATCCTGCCCAGTTTGTGCTCAGTCCAAGGCGCCTCGAGCACTACCGGAGGGCAAGCTGATGCCATTGCCAACTCCTAAACGACCCTGGTCGCACATCGCGATGGACTTTGTTACCGACCTACCAGAATCAGAGGGCCATACTGTAATTCTCGTGGTCATCGATCGATTCTCAAAGATGTGTCGGTTAGTACCCATGACCCGTTTACCTAACGCCACTCAGATGGCGGAGACTATGTTTAACCAGGTGTTCCGGCAGTTTGGTGTTCCAGAGGATATTGTTTCCGACCGGGGACCCCAGTTCGTATCCCGGGTTTGGAAGGCCTTCTGCAAACGCTTGGGTATCTCGGTGAGCCTCACCTCCGGATATCATCCCCAGGCCAATGGGCAGACCGAACGGCTCAACCAGGAAATTGGGAAGTATCTACGGCAACAATGTTCGCGGCAGCCGCAAGAGTGGAGCCGATTCCTTCCTTGGGCAGAGTATGCTCAGAACTCACTCATTCACACCTCCCTACGTCTAACGCCCTTTCAGTGTGTTCTAGGGTATCAACCACCCCTGTTCCCGTGGGATACCGCACCCGGGATGGTACCGGCGGTGGACGAGTGGTTCCGTCGGAGTGCGCAGGTCTGGGAGACGGCCCATCAACATCTCAGTCAAGCCTCACAGCAGCAAAAGACCTATGCCGACCGACGCCGGAGACCTACTCCCACTTATCAAACCGGACAACGAGTGTGGCTGTCTACCCGAGACCTGCGGTTCCGACGGAGCTGCAAGAAGCTCCAACCCAGGTACATTGGTCCTTTCAAAGTTCAGAGACATATTAACCCTGTCACCTACCGTCTGTTACTCCCTCGACACTACAGGATAAACCCTACGTTCCACGTCTCCCTGCTGAAACCTGTTCATTATAGCCCGATGTATCCACCAATCGCTCAACAACCTACTACACCACCTTTGGAGGATGAACAGGACACCACCTATACAGTCCACGAGATACTGGAGTCTAGACGGAGACGAGGGGGCATCGAATATCTCGTGGACTGGGAGGGATATGGACCGGAGGAACGGTCCTGGGTTCCTGCTAAGGACATACTAGACCCCGCTCTCAAGGCCACTTTCCACGCTGAACACCCAGATCATCCCGGACCCCGACCCAGAGGAAGACCACCCGGTAGAGGTAGAAGGCCGTCAGGAGCCGGCCCTGGGGAGGGGGATACTGTAAGGGATCGGGGGTTGGCTGGGTCTAGACAGAGTCTGACACTTCCCCGATCTACAGAGAGGGGGAGTCATCAGACTCGATCTGGTTCACCTGAGTTCTGAGCACACCTGTCCATAATTAGGGTAGGATATAAGGTGTGCTCAGAGGTTCAGTCGGTGCGAGGTATTGTTCCTTTGTGACTTGCTAAGCGTTTTGTTCCGAGAGTGAGAGAGAGTTTGTTGTTTTGATTACCCGTGTATCCGACCTGTGTCTTGTTGTTTGACTTCCCGAATTGCTTAATCCTCTACTTGTCTACCCCAGTGATTACCGTTCTCTGATCCTGTGCCTGTGACCTCGACTACGACTAAGCCCGCTCCTTTGGTACCTCTGCCTGTCTATGCCTGGCCCGGTTTTGACCACAGCCCACCCGACCACGATTAAGCTATTCCCTTGTCTGTACTCTAATAAAGCATCGCTATTCTGCGATTGGATCTTACCACTCTGTCCGAGTATTCATTACATCCCCCATGTTTTTTTCTCGCATATATACAGTTGAAGTCGGAAGTTTACATACACCTTAGCCAAATACATTTAAACTCAGTTTGTCACAATTCCTGAATTTAATCCTAGTAAAAATTCCCTGTCTTAGGTCAGTTAGGATCACCACTTTATTTTAAGAATGTGAAATGTCAGAATAATAGTAGAGAGAATGATTTATTTCAGCTTTTATTTATTTCATCACATTCCCAGTGGGTCAGAAGTTTACATACACTCAATTAGTATTTGGTAGCATTGCCTTTAAATTGTTTAACTTGGGTCAAACATTTCGGGTAGCCTTCCACAAGCTTCCCACAATAAGTTGGGTGAATTTTGTCCCATTCCTCCTGACAGAGCTGGTGTAACTGAGTCAGGTTTGTAGGCCTCCTTGCTCGCACATGCTTTTTCAGTTCTGCCCACAAATGTTCTATAGGCTTGAGGTCAGGGCTTTGTGATGGCCACTCCAATACCTTGACTTTGTTGTCCTTAAGTCATTTTGCCACAACTTTGGAAGTATGCTTGGGGTCATTGTCCATTTGGAAGACCCATTTGCAACCAAGCTTTAACTTCCTGACTGATGTCTTGAGATGTTGCTTCAATATATCCACATAATTTTCCTTCCTCATGATGCCATCGATTTTGTGAAGTGCACCAGTCCCTCCTGCAGCAAAGCACCCCCACAGCATGATGCTGCCATCCCCGTGCTTCACGGTTGGGATGGTGTTCTTCGGCTTGCAAACTACCCCCTTTTTCCTCCAAACATAACGATGGTCATTATGGCGAACAGTTCTATTTTTGTTTCATCAGACCAGAGGACATTTCTCCAAAAAGTACGATCTTTGTCCCAATGTGCAGTTGCAAACTGTAGTCTGGCTTTTTTATGGCGGTTTTGGAGCAGTGGCTTCTTCCTTGCTGAGCGGCCTTTCAGGTTATGTCGATATAGGACTCGTTTTACTGTGGATATAGATACTTTTGTACCTGTTTCCTCCAGCATCTTCACAAGGTCCTTTGCTGTTGTTCTGGGATTGATTTGCACTTTTCACACTAAAGTACGTTCATCTCTAAGAGACAGAACACGTCTCCTTTATTACTTTCCAACCCCACCACCCCTTCCCTAATTGGCATGAACTAGTGAACAACAACGCTTAGGCCTCTACTTCCAGCTATATACATACTATATGTGGTCCTTTGTAGCTCAGCTGGTAGAGCACGGCGCTTGTAACACCAGGGTAGTGGATTCGATCCCCGGGACCACCCATACACAAAAATGTATGCACGCATGACTGTAAGTCGCTTTGGATAAAAGCGTCTGCTAAATGGCATTTATTATACACATTTTATGGACACAGTCAATTTTAACAATAATTATATTTTGCTTGTTTTTACTCCTGAACTTCCTCTACCCTCAACCTCTCCGATCATTTTCATGATGTCCATCCGGTTTGCTTCTATTTGCCATATCTCTCCAACTGTGCTTCTTCACAAAAGCTCTCAACCTATAATCTATATACTTATTATGGACACAGCATGCCCTACATTAGTTATCTTGCTGTTATTAGTTGTTGTTAGTTGTTATTAGTCCCATCCTTCAGCTCCATTCAACACCTCCCATCTATCTCTTAACACAATCCATATTGGATTTCTTTTTGCCATTTATTTTTCAACTGTACTGTGATGTTTCACAAAATAACCCTTCTATTCTCATTGTTTCTACAGATTGTAAATTGAAATTAAACATTTTTGCTAAAAGTATTATTATATTATTGATCGATTGACTATGACTTTTCAGATCACCCAGTGGTGCTATCTGCAGGGTTCCTTCAGCCATTCCTGGACCTGTGACCAAAAACAAGCCACAAATGGACAGTACCAAAACAAATGATCTACTGATTCTGTCTCTTCGCAGCAAGAGCTGGGAAGATTGTATCCCCCATATAAATAACCTTCTATTGGTAGCAAGAATTTTGTATAATAATTAAAATTGAAAAATTCTAAGTTTTGAATCCGGCGTCCTTTTGCGTATCAGTTCATAAACACCATGCAATGGAATCGGTACGTAAAAAATCTCTTCCCAACTATTTTGCAATCTATATGGGACGGCTGTCAATCTTTTGGCTGTTAAATGAAACTGGTATACTTTTTTATTTATCACAATTTTCTTTAACCAATTATGTTCTTATATCGCGAGTGGCGCAGCGCTAGCCTATCCAAGATGGCGAAGTAGTGCAGTCCTGTTTCTGTCGTGTGTCTGTAAATAGCCTGTAAATACCCTGTTTTTTTGTATTTTTCGTACATATTTCCCTATCAGACTTTTCATCCTTCTACAAAATATACTTTCCTGCAACCCGCCTCACTCAATGTGGAACGGATTCTATTATTGACTTACCTTTTATCTAGAATCTAGAATCTCCAGTTGAAACTAGCTAGCCAGCTAACTAGCTACTTGCTATTAGCCACAGCTAGCGGTGTTTCACCCAGATCATTGGATTTTTTCCGCGGGATTAATTTTAATCACTGGACATTGATCACCGGATATTCGGCCAGTCTGCACAGCGCGTTATCGACCCAGAACATATCAGTTTTTCTGCCGGAATCACTGATTCTCTGGACCTTTAACTCCGGATTCATCGCTACCAGCTGGCTACAACAACAACAAAACGGACGCTGTGGTCTGGCTAATCATCCCGAGCTAGGCCCATCTCCCGGCTATCTACCTCTCTATCAACCGGACGGGACCACCTAGTGTTGACACGGAGCCCCGCCGATCCTACACGACTGGTCTGCCGACGAAATCGTCTGATGTGGTTACGACATTAACCACGAAGATTCCATCCATCTGCTAGCCCTGGCCCGTTAGCAGGGACGGCTTGTTCAATAGGGCGATATGGGCGACGCACTGCCAAACGGGAAAAGGAAGGGATTTTTTTTCTAATCAATTATATCACGGCAACAGCAGTTATCAGTGTTCACGTCTGATCTGCCAGCCACTAAATGTCAAATCAGGCTAAAGTCGTGCTTCAAATGGCCCCGCCCGTTTTTGGGGCGATTTCAGTCAAGTTGAAAATCGCCCAGAAGTCTCTCATAGCCTGTCATGTAAAATCTATTTTTTTCACATTTCAAAGCTTTCAATACATTCTCTATGGGTGTCTGTGGGCTTGCACTTACGCGCTTTCGTCATACGTGACGTAACGTTGAACGTAACTAAGACAATGGCGGCTAGAAGCGTCTCTGTTGCGACCTGCAGTGCGGCGTTATTTTATGTTTTTAATTTGTAGACTTAGTTTACAAACATTCTGCCAACCATGGATTTCCAGTGGTTGGTTTTGGACTGATCTTGTTGATCGTGTACATACCCGCTACGAACGGACTAAATAATGAAAACGCTGCTGGCAGCTGAATCCCAATACAGCTGGGAGACTTGGCTGGATGAGTCCCGGACAGAGAAGTGGAGCCGGCCACCTTCACCCTGGTCAGAGCGGACCGCGATCCTGGTAAGAGAGCGACTCTGTACCCCGACATTGAACTGCTTTCTGTGTCATTGCGACCTTACTATCAATTCAATTCAATTTAAGGGCTTTATTGGCATGGGAAACGTGTGTTAACATTGCCAAAGCAAGGGAAGTAGATAGTAAACAAAAGTGAAATAAACAATAAATATTAACAGTAAACATTACACTCAGAAGTTTCAAAAGAATAAAGACATTTCAAATGTCATATTATGTATATATACAGTGTTGTTACAATGTGCAAATAGTTAAAGTACAAATGGGAAAATAAATAAACATAAATATGGGTTGTATTTACAATGGTGTTTGTTCTTCACTGGTTGCCCTTTTCTTGTGGCAACAGGTCACAAATCTTGCAGCTGTGATGGCACACTGTGGTTTTTCACCCAGTAGATAAGGGAGTTTATCAAAATTGGGTTTGTTTTCGAATTCTTTGTGGATCGCTGTAATCTGAGGGAAATATGTGTCTCTAATATGGTCATACATTTGGCAGGAGGTTAGGAAGTGCAGCTCAGTTTCCACCTCATTTTGTGGGCAGTGTGCACATAGCCTGTCTTCTCTTGAGAGCCAGGTCTGCCTACGGCGGCCTTTCTCAATAGCAAGGCTATGGTCACTGAGTCTGTACATAGTCAAAGCTTTCATTAAGTTTGGGTCAGTCACAGTGGTCAGGTATTCTGCCACTGTGTACTCTCTGTTTAGGGCCAAATAGCATTCTAGTTTGCTCTGTTTTTTTGTTTGTTCTTTCCAATGTGTCAAGTAATTCTCTTTTTGTTTTCTCATGATTTGGTTGGGTCTAATTGTGTTGTTGTTGTTGTTGTTGTTGTTGTCCTGGGGCTGTGTGGGGTCTGTTTGTGTTTGTGAACAGAGGCCCAGGACAAGCTTACTTAGGGGACTCTTCTCCAAGTTCATCTCTCTGTAGGTGATGGCTTTGTTATGGAAGGTTTGGGAATCGCTTCCTTTTAAGTGGTTACTATCTGCCCCGTGAGTTCCCCCAATTGTTTGTTACCGTTGTGTACTGTTGATAATCACAAGTTTACTGGAGAACTGAGACCAAGTAGAGACTTTGGACAGGGTGGATATGGTATAATAAAGGCAGTTTATTCAGAGGTAAAGATATCTGGAATCGCGTGCACGGACTCGTGCACGTGTGTAGGTCACCTAAATCATCAGAAAAATTGCCCCTCCTGAGAATTTTTTCAGGAGCCGCCACTGCCCGTTAGCACACGTTATCCGTGGCCTCTTACTCACTAAACTGAACTAGCTACTGAACTAGCTACTTGCTATTAGCCACAGCTAGCGGTGTTGCACCCAGAATATTGGATTTTTTTTCCCGCGGGATTAATTTTTAATCACTGGACATTGATCACCGGATATTCGGCCAGTCTGCACAGCGCGTTATCGACCCAGAACATATCAGTTTTTCCGCCGGAATCACTGAATTCACTGGACCTTTAACTCCGGATTCATCGCTACCAGCTGGCTACAACAAAACGGACGTAGCACACGCTAGCCGTGGCCTCTTACTCACTAGCGCTTCACCACCGGACCTTATGATAACTCAGCTATACAGCTGATATCTGCTGGACAGTTCCTTTTTACGGTACTACATCCTGTTTATGTTTAGCCTCAGCCCAAACATGGTTAGTTTATTGTTGTTTCGGTTATTTCTAATTGTACTATATCACTGTAGACCCCCCAGCCTAGCTAAACCTGCCTTAGTTAGCTCCTTTGTCCCTCCGCCCATACACTCAGAGACCGACTCAATTGATGCCTCTAGAGATACTATCTCTTTCATTGTTACCCAACGCTTAGGTTTACCTCCACTTTACTCATATCCTTCCATATCCTTGTCTGTACATAATGCCCTGAATCTTTTCTATAACACCCGGAAATCTGCCCCCTTTATTCTATGTACCCAACGCACTAGAAGACCAGTTCTTAAAGCCTTTAGCCGTATCCTTATTCTAGTCCTCCTCTGTTCCTCTGGTGATGTAGAGGCTAACCCAGGGCCTGTAGCCCCCAGTATCACTCCTACTCCCCAGGAGCTATCATTTGATGACTTCTGTAATCGCAAAAGTCTTGGTTTCTTGCACATAAATATCAGAAGTCTACTTCCTAAGTTTGAGTTATTCACTGCGTTAGCACACTCTGCCAACCCTGATGTTCTAGCAGTGTCTGAATCCTGGCTCAGGAAGGCCACCAAAAATTCTGAAATTTCCATCCCCAACTATAACATTTTCCGTCTAGATAGAACTGCCAAAGGGGGTGGAGTTGCAATCTACTGTAGAGATAGCCTGCAGAGCTCTATCATACTATCCAGGTCTGTGCCCAAACAGTTTGAGCTTCTACTTCTAAAAATCCACCTTTCCAGAAATAAGTCTCTCACTGTTGCCGCTTGCTACAGACCCCCCTCAGCCCCCAGCTGTGCCCTGGACACCATATGTGAATTGATTGCCCCCCATTTATCCTCTGAGTTTGTACTGTTTGGTGACCTAAATTGGGATATGCTTAATACCCCAGCCATCCTACAATCCAAGCTAGATGCCCTCAACCTCACGCAAATTATCAACGAACCTACCAGGTACAACCCTAAATCCTTAAACATGGGTACCCTCATAGATATCATCCTGACTAACATACCCTCTAAATACACCTCAGCTGTCTTCAACCAGGATCTCAGCGATCACTGCCTTATTGCCTGCGTCCGTAACGGGTCTGCGGTCAAACGACCACCCCTCATCACTGTCAAACGCTCCCTAAAACACTTTAGCGAGGAGGCCTTCCTAATTGACCTGGCCCAGGTATCCTGGATGGATATAGATCTCATTCCGTCAGTAGAGGATGCCTGGTTGTTCCTTAAAAGTAATTTCCTCTCAATCTTAAATAAACATGCCCCATTCAAAAAATACAGAACTAAGAACCGATATAGCCCCTGGTTCTCCTCAGACTTGACTGCCCTTGACCAGCACAAAAACATCCTGTGGCGTACAGCATTAGCATCAAATAGCCCCCGCGATATGCAACTTTTCAGGGAAGTTAGGAACCAATATACACAAGCAGTCAGGAAAGCAAAGGCTAACTTTTTCAAACAGAAATTTGCATCCTGTAGCACTAACTCCAAAAAGTTTTGGGACACTGTAAAGTCCATGGAGAATAAGAGCACTTCCTCCCAGCTGCCCACTGCACTGAGGCTAGGAAACACTATCACCACCGATAAATCTACAATAATCGAGAATTTCAACAAGCATTTTGCTACAGCTGGCCATGCTTTCCATCTGGCTACCACTAACCCGGCCACCAACTCTGCACCCTCTGCTGCAACTTGCCCATGCCCCCCCCGCTTCTCCTTCACACAAATTCAGACAGCTGATGTTTTGAAAGCGCTGCAAAATCTGGACCCCTACAAATCAGCTGGGCTAGACAATCTGGACCCTTTCTTTCTAAAACTAGCCGCCGAAATTGTCGCAACCCCTATTACTAGTCTGTTCAACCTCTCTTTCATAACATCTGAGATCCCCAGAGATTGGAAAGCTGCCGCGGTCATCCCCCTCTTCAAAGGGGGTGACACTCTAGATCCAAACTGCTACAGACCTATATCCATCCTGCCCTGCCTTTCGAAAGTATTCGAAAGCCAAGTTAACAAACAGATCACCGACCATTTCGAATACCACCGTACCTTCTCCGCTATGCAATCCGGTTTCCGAGCTGGTCACGGGTGCACTTCAGCCACGCTCAAGGTCCTAAACGATATTATAACCACGATTGATAATAGACAGTACTGTGCAGCCGTCTTCATCGACCTGGCCAAGGCTTTCGACTCTGTCAACCACCGCATTCTTATTGGCAGACTAAATAGCCTTGGTTTCTCAAATGACTGCCTCGCCTGGTTCACCAACTACTTCTCAGATAGAGTTCAGTGTGTCAAATCGGAGGGCCTGTTGTCTGGACCTATGGCAGTCTCTATGGGGGTGCCACAGGGTTCAATTCTTGGGCCGACACTTTTCTCCGTGTATATCAATGATGTCGCTCTTGCTGCTGGTGACTCTCAGATCCACCTCTACGCAGACGACACCATTTTGTATACATCTGGCCCTTCATTGGACACTGTGTTAACAAACCTCCAAACGAGCTTCAATGCCATACAACAATCCTTCAGTAGCCTTCAACTGCTCTTAAACACTAGTAAAACTAAATGCATGCTTTTCAATCGAACGCTGCTAGCACCCGCCCACCCGACTAGAATCACCACTCTCGACGGGTCTGACCTAGAGTATGTGGACAACTACAAATATCTAGGTGTCTGGTTAGACTGTAAACTCAACTTCCAGACTCACATAAAGAATCTCCAATCCAAAGTTAAATCTAGAATCGGCTTCCTATTTCGCAACAAAGCCTCCTTCACTCATGCTGCCAAACATGCCCTCGTAAAACTGACTATCCTACCGATCCTTGACTTCGGCGATGTCATTTACAAAATAGCCTCCAACACTCTACTCAGCAAATTGGATGTAGTCTATCACAGTGCCATCCGTTTTGTCTCCAAAGCCCCATACACTACCCACCACTGTGACCTGTACGCTCTTGTTGGCTGGTCCTCACTACATGTTCGTCGTCAAACCCACTGGCTCCAGGCCATCTATAAATCACTGCTAGGCAAATCCCCGCCTTATCTTAGCTCATTGGTCACCATAGCAGCACCCACCCGTAGTCTGCGCTCCAGCAGGTATATCTCACTGGTCATTCCCAAAGCCAACACCTCCTTTGGCCGCCATTCCTTCCAGTTCTCTGCTGCCAATGACTGGAACGAATTGCAAAAATCTCTGAAGCTGGAGACTCTTATCTCCCTCAATAACTTTAAGCATCAGTTGTCAGAGCACCTTACCGATCACTGCACCTGTACACAGCCCATCTGAAATTAGCCCACCCAACTACCTCATCCCTATATTGTTATTTATTTTACTCTTTTGCACCCCAGTATCTCTATTTGCACATCATCTCTTGCACATCTAGCATTCCAGTGTTAATACTATTGTAATTATTCTGCACTATAGCCTATTTATTGCCTTACCTCCATAACTTGCTACATTTGCACACACTGTATATATATTTTCTGTTGTATTTCTGACTTTATGTTTTTTTTACCCCATATGTAACTCTGTGTTGTTTTTATTGCACTACTTTGCTTTATCTTGGCCAGGTCGCAGTTGTAAATGAGAACCTGTTCTCAACTGGCTTACCTGGTTAAATAAAGGTGAAAAAAAAAAAAAAAAAAAAAAAAGAAAAAAAAATCCTGGTTCGAATCCAGGCTCCGTCGTAGCCGGCCGCGACCGGGAGACCCATGTGGCGGCGCACAATTGGCCCAGCGTCTTCCAGGGTAGGGGAATGGCCGGCAGGGATGTAGCTCAGTTGGTAGAGCATGGCGTTTGCAACACCAGGGTTGTGGGTTCGATTCCCACGGGGGGCCAGTATGAGAAAAAAAAATGTATGCACTCGCTGTAAGTCGCTCTGGATAAGAGCGTCTGCTAAATGACTAAAATGTAAATACAGACAAGTTCCTTTCCTCTTCCATTTTTGCTGCAATTATTTGGTTGTAATTTTGGGTAGAGCAGACATTTCCATATGTTTTTGTTAGCTGCATGTGCGACATAACTCCACCAGTCCTACCTATGATATAATTTACTATGATTATACCTTTTTTTATTATTATTTAAAAAATACTGGCTTTTTATCAATTAGTATATTTGAGTTTAACCACAATATTTGTTGCATTATTTGTTCTGTCGTTTCTGGAGGATTAAATTGAAATTGCAACAAACTTTCTATGGCTTGTTTCAGAAATAGTGATATTTGGGAGATGATTTCCTTTTCAAATTACTGAAAGTGAGAGGTTGTAATCTGAATAAATGGAAAAGGGCCATTCTTGAACATGGGGTGAGACAATTTTACTAATTTGCTAGAGAACCAGTTCGGATTTAAGTATACCTTTTGTATGACTGAAGCTTTTAGTGATAGGTCTAATGCTTTAATATTTAATAATTTCTGTCCTCCGAATTCATATTCATGATATAAATCAGGGATGGAATTTGTTCTGGATGCTTGAACAGCGACGTGTCTGTCTCGTGTGTTGGTAATAATAATAATAATATGCCATTTAGGAGACGCTTTTATCCAAAGCGACTTACAGTCATGCGTGCATACATTTTTTTTTGTGTATGGGTGGTCCCGGGGATCGAACCCACTACCTTGGCGTTACAAGCGCCGTGCTCTACCAGCTGAGCTACAGCTAATTAGCTAGCTAGCATGTGTACAAAACAGACGATGCGGTACTTGCATGTGCATTGGCCGGGTTCAGATTCAATATAGCTAACTGTTACTTAGAGAGACAATTTGTTTTATCAGCTACAGTTTGTGTTGTGAGAGGCTGGTCTTGGTTGAGGAAATGTAGGCTAACTAGCAGTGTTTGTGCTGAAACAGACATCTGGCTGCACACATCGCTATAGCCAGTTTGACTGTATCATAAATTATATAGATGTGTCATAAGCTATATAGATGAGCAATGCCCATTGCATGTATAATAAGTAAGCAGCATGGCAGTTTCCCAAAGTTTGGTGTTGACTATGAACTTTACTTAGCTAACTATGCTTTATGGAAGAACTTAACTTAGCTATCTAGGATATATTGTCAACATTGAGTTGTGGTGCACAGCTTGTAGCTAGTTGGCTAGCTAACTGGCTATAATAGCAGCCAAGGACGTTCGCTAGCTTATTTATTTGTGTTCTGACTTAGTTTACACAGATGACTTCAGCCATACGAAAAACATTGTATAGCTAAATATACCTAACTAGCTAGCTTCCTTCTCATCTGACTGGTGTTAGCTAGCTAGTTACAGCTGCTAGCCTGCTACTAGCTAGCTGTTGCGCAGCAACCAAATTGCTGGTCCCGGTTTTAAAACTCTTGAGATTCGGCTGAAAATATGTTAGTATTGTCAGAAATGCTACAAAAAGGTAGCACATCGTTGGTTCTTAACAGACAGAAATGAGCACATGAGATCAATAAATGACAAATGTAATAACGCATGTTGCACCTACACATGTAGTCAATCCGAAATGTTTTAAATCCAATGGTCACTTTGGACGCTATAGTGTTGTTTTAATCCGACATTTTGAATTTGAGCTAGGTAGGCACAGAAAATACTCTGAAAACTAAATTGCTAATGACCCTGTTAAAAAATCCACTATGTGGTTCTTGGGAACAGCCGGACGGCTTGTGGCAGAGGCGGGGAGTGTGTTGTGTACCTCCAATCAAGTTGATTTGCTAATTTAATTGAGATTGGTGTCATTTTGCTTTAGATATGATGGTAGGGAGATTGCTATCACCCCCAAAATAATTTCACAGATTTGGGACTGTCGGGAATAAAATGCCCTTCAATGTATCTGGCTCTATTTTGACGAGAGACATAATTCGCTGTTCCAAAATCCATTGTTTGCGACTGTTGATATTTCCCATGTTTGCATCTATCACTTTCCCCCACCACATATCACATGGTTTATCTAAACAAAGGATACTTGGCCTGACTATCAGTTTGGCACAAGTGTTGAGTTGCTAAAGCCTGGACTGCAGCGATGAAGCCACAATACGTTTTCTTTTTATTGCATTATGGGGTAAAAGGCTTTTTGATTGTGTCGGGTGGCAAGACGCCACATACCACTGGTCCTTGGGTAAAGCTTGGTGCTGGATTCTCTCAATCCACGGCAAGATAAAGAAAAGTAATCCAAGAAAATCAAGGGACTGAATAAAGTCAATAGAAACCCAGAAAAGTTATGTCAGGAAAATGTATATCATTAAGAAAATAGAATTATATCAATTATATGCAATAATCTGTATTAGGCAGGGGGATATTTATGGATTATACTGTAGTGGGTAAGATAAATTCAATATTTTAATAGTGAGTTGGGACCACAAGGTATAAACACAACTTTTAAACAGTATGAAAAAAAAATGTTTTCTTGTACCTCAGTTGCCTATCATTTCTCTGTGTAATGTTTCAGAGTGCGGTGGACCAGGGACGACCTGGATGGCGTGAGTAGTCCCTGGTCCACCGCACGCTAGGCACAGGTTCATGTCGTGCCGAAGCACTGCCGCGCCACGCTTCGCTGGCTCTCTGAATGGACGCTTCAACCTCAGCGGAACCGTGGCTGACAGATCCAAAATGGACATTCCGAACTGAACATGCAGAGGTGGCAATCACCAGCCATTGTGTTCAATCCGTTTCTTCTTTGTTTATTTGCCAAGCCCCAGTTAAACTGAATATCTCCTAAACGATTAATTTCATACTATATACTTTCACTTACCATTATTGCGACTATTTAAAAAAAAATGAATTTAAACAAATATGTCAGTTTAAATGTTAAGAAGAGTCGTTGATGTGAGGATCAGTCTTAGCAGAGAAGGTGAATTGTTTCAATATACAATCCTGTTATCTTGTGTTCAGAGCCTAAGCAAATTACCCCCCCCATTCTACCCCCTCTTCCTCCCATTCAGCCGATCTCCTTTCGCCCAATGAATCCAATATTGTATGCCTAATAATTAAATCAGATTTATTGCTTTTGTGCGTTTGATGGAATTATCTGCTCGCCCTATCAGTCCTTCTCCAGATAGCAGAGGCAATATAAACGTTTGGACCCTCTCATAAAGGCCCATGTATATTTCATCAGCTCCAGCAAGAAGGCCAAACATCATATTGGGCTGTTCAAACACAGCTGGAGTTCACGTACCCCTTTACTGGACTGCCCTCACTCAATGGACAGATTTAAGTATCATATTTGCTTGAATGTCTACTCTTTTTGACACCATACTCTTTTCTATAAAAAAAAAAATTCTGCCAGATAACAGATCTGCAACACACCTGCTATCCCAGCCAGATCTCTGATAATAGACTGATAACTGACAACTGGATTGAAACTGTCCTGCATGTTTTCAAAAATGTCTAGGTTCAATGTCAGCAGTTAGATGATAAGGCTATGGGCAAAACGAAATAAACTGCTATTGGAAGTCTATTTAATCTCCCTACTAACATACAGTAATTCAATGTAGAAAGAAATGGATAAAGGCCAGTTCTCCCATAGATAGCTTTGATTTGACATCCAGGCCCAAATTATTTTTGGTCACAGTACATTTCAGACATAGTATTTAAGTAGCAGTTAGGTGATTCCTGCTTTAAGATACAAATATCAAATATATGTCAACAATAAATCACATTTCGTGAAAAATTCCCGAATAATGGTATGTTTTTGTTATTATTGTGGCACTTGAGATGAGAAATTGGGTTTTTAACTCATTCCACACTACAGGTTTTGTCGTGCACACACCTGTTGCTTTTCACCATATCAAGAGACAAATGATGAGACAATTCCAAGGTAGCTAGTTAACGTTAGATAAGAACAAGCTGCTTCACCTGTCCTGTATGATATTATTCAGGTATTCGTTTTTAAAAAATGTTGCTTCTGTGGTCTCTCACTCTACCTCACTAATACCCAAGAACAGATCTGCAGCTTCTACTCGCTCTGTGAGAACCTGGAGCCCCTGTAAAACAAATTGCAGAGTCAAAATATTTTTCTTACACATTGGTTGTGGCCCAAAATGTCACTGACTGCTTCCCAAAATGGCACCCTATTCCCTATATAGTGTACGCTATAGGCTCTGGTCAAAAGTAGTGCACTATATAGGAAATAGGGTGCCATTTGGGACACAGATACTAGGAGCAAGGCTCCATTCCCAGCTGGAGGAGCTCAGGCCTCCCTTCTCTGATCCCTGCACCTGCCCTGAATAGGAGGGGCCCACAGCGCAGGGCCAAAGAATGTCTGGTCAAGCGACCGGCCGGCGCAGGCCAACAAAGGCCCACTTCAGGACAGATTACAACTTCCAACAGTAGACCCTTTGATCGGGCTACTTTGAAAACATTATCGATATCAAGATCAACCCTCGAGGTCAAAAAAGCCATTTTGAAAAACACAGTTTTGTTGGCTGTGTGTGTGGGTGTGTGTGTGGGTGTGTGTGTGGGCGTGTGTGTGGGCGTGTGTGTGTGTGCTGGCAGAGGTGTCATGCCCATAGGGGGCACAGGGGCACGTGCCCCCAGATTTGTCCTGTTTAAAAATAAAAAATACAAAAAAATAATGATTGTTCTGTAATACTCTGTAATATTACTAGCCACTTAGTAATTTTATGAAGTTGGCTTTAGCTAGCCCAGATTGGGAACATATCTCTCAACCTCATAGCTACCAAGAAGCCATTTCAGGCTATCAATCAAGTTAGAGTAACTGCCAAAATAAAGGAAACACCAACGTAAAGTGTCTTAATAGGGCGTTGGGCCACCACGAACCAGAACACCTTCAATACGCCTTGGCATAGATTCTACAGGCGTCTGGAACTCTATTGGAGGGATGCGACACCATTCTTCCACAAGAAATTCCATCATTTTGTGTTTTTGTTGACGGTGGTGGAAAATGCTGTCTCAGGCGCCGCTCCAGAACCTCCTATAAGTGTTCAATTGGGTTGAGATCTGGTGACTGAGACGGCCATGGCATGTGGTTTACATCGTTTTCATGCTCATCAAACCATTCAGAGACCACTAGTGCCCTGTGGATGGGGGCATTGTCATCCTAGCCATGGTAGCCAAAATAATGGCCTGCCATGCATTTTTATATATGACCCTAAGCATGATGGGATTTGAATTGCTTAATTAACTCAGGAACCACACCTGTGTGGAAGCACCTGCTTTCAATATACAGTACTTTGTATCCCTCATTTACTCAAGTGTTTCCATTATTTAGTCAGCCTGTATTTTAGCTGACATGCCTGCTCGATAGGTTGGTAGACTTTAGAAAAGCAAGCAATAACTAAATGTACTGAATAAGACTCACATTCCTTTCAATCTTTTACCCAGATTTTAGCAGAGATGCATAGAAGCATATTACGTTTCTTTAAACAAAGAACCACCAGTCAGGAGGATACAGACAGCTAAAGAGGTATGTTTAGATATGCAGAAGAATATACAGTGCATTCGGAAAGTATTCAGACCTCTTGACTTTTCACATTTTGATACTTGGCTCTGTCATATCCTCACATGGCCTCTCCTATCATTGCTACGCTGACGATACACAACTAATCTTCTCCTTTCCCCCTTCTGATAACCAGGTGGCGAATCGCATCTCTGCATGTCTGGCAGACATATTAGTATGGATGACGGATCACCACCTCAAGCTGAACCCTGGCAAGACGGAGCTGCTCTTCCTCCCGGGGAAGGACTGCCCGTTCCATGATCTCGCCATCACGGTTGACAACTCCGTTGTGTCCTCCTCCCAGAGTGCGAAGAGCCTTGGCGTGACCCTGGACAACACCCTGTCGTTCTCCGCTAACATCAAGGCGGTGACCCGATCCTGCAGGTTCATGCTCTACAACATTCGGAGAGTACGACCCTGCCTTACACAGGAAGCGGCACAGGTCCTAATCCAGGCACTTGTCATCTCCCGTCTGGATTACTGCAACTCGCTGTTGGCTGGCCTCCCTGCCTGTGCCATTAAACCCCTACAACTCATCCAGAATGCCGCAGCCCGTCTGGTGTTCAACCTTCCCAAGTTCTCTCACGTCACCCCCCTCCTCCGCACACTCCACTGGCTTCCAGTTGAAGCTCGCATCCGTTACAAGACCATGGTGCTTGCCTATGGAGCAGTGAGGGGAACGGCACCTCCGTACCTTCAGCCTCTGATCAGTCCCTACACCCAAACGAGGGCATTGCGTTCATCGCTCTGGATAAGAGCGTCTGCTAAATGACGTAAATGTGCCCTTGAGCAAGGCACTTAACCCTAATTGCTCCTGTAAGTCGCTCTGGATAAGAGCGTCTGCTAAATGACTAAAATGTAAAAAAAAAAAAATGATACGTTACAGCCTTATTCTAAAATTGATTAAATTAAATGTTTTCCTCATCAATACCACAATACCCCATAATGACAAAGCAAAAACTGGTGCATTCGGAAAGTATTCAGACCTCTTGACTTTTTCACATTTTGTTACGTTACAGCCTTATTCTAAAATTGATTAAATTAAATGTTTTCCTCATCAATACCACAATACCCCATAATGACAAAGCAAAAACTGGTAATAAATAAATAAATAAAATATTTACATAAATATTCAGACCCTTTGCTATTAGACTCGAAATTGAGCTCAGGTGCATCCTGTTTCCATTGATCATCCTTGAGATGTTTCTACAACTTGATTGGAGTCCACCTGTGGTAAATTCAATTGATTGGACATGATTTGGAAAGGCACACACCTGTCTATATAAGGTCCCACAGTTGACAGTGCATGTCAGAGCAAAAACCAAGCGATGAGACAGGATTGTGTCGAGGCACAGATCTGGAGAAGGGTACCAAAACATTTCTGCAGCATTGAAGGTCCCCAAGAACACAGTGGCCTCCATCATTCTTAAATGGAAGAAGTTTGGAACCACCAAGACTCTTCCTAGAGCTGGCTGCCTGGCCAAACTGAGCAATCGGGGGAGAAGGGCCTTGGTCAGGGAGGTGACCAATAACCCGATGGTCACTCTGACAGATCTCCAGAGTTCCTCTGTGGAGATGAGAGAACCTTCCAGAAGGACAACCATCTCTGCAGCACTCCACCAATCAGGCCTTTATGGTAATGTGGCCAGACGGAAGCCACTCCTCAGTAAAAGGCACACGACAGCCCGCTTGGAGTTTGCCAAAAGGCACCTAAAGGACTCTCAGACCATGAGAAACAAGATTCTCTGGTCTGATGAAACCAAGATTGAACTCTTTGGCCTGAATGCCAAGCGTCACGTCTGGAGGAAACCTGGCACCATCCCTACGGTGAAGCATGGTGGTGGCAGCATCATGCTTTAGGGATGTTTTTCAGTGGCAGGGACTTAGAGACTAGTCAGGATCGAGGGAAAGATGAACGGAGCAAAGTACAGAGAGATCCTTCATGAAAACCTGCTCCAGAGCGCTCAGGACCTCAGACTGGGGTGAAGGTTCACCTTCCAACAGGACAACGACCCTAAGCACACAGCCAAGACATCGCAAGTCTCTGAATGTCCTTGAGTTGCCCAGCCAGAGCCTGGACTTGAATCCGATCTAACATCTCTGGAGAGACCTGCAAATAGCTGTGCAGGGACACTCCCCATCCAACTTGACAGAGCTTGAGAGGATTTGCAGAGAAGAATCTGAGACAATCCCCAAATACAGAGGTGCCAAGCTTGTAGCGTCATACCCAAGAAGACTCAAGGTTGTAATCGCTGCCAAAGGTGCTACAACAAAGTACTGAGTAAAGGGTCTGAATACTTATGTAAATGTAATATTTTAAAAAATATATATTCATACAAATGTCTAAAAACCTGTTTTTGCTTTGTCATTAGGGGGTATTGTGTGTAAATTGATGAATGAAAAAAACAATTTAATCCATTTTAGAATATGGCTGTAACGTAACAAAATGTGGAAAAAGTCAAGGGGTCTGAATACTTTCCGAATACACTGTATTTTATTTTCTTCATAGAATTAAGCATAATGATTATGGCTCTAAATTACGGGAAAAAGCTGTTTCAGGTGTTTAAAAAATGCCTAATTCTCCAACCTCACCCCCCAGCCATCCTCACCTACTTTGTGCCCCCTCAGCTTTTTTTTTGGTGTGTGTGTGTGTGTGTGTGTGTGTGTGTGTGTGTGTGTTGTGTCAGGGAGTGGATAATTTCAGATAATTGTCTTGAGCTTGCTTGTGCTAGGACAAACCATGTTTTCTCTTATTTGTAATTTGTCTGTATAAACATATACTGTAGGAAATCAGACTGACAGTGTACACAATATACTAGACAGAGTTGAATGCAATGAACATAAAGTTGAACTGGCAATACTAGGCAATTCACATTATATCAACTTGTATCACATTTAACCTAAAGTTGACTGAATGGTGGCGTAAGGTGCCAAGTGTTCAAACCATATTACAATGCATGATAATAATGTTCTCCAGAGAAACATGAAGGTTCATCATTCTTTACCCTTTCACTGGTCAAAACATTTGTACACTTCAGGTTCAAAGGTTAGGCCTGTCCTGGGAAAGATCTCAAACTAACAAGCCATCGTCTGAAAGCTCTCTCAGGTTAGCCTGTAATGCCACCTAGTGTGGTTCACACGTCTTTTCATAAATAACCCAATTTTGTTTTTTTATGGAAAGATGTATGAATGTGGTTGCAAGAATACAAAAATATATCCACAGGGAAAAACATGCGCAGGATATCAAAGTCATATGCTTAGTATTAGACACCCAACGTTTCCACTTGGTCTTTTTCAAGGGTGTGCTACAAAATAACTTTTTCCTTTCCTTGTCTTTTTCTGTCAAATATCAGTTCATCCTCTCACTACGTTGCACACAACGGAGTATTTCATTTGTATTTTGATAGGATGAGATTAACTCAAATATGTATTATGAGACATATTATTCATTATTTGAACTTTAAGAATTTAGAAAAATAACATTGTTGTACGCCAACATTATGTATGAATCTACAGAAGTAAGACTCTGTCCGATAAACCTACAACTTTGAGAACCCTCTCCTCTCCAGCCATGATTCTAACTCATCTGGCAACCCAGACAGGGAGGGCGGGGCTGGGGGCGGGTTTGTTTACATTGCTCATCATGCGCCATGCGATTCTTGGTTACGTGATGACGTAGGCTGAAAGAAATCCAGTGGAACTCGGAAGAGAAGCGACTGTTGTATTCTAAATCAAGAGAAAGAAATGAAATCAAAGGTGAGACAACTCTATTTTTGCATGCATGTACGATACCGAGATATTGACGTATGGCCAGTCATTCTTGAAAACCTAGAAATTCATCATAATCGTAAGGATTTGATGTATTCAGTGCATGCTACTTGGTTAGCGCCATTGGCTAGCCCAGCTAGCCAGCTTCTGCAACATAATTTTTCAGCATCGTGTGAATCGCAAGGAAAATGGAAATGTGACACTTGCACGCAGTTCTGTATGCAAATAGGTATGCACATAACAGTTTGCCGAAGTTGACATCAAAAGCTATATGGCTTACCTACGTTTTTACTTAATTTAGTATTCAATTGTATTTGGTTGGTCACAGCTTTTATCATTGAGTACCATTATTGAGTGCACACTCCACTTATGTAAATGATAATGGCCATCTTTAGCAAGTTCTAGCTACTCCGTGTAGTCTCCTTTGATGAATATGATTATGAAATATGTCGCTACGTTCTTATAAGCTGGCATGGATAGTTAATCACAGATATTGCATTTTTATCACATCTCCTAGCTAAGTGGGAGTGAACGTGGATTTTTCTAGGCTATATTTTATTTGTCAGCGTTATCAGGCAAATCACAGAAACTGTGTTTGCAAAGTTAAAACACGAATGCAATGCAAAGTACTAGGTCAATGTCCGACAATACCCCTTTGAGGTAATATAGCTAGACGATAATACGTTCAGCAATAAGCTGCTACCCGTCACTTTTCAGGCCTGTTTACATGTATATCTGCCTTTCACGCCTACACTGTCACTCTTACACACACACACACACACACACACACACACTCACGTTTACACTTACATACACACATTCACTACCGCGCGCACACCCACGTGGTAGTGAATGTGGGCAGGGTGCAAATTTAAAACTGTAGTATTTAAATATACTTTAAAAAGTGTAGTGTTTTTGCGGACATTACTGTAGTATTTATTAAAGTACTTTTTTTGGGGGGGGGGTAATATTATAGTATTTACTATAGTATTATACAGTATACTACAACATTCTATAGTAGGGACTACACATGATCAAGGGATACAACAGTGTGTAGTATAGTATTCTACAGTATACTACAGTTTACTATAGAATTCTATAGTAAGTACTCTAGTATTCGATAGTAAACTGTAGTATTTTTTCATGTGGGGACATGTACATATCTACCTCAATACTCCAGTATCCCTGCACATTGTACATGTGGCACTGACCCTGTATATAGCTGACCCTGTATGTAGCTGGCCTTGAATATAGCGGACCCTGTATATATCTTTCTCTCTTATTTGTTGTGATTTTTATTTTCTTATTAGTTATACTTTTTTATATTGAATACTGCACTGTTGGGTAGAGCTTGTAAGTTAATCATTTCCCTGCACAAGTGCATGTGACAAATTAAACTTGAACCCATGGGGCGGAGCACAATTGGCCCAGCGTCGTCCAGGGTAGGGGAGGGAATGGCCGGCAGGGATGTAGCTCAGTTGGTAGAGCATGGCGTTTGCAACGCCAGGGTTGTGGGTTCGATTCCCACGGGGGGCCAGTATGAAAAATATAAAAAATAATGGTATGCACTCACTAAACTGTAAGTCGCTCTGGATAAGAGCGTCTGCTAAATGACTCAAAATGTCAATGTAAATGTAACAATACAGGCAATACATCTAGAACCTACGTAGTTAACTTCAACACAATTTAAAGGGATACTTCATGCAAAATCTATATGTGGGTCAAATTAC
Source organism: Coregonus lavaretus (assembly GCF_964263955.1). Taxonomy (NCBI): domain Eukaryota; kingdom Metazoa; phylum Chordata; class Actinopteri; order Salmoniformes; family Salmonidae; genus Coregonus; species Coregonus lavaretus. Next base: position 75,697,554 of record NC_139991.1, read on the forward strand.
CCTGACCTTGAGTTGTGTTTCTATGCGACGCGGACACATGTAGAAGTACAGTGCCTTGCAAAAGTATTCATCCCCCTTGGCGTTTTTCCTATTTTGTTGCATTACAACCTGTAATTTAAATATATATTTATTTTGGATTTCATGTAATGGACATACACAAAATAGTGAAATGAAAAAAATTACTTGTTTCAAAAAATAAATAAAAATAAATAACGGAAAAGTGGTGTATGCATATGTATTCACCACCTTTGCTATGAAGCCCCTAAATAAGATCTGGTGCAACCAATTACCTTCAGAAGTCACATAATTAGTTAGATTGCACACAGGTGGACTTTATTTAAGTGTCACATGATCTGTCAAATGATCTCAGTATATATACACCTGTTCTGAAAGGCCCCAGAGTCTGCAACACCACTAAGCAAGGGGCACCACTAAACAAGGGGCACCACAAAGCAAGCGGCACCATGAAGACCAAGGAGCTCTCCAAACAGGTCAGGGACAAAGTTGTGGAGAAGTACAGATCAGGGTTGGGTTATAAAAACATATCAGAAACTTTGAACATCCCACGGAGCACTGTCTCCCGAGTGGCGCAGTGGTCTAAGGCACTGCATCGCAGTGCTAGCTGTGCCACTAGAGATCCTAGTTCGAATCCAGGCTCTGTCGTAGCCGGCCGTGACCGGGAGACCCATGGGGCGGCGCACAATTGGCCCAGCGTCGTCCAGGGTAGGGGAGGGAATGGCCGGCAGGGATGTTGGTAGAGCATGGCGTTTGCAACGCCAGGGTTGTGGGTTCGATTCCCGTGGGGGGCCAGTATGAAAAAAATAAAAAAATAAAAAAATGTATGCACTCACTAACTGTAAGTCGCTCTGGATAAGAGCGTCTGCTAAATGACTAAAATGTAAATGTAATTATTAAAAAATGGAAAGAATATGGCACCACAACCAACCTGCCAAGAGAGGGCCGCCCAACAAAACTCACGGACCAGGCAAGGAGGGCATTAATCAGAGAGGCAACAAAGAGACCAAAGATAACCCTGAAGGAGCTGCAAAGCTCCACAGCGGAGATTGGAGTATCTGTCCATAGGACCACTTTAAGCCGTACACTCCACAGAGCTGGGCTTTGCTGAAGAGTGGCCAGAAAAAAGCTATTGCTTAAAGAAAAAAATAAGCAAACACGTTTCGCCAAAAGGCATGGAAGAAGGTACTCCGGTCAGATGAAACTAAAATTGAGCTTTTTGGCCATCAAGGAAAACGCTATGTCTGGCGCAAACCCAACACCTCTCATCACCCTGAGAACACCATCCCCACAGTGAAGCATGGTGGTGGCAGCATCATGCTGTGGGGATGTTTTTCATCGGCAGGGACCGGGAAACTGGTCAGAGTTGAAGGAATGATGGATGGCGCTAAATACAGTGAAATTCTTGAGGGAAACCTGTTTCAGTCTTCCAGAGATTTGAGACTGGGACGGAGGTTCACCTCCCAGCAGGACAATGACCCTAAGCATACTGCTAAAGCAACACTTGAGTGGTTTAAGGGGAAACATTTAAATGTCTTGGAATGGCCTAGTCAAAGCCCAGACCTCAATCCAATTGAGAATGTGTGGAATGACTTAAAGATTGCTGTACACCAGCGGAACCCATCCAACTTGAAGGAGCTGGAGCAGTTTTGCCTTGAAGAATGGGCAAAAATCCCAGTGGCTAGATGTGCCAAGCTTATAGAGACATACCCCAAGAGACTTGCAGCTGTAATTGCTGCAAAAGGTGGCTCTACAAAGTATTGACTTTGGGGGGGTGAATAGTTCTGCACGCTCAAGTTTCAGTTTTTTAGTCTTATTTCTTGTTTGTTTCACAATAAAAAATATTTTGCATCTTCAAAGTGGTAGGCATGTTGTGTAAATTAAATGATACAAACCCCCCCAAAATCCATTTTAATTCCAGGTTGTAAGGCAACAAAATAGGAAAAATGCCAAGGGGGGTGAATACTTTCGCAAGCCACTGTAGATGACAGCGTGTCACACAGTGCTAACAAAACAAACATTCTACACACATTCAAGAGGCATTTCTCACTAGGTACAAAACATCGATTTAATATCTTTCGGAGTTTTCGCTGGCATTTGTAGAACCGCCCCGCGATATGCAACTTTTCAGGGAAGTCAGGAACCAATATACACAAGCAGTTAGGAAAGCAAAGGCTAGCTTTTTCAAACAAAAATGTGCATCCTGTAGCACTAACTCCTAAAAGTTTTGGGACACTGTAAAGTCCATGGAGAATAAGAGCACCTCCTCCCAACTGCCCACTGCACTGAGGCTAGGAAACACTGTCACCACCGATAAATCTACAATAATCGAGAATTTCAACAAGCATTTTGCTACGGCTGGCCACGCTTTCCACCTGGCTACCACTACCCCTGCCACCAGCTCTGCACCCTCCGCTGCAACTTGCCCATGCCCCCCCGCTTCTCCTTCACACAAATTCAGACAGCTGATGTTCTGAAAGAGCTGAAAAATCTGGACCCCTACAAATCAGCTGGGCTATACAATCTGGATCCTTTCTTTCTAAAATTAGCCGCCGAAATTGTCGCAACCCCTATTACTAGCCTGTTCAACCTCTCTTTCGTAACATCTGAGATCCCCAGAGATTGGACAGCTGCCGCGGTCATCCCCCTCTTCAAAGGGGGTGACACACTAGATCCGAACTGTTACAGACCTATATCCATCCTGCCCTGCCTTTCGAAAGTATTTGAAAGCCAAGTTAACAAACAGATCACCGACCATTTCGAATCCCACCGTACCTTCTCCGATATGCAATCCGGTTTCCGAGCTGGTCATGGGTGCACCTCAGCCACGCTCAAGGTCCTAAACGATATTATAACCGCGATCGATAAAAGACAGTACTGCGCAGCCGTCTTCATCAACCTGGCCAAGGCTTTCGACTCTGTCAACCACCACATTCTTATTGGTAGACTAAATAGCCTTGGTTTCTCAAATGACTGCCTCGCCTGGTTCACCAACTACTTCTCAGATAGAGTTCAATGTGTCAAATTGGAGGGCCTGTTGTCTGGACCTCTGGCAGTCTCTATGGGGGTGCCACAGGGTTCAGTTCTCGGGCCGACTCTATTCTCTGTGAATATCAATGATGTCGCTCTTGCTGCTGGTGACGCTCGGATCCACCTCTATGCGGACGACACCATTTTGTATACATCTGGCCCTTCATTGGACACTGTGTTAACAAACCTCCAAACGAGCTTCAACGCCATACAACACTCCTTCCGTAGCCTCCAACTGCTCTTAAACACTAGTAAAACTAAATGCATGCTCTTCAACCGAATGCTGCTTGCACCCGCCCACCCGACTAGGATCACTACTCTCGGCGGGTCTGACTTAGAGTATGTGGACAACTACAAATACCTAGGTGTCTGGTTAAACTGTAAACTCTCCTTCCAGACTCACATTAAGCATCTCCAATCAAAAGTTAGATCTAGAATCGGCTTCCTATTTCGCAACAAAGCGAAACAAACATGCCCTCGTGAAACTGACTATCCTACCGATCCTTGACTTCAGCGATGTCATTTACAAAATAGCCTCCAACACTCTGCTCAGCAAATTGGATGTAGTCTATCACAGTGCCATCCGTTTTGTCACCAAAGCCCCATATACTACCCACCATTGTGACCTGTATGCTCTTGTTGGCTGGCCCTCACTACATATTCGTCGCCAAACCCACTGGCTGCAGGTCATCTATAAATCACTGCTAGGCAAATCCCTGCCGTATCTTAGCTCACTGGTCACCAGAGCAACACCCACCCGTAGTCTGCGCTCCAGCAGGTATATCTCACTGGTCATCCCCAAAGCCAACACCTCCTTTGGCCGCCATTCCTTCCAGTTCTCTGCTGCCAATGACTGGAACGAACTGCAAAAATCTCTGAAGCTGGAGACTCTTATCTCCCTCACTAACTTTAAGCATCAGTTGTCAGAGCAGCTTACCGATCACTGCACCTGTACACAGCCCATCTGAAATTAGCCCACCCAACTACCTCATCCCCATATTGTTATTTATTTTGCTAATTTGCACCCCAGTATCTCTATTTGCACATCATCTTTTGCACATCTATCATTCCAGTGTTAATACAAAATTGTAACTATTTTGCACTATGGCCTATTTATTGCCTTACCTCCATAACTTACTACATTCGCACACACTGTATATATATTTTCTGTTGTATTTTTGACTTTATGTTTTGTTTACCCCATATGTAACTCTGTGTTGTTGTTTTTATCGCACTGCTTTTGCTTTATCTTGGCCAGGTCGCAGTTGTAAATGAGAACTTGTTCTCAACTGGCTTACCGGTTAAATAAAGGTCAAATAAAATAAATAAAAACACCTGCAACTGGACACTGACATTTCTAAGATACTTTTTTAACCGAATCGAGAACGAAGAAAGTATCGCCAGGAACAGGTTAGTTAACACATATCTAGTAAAAAAAGAACAACATTCTCACGGCTAAGAAAATGTGGACAGGTTCTTTGCGAGTATCGACACACCAAACTTAGTTTGAAGTGTTTTTGAGGAAGTTTCGGCTTGCAGTGCAGCTTTGCTAACATCGGTTCGGCTGTTTCCACATATGAAAACTGACGATGCGAGTATGCAAACTCCAGGCTGTAGCCAGAAGTAAATCATGGATTATTGTGGATTCTGTCACAATGGGCCTTCAGACATAATTCAATGTAAGGGTAATTTGACCCACATATCGATTTTACATGAACTATCCTTTTTAATGACCTATTAATGTTCTAATCTATACTGAGTATACAAAACATTAAGAACATCTTCTCTTTCCATGACATAGACTGACCAGGTGAATCCAGGTGAAAGCTATGATCCCTTATTGATAAATCCACTTCAATCAGTGTAGATGAAGGGGACGAGACAGGTTAAAGAAGGATTTTTAAGCCTTGAGACATGGATTGTGTATGTGTGCCATTCAGAGAGTGAATGGGCAAGACAAAATATTGAAGTGCCTTTTGAACAGGGTATGGTAATAGATGTAGTGGGGGGGGGGGTGCAACTCAATTTTAGGACGTTGGGCCTAATGTTTGGTATACTCAGTGTAGATCTATAACCCACATAGTTAACATCAACACAATTAATGACCTGTTCATGTTCTACATATTCTAGATCTAGACCCCTGGCTGCCATGGAGTCCGAGGGGAATGTGCTCCGCGTGGACTTCCCAAACTTCTCCGGAACCCTGCTGCAGAAGCTCAACCAGCAGCGGCAGAGGGGCCAGCTCTGTGACATCATCGTGGTCATCCAGGGCCACCAGTACCGTGCTCACCGGGCCATCCTGGCCGCCAGTTCGCCCTACTTCTGCGACCAAGTGCTCCTTAAAAACAGCGCCCGCTGCGTTTTACCCGACGTCATGCACCCGTGCGTGTTCGAACGCCTCCTCCTGTCTTGCTACACGGGCACCCTCCACCTACCGGCCGGCGAGGTGGTAGCTTTCCTCACGGCAGCTAGCTTCCTCCAGATGTGGCACGTGGTGGACAAGTGCACTGAGCTCTTAGAGGTGGTAGGAAGCGGCGCTAGCACATTAGTGCACAAGTCTTTTGGTGGGCTGAGGGACAGGCCTTCCCCTGGGGACAGCAGCTACCACAGCCCTGGGGACGGCGCCATGGGCCTGGAGGACGGCGGAGGAGGAGGAGGAGCAGTGGAGGGCTTTGCCAAAATGGAGATGGACCAGCTCCTGGAGAACAGCTTCTCCCCACCCACTCTGGAGAACAACAGCACCCAGCCCGGTGGAAGCTGCTCGCCACCGGTCGACCACGACGGCTCAGGTAGCGAGGCCGCCAGCCAGGATGGGGATGATGAGGAGGGTGGCGAGGGGGACTACCAGTACTCCAGACCAGCCTACGTCCCGCCCAGCATCATGGGCCACAGGAAATGGGTCCACGTGAAGTCGGAAAGGCGTGCAGATTGCAGGGGCGACGGGGCCCTCTTTAGCGGGGACCCTGCAGTCACTGACCCTGAGCAGCTGAACCTTACCCACTTCCAGGCCTCGGCCAGCAGGAGCTCCCTGGACCACAGCATAGATGAGAAACCGGTGGCTCAGCAGGAGGAGAACCTGGAGGAGGACCCACTGGACTTCTATGGTACCTCCATGGAGGGCTTCTCCACCGACAAGGCCGACGGGACACCGCTTGGGCTGAAAGATGACATGCTAGGAGGGGTAACTGGGTGTGAGGAGAGTGGTGGCGGGGGGGAAGGAAACCCCAGTGGCATCCAGGAAGAGACCTCCCACTCGGGCTTCGCCTCAGTGGTCTACAAGCTGTACCCCTGCCAGTGTGGCAAGAGCTTCACCCACAAGAGCCAGCGGGACCGGCACATGAGCATGCACCTGGGCTTGAGGCCGTACGGCTGCGCCGTGTGTGGCAAAAGTTTCAAGATGAAGCACCACCTGGTGGGCCACATGAAGATTCACACGGGCGTCAAGCCCTACGAGTGCAGCCTGTGCGCCAAGCGCTTCATGTGGCGGGACAGCTTCAACCGCCACACGTCCTCCTGCACCAGGGTCCACCAGGCCCGGTGCGCCGTCAACGAGCAGGCCGCCCAGATCTGCTGACCCCAGATCATATTTCCAACCACTGTTCACCTCGTCTCCCCCCGCTATCCCGTATCAGTTTAACTGAACCGGCTGCCCAGATGTGCCTGTCCAGGATCAGATTAAGACACTGCTGCTTTGATGACCACCCTCCAATCAGTTTAGGTGGATATAGAATTATATATCCGAGCAGCGGCCTGAGCCACCGACGCATCACATATAACTGATCCAAGATCAGAATCCTGGAAAGCTTTGTAGTCTAGTCAACTAGATCTGCTCGTGTGGAATCAGAACCTTAGGTCTTGCGGTGTGTGGACTGCTATACAGTGCATTCAGAAAGTATTCAGACCCCTTGACTTTTTCCAAATGTTGTTACGTTTCAGCCTTATTCTAAAATGGATGAAATTGTTTTTTTTCCTCATCAATTTACACACATATTTTTTACTTAAATATCACATTTACATAAGTATTCAGACCCTTTACTCAGTACTTTGTTGAAAGACCTTTGGCAGCGATTACAGCCTCTAATCTTCTTGGGTATGATGCTACAAGCTTGGCACACCTGTATTTGGGGAGTTTCTCCCATTCCTCTCTGCAGATCCTCTCAAACTCTGTCAGGTTGGCTGCGGAGCGTCACTGCACAGCTATTTGCAGGTCTCTCCAGAGATGTTCGATCGGGTTCAAGTCCGGGTTCTGGCTGGGCCACTCAAGGACATTTAGAGACTTGTCCCGAAGCCACTCCTGTGTTGTCTTGGCTGTGTGCTTAGGGTCGTTGTCCTGTTGGAAGGTGAACCTTCGCCCCAGTGTGAGGTCCTGAGCACTCTGGAGCAGGTTTTCATTAAGGATCTCTCTGTACTTTGCTCCGTTCATCTTTCCCTTGATCCTGACTAGTCTCCCGGTCCCTGCCGCTGAAAAACATCCCTAAAGCATGATGCTGCCACCACCATGCTACACCGTAGGGATGGTGCCAGGTTTCCTCCAGATGTGACGCTTGGCATTCAGGCCAAAGAGTTCAATCTTGGTTTCATCAGACCTGAGAATCTTGTTTCTTATAGTCAGAGTCCTTTAGGTGCCCTTTAGCAAACTCCAAGTGGGCTGTCATGCCTTTTACTGAGGAGTGGCTTCTATCTGGCCACTCTACCATGAAGGCCTGATTGGTGGAGTGCTGCAGAGATGGTTGTCCTTCTGGAAGGTTCTCCCATCTCCACAGAGGAACTCTGGAGTTCTGTCAGAGTGACCATCGGGTTCTTGGTCACCTCTCTGACCAAGGCCCTTCTCCCCCGATTGCACAGTTTGGCCGGGCGGCCAGCTCTAGGAAGAGTCTTGGTGGTTCCAAACTTCTTCCATTTAAGAATGATGGAGGCCACTGTGTTCTTGGGGACCTTCAATGCTGCAGAAAGTTTTTGGTACCCTTCTCCAGATCTGTGCCTCGACACAATCCTGCCTCTGAGCTCTACGGCTTGGTTTTTGCTCTGACATGCACTGTCAACTGTGGGACCTTATATAGACAAGTGTGTGCCTTTCCAAATCATGTCCAATCAATTGAATTTACCACAGGTGGACTCCAATCAAGTTGTAGAAATATATCAAGGATGATCTTTATGGGGTATTGTGTGCAGATTGATGAGGATTTTTATTTATTTAATCCATTTTAGAATATGGCTGTAACGTAACAAAATGTGGGAAAAAGTCAAGGGGTCTGAATACTTTCCGAATGCACTGTAGCTACTTGACAGGAGAGATGTGGAGTGCATGTAAATTAACTTTGGAGCAGGAATGGGTTTGGTCACACATCCAATGTGGGGGGTCTATGTTACCTCAATGTTTTCACATAGACACAACCATAGCACACTGGCTAAAGCCATTACATTTACTGTTTTTAAATCATATATGGACCTTTCTTTTGTTAACTATGTATATGAGGAAAAAAAACTGTCCCCGTCATTTATAAAGTGTCCCCTTCCTCAGGACTCTGGATGTTGGAGATCATTCATCATATCAATTAGCCAGTCTTCATTTTGAAAACTCAGTTGTTGTCCAATGACTTTTCATATCTTCTCACTTCGGAAAATAATTGTGTATAAATATCTTATTTATTCATGCGTTTCGGGAGCGGATCATGTAAATGAGACAATGTATCTTTTGACATACTTGTACAGTTTTAGGAAATGATGGTAGGTTATATGATGGTAGGTTATATGATGGTAGGTTATATGATGGTAAGTAGTGTTTGTTGAGGTGTGCCAATGTACTGTAGTCAGATCAATAGAACCTGAGGCTATTGAGCTGTGTCAATGGAATAGTGCTTATGATATTAATTTGTGCATTTACACACATTTGCCATATTGAACATACTTTAGTTTAAAGGGGCAATCAGTAGTTGAAACAATAACAAAGCGTTCTCTTTGTTATTGAAACCCTGTTTCGGGTTAAAAGTTGAGGGATGGGGGCTGGAGAAATGTAACCACTCTCAAATTCATAGACAAAGCTATGGATGCAAGGACTGCCCATTCATGATAGCAAAATTATCGTTTTAACCATGGTTTGAGGATATATATAGTGTTGGTTTACATTGTTTCAAACATTGGAGTAAAACAAGCTTATATGTTGGGTTCTGATGGGGTACGACAGCTGAACTAAGCTCATGAGGCATTTATGAGTTATATTATTCAAGTCCAAAAATGGCTGTAGCAACTGCAGATTGCCCCTTTAATGAGACATACATTTCAATTTTGGAAATAGTATTATTTGAGGCACTCAAAAAATGTATACAGTGCCTTCAGAAAGTATTCCTACCTCCTGACTTATTCCACGTTTAGTTGTGAATAAAAAAATTATTAAATATATTTTTTTCTCAGCCATCTAAACACAACACCCCATAATAACAAAGTGAAAACATGTTTTTATAAGTTTTTTGCAAATGTATTGCAAATTAAATACAGAAATATCTCATTTACATAAGTATTCACACCCATGAGTCAATACTTTGTAGAAGCACCTTTGGCAGCGATTAGAGCTTTGAGTCTTTCTGGGTAAGTCTCTAAGAGCTGTCCACACCTGGATTGTGCAACATTTGCCCATGATTCTTTTCAAAATTCTTCAAGCTCAGTCAAATAGGTTGTTGATCATTGCTAGACAACCATTTTCAGGTCTTGTCATAGATTTTCAAGTAGATTTAAGTCAAAACTGTAACTCGGCCACTCAGGAACATTCACTGTCTTCTTGGCAAGCAACTCCAGTGTAGATTTGGCCTTGTGTTTTAGGTTATTGTCCTGCTGAAAGATGAATTCATCTCCCAGTGTCTGTTGGAAAGCAGACTGAACCAGGTTTTCCTCTAGGATGTTGCCTGTGCCTCTAGGATAAGCTCCATTCTGTTTCTTTTTTATCCTGCATAACATGATGCAGCCACCATTATGCTTGAAAATATGGAGTGGTACTCAGTAATGTGTTGTATTGGATTTTCCCCAAACATAACACTTTGTATTCAGGACAAAAAGTGAATTGCTTTGCCACATTCTTTGCAGAATTACTTTAGTGCCTTGTTGCAAACAGGAATATTTTGTACAGCCTTCCTTCTTTTCACTATGTCAATTAGGTTAGTATCGTGGAGTAACTACAACGTTGTTACAACTCAGTTTTCTCCTATCACAGCCATTAAACTAAGTAATTGTTTTAAAGTCACCATTGGCCTCATTGTGAAATTTCTGAGCAGTTTCCTTCTTCTACGGCAACTAAGTTAGGAAGGACGCCAGTATCTTTGTAGTGACTGGGTGTATTGATACACCATCCAAAACGTAATTAATAACTTCACCATGCTCAAATGGATATTCCATTTCTGCTTTTTAATTTTTACCCATTTACCAATAGGTACCCTTCTTTGTGAGGCATTGGAAACCTCCCTGGTCTTTGTGTTTTGAAATTCACTGCTAGACTGAGGGACCTTACAGATAATTGTATGTGTGGGGTACAGAGATGAAATGGTCACTTTAAAAAAATTATCAACTTATTATGTGACTTGTTAAGCCATTTCTTACTCCTGAACTAAATTCAGGCTGTAACACAACAAAATGTGGAAAAAGTCAAGGGGTGTGAATACTTTCTGAAGGCACTGTGTATATATATATATATATATATATATATATATATATATATATATATATATATATATATATATTTGAAGCACTCAAACCTAGTTTGAACTAGAGCATGACTTTCTAGTGACTTTTTGCCAGTAGGCTACCTGTTAGCTAGCCTACATGTCCGTACAGTCAGCCACATAAAGAGTTGTGTGAAACATAATAATACAAGAAAGGTAGTATACCTCATTTTTAAATGATGCCTGTCATAAGACTTTTTGCGGTTCAAGTCGGCTGTTTTGCTCGCTAGGTTTTGTGATTTTCAATTCAAACGGAATTTGCCTGATGTTCTATTTCCAAACAACAATTTTATATATTTAACCTGGAAACCTCAATGACAATATACTAAAACCTCAGCATATTTATCATCAAATATTTAACTATATTTTTGGGAAGTAGGTATAAATAAATGTACAAATGCACAAAAAGATGGACTGTACCGTAGTTACATAAAATCTGCTAATCAACATATTGAATATCGTCTATATGGTTTCTTACTACTGATATAATAATGATTGCGTTTAGATAATTTATGACTGTTTGACATTGTTGATATATTGTTACTTATAACTTAATTTTTTGAGAGGGAAAAAAAAAATCACAAAAGTGAAAATTGGTACCACAACAATGAATTTGCCATAATCTGTCCACCAATAGCTTTTGTTATTCATGCTTCACATCATTTTCTTTGCCTGGTAGTGTGCCAGATTTGATTGACCTCTATTTGAACTGCTTATAATAGGAATGGTTTTGTTAGAAATGTTTTTAAACGAACCTGAACCAACAAAGGTATTGCAGATGTCTGGAATAGGTCATTTCTCATTACTTTTGCAGCATTTGATGTTACTGTCACACAATGGTATTTCTGCATCGGCTGCTAACGAAACAAAATACAACCGTTTTAGAGTGACAGCTGTTAGGCTTTATCATGTGAAAGCTAACTTTGGTGCATTTAAGTCTGAACTATATGCATATGGAATTTGAAACTATGCTATTTGCTTACACTTTACTTTTATCAGAAGTTCTATAGGTTTTTGGGTCATCTGGGGAAATCGAATTATCAATTGAAAATGAATTCCTTAGAATGACAGGCTTATGTATTGTTAAAGAAAATAAAAGTGGACAGTACGATTTTGCGCTAGTTGCTACTTTCGTGACTATGTACAGTCAGGTCCAAAATTATTAACACCCTTGATAGAGATTAGCCAAAAAGACTATAAAATAAATAATACAAATACTGAGATATATTATATGGTGAAAAAAATATGATTTTATTACAATTGCTCAGAGAAAGAGATTTTGTTTAACAAGTAATACTTTTTTCTCAAATAGATAGATAATGGTACAAGCATTTTGCTAAAATGTCTTATGAGTTCGAGAACACATTGGGATGGATCTCCATATAGAATCTTTCCAGATCTTGATATCCTTCGTCTACACCTCTTCAATTCAAACCACAGGTTTACAATGGGGTTCAAGTTCGGAGACTGAGATGGCCATTGCAAAATGTTGTCAATTAACAATTTCTTTGTGGATTTTGATGCTTGGGGTTATTGTCTTGCTGGAAGATCCACTTGCGGCCAAGTTTCAGCCTCCTGGCAGAGGCAACCAGGCAACTATATTACTGGTAAAATTGAAAGCAAACTATCTTCATTTTGAGGATAAAAAAACATAATGATTGGACAATAGTACAAATTGAGTTTGTTTGGGATGCGTCCTTTATATTAGTGATTTAAATTAAAACTACCTCACGTAAATTAGCATGTGTATTTTACTATCTAACTAAATTTGCTCACAGTTTTCCAGAACCCTGTCCTAACCCTTGCTTTGTCACCATTTGAGATATTTCCTTCTTATAGAAGAACTTTGTGAATGTTTTGTACAAAAATAAATGTTTTCTACAATAAATGTTTTTTTCCCCGTGTAACGGGCTATTTCTCTTATGCTTTTGTACATTGAACTACCTACAGTATGACAGCCTACCACAGGGTGGTGTATTTTGAGACGTTAGAAAATGGCACATCTTGGATAGACTATATATATATATATATATATATATATATATATATATATATATATATATATATATATATATATATATATATACACACACTACCGGTCAGAAGTTTTAGAACACCTACTCATTCAAGGGTTTTTCTTAATTTTTTACTATTTTCTACATTGTAGAATAATAGTGAAGACATCAAAACTATGAAATAACACATATGGAATCATGTAGTAACCCAAAAAGTGTTAAATAAATCAAAATATAATTTATATTTGAGATTCTTCAAATAGCCACCCTTTGCATTGATGACAGCTTTGTACACTCTTGGCATTCTCTCAACCAGCTTCACCTGGAATGCTTTTCCAACAGTCTTGAAGGAGTTCCCACATATGCTGAGCACTTGTTGGCTGCTTTTCCTTCACTCTGCGGTCCGACTCATCCCAAACCATCTCAATTTGGTTGAGGTCGGGAGATTGTGGAAGCCAGGTCATCTGATGCAGCACTCCATCACTCTCCTTCTTGGTAAAATAGCCCTTACACAGCCTGGAGGTGTGTTGGGTCATTGTCCTGTTGAACAACAAAAACGATAGTCCCACTAAGCCCAAACCAGGTGGGATGGCGTATCGCTGCAGAATGCTGTGGTAGCCATGCTGGTTAAGTGTGCCTTGAATTCTAAATAAATCACAAACAGTGTCACCAGCAAAGCACCCCAACACCATAACATCTCATCCTCCATGCTTTACGGTGGGAAATAACCATGCGGAGATAATCCGTTCACCCACACCGCGTCTCACATAGACACAGCGGTTGGAACCAAAAATCTCCAATTTTGACTCCAGACCAAAGGACAAATTTCCACCAGTCTAATGTCCATTGCTCATGTTTCTTGGCCCAAGCAAGTCTCTTCTTATTATTGGTGTCCTTTAGTAGTGATTTATTTGCAGCAATTCGACCATGAAGGCCTGATTTACACAGTCTCCTCTGAACAGTTGATGTTGAGATGTGTCTGTTATTTGAACTCTGTGAAGCATTTATTTGGGCTGCAATTTCTGAGGCTGGTAACTCTAATGAGCTTATCCTCTGCAGCAGAGGTAACTCTGGGTCTTCCTTTCCTGTGGCGGTCCTCATGAGAGCCAGTTTCATCATAGCGCTTGATGGTTTTTGTGACAGCACTTGCAGAAACTTTAAAAGTTCTTGAAATGTTCTGTATTGACTGACCTTCATGTCTTAAAGTAATGATAGACTGTCGTTTCTCTTTGCTTATTTGAGCTGTTCTTGCCATAATATGGACTTGGTCTTTTACCAAATAGGGCTACCTTCTGTACACCACCCCTACCTTGTCACAACACAACTGATTGGCTCAAACGCATTAAGAAGGAAAGAGATTCCACAAATGCACTTTTAAGAAGGCACACCTGTTAATTGAAATGCATTCCAGGTGACTACCTTATGAAGCTGGTTGAGAGAATGCAAAGCTGTCATCAAGGCAAAGGGTGGCTATATAATATAACACTTTTTGGGGTTACTACATGATTCCATATGTGTTATTTCATAGTTTTGATGTCTTCACTATTATTCTACAATGTAGAAAATAGTTTTAAAAAATAAAGAAAAACCCTTGAATGAGTAGGTGTTCTAAAACGTTTGACCGGTAGTGTATGTTCCCTGGCCAAGGTACTCACCTCCTGCTCTTTGTGCGAATGTCTCTTCATTGCAGTGCTTCCGACGCCAGCCTCTGGCTGATTGATACTGGCCTAGAGCCTCCCGATTTCCTGATACCAAGTCAACATACAAGACCTCAAAATGATCCATAGAACTTCATCTAAGGGATAAGTCAACACTGGAGTAATTTTCATACTGCTTGAGTTGATCGTGTAATATTTGAGTAAGCCTAATTTACATGACATTTAAATCTCAACGAAAGGAGCATGGGTAAATTAAGGTAGGCAATTCCAGCATTTTACCAGCAGAGGGCACAGATAGTTCAATGCATGGTAGGCTATGGTGTGGCACGGGTTTCAAAGCAGTAAAGGTTTGTACGCATCTATCCAACTACAGCCAACTAACGACTGATGATGCGTTTGGTCATTAATTCTCAACTCATGCCCGACTGTCTGTGACCGACCGATTCTATATGCTGAATCGGGACCAACTACAAACAACTATGTCCAGCGGCCAACAACTGAGACTACAACCGGGCCAATTCTTTCAACAACTGTCCTTAGACATTCCTCAGGTCCAGTCCAGAAAGGGGAGGCTGTCGTTAGATAGATGTGTAGAAGTCTTAATCCTGATTGAATGAACTGTAGGCCTTGGTCCTTGTCCAATGCATTAGATTCGATACACTCCCCGTTCTTTGAAGTGACCCCCAGACACGTTTTTTCCACAACGTTCATGTCATCTATCAAATCACCTATGCCGAAAGTCATACCACAGCCCCTATCTCGAGACACTCTTGATCCCCGCTGTCTGATCTGACGGAACCTGATGGATGTAAGTCAAATGACAGAAATGTAGTAGACTTTCTACCGGAATGCTAATGGCGCTACAATAGTTATGCTGCTAATACACAAGAGTAGTGATAGCTTGTGGACAGAGAGGCCTGTAATAATCAGTCAAGATAATTGGTCAACGGAATGTCTAACATAGGGAGGATTATCTTCTATGGTCAACATGTTAAAGATGCACAAGGTATTTGTTATAAATATAAGCAGGAGATACATCAGGATTTTAGACAATAAATATTATTGGGACCATAGAGATTAAATAAATGTCATTTGATGAGGACAGTGTCATCACTTACAAATGTCCATTAATTATTACCTCTAAATTACCAGACTTGGGTTCTAATACATGTGTATTTAACTGGGTTCTAATACATGAGTATTTAACTGGGTTCTAATACATTAATATTTAACTGGGTTCTAATACCTGCGTATTTAACTGGGTTCTAATACATGCGTATTTAATTGGTTTCTATTACATGAGTATTTAACGGGGTTCTAATACATGCGTATTTAACTGGTTTCTAATACATGCGTATTTAATTGGGTTCTATTACATGAGTATTTAACTGGGTTCTAATACATGTGTATTTAATTGGGTTCTAATACATGCATATTTAATTGGGTTCTATTACATGAGTATTTAACTGGGTTCTAATACATGCGTATTTAACTGGGTTCTAATACATGCATATTTAATTGGGTTCTATTACATGAGTATTTTAACGGGGTTCTAATACATGAGTATTTTAACGGGGTTCTAATACATGAGTGTTTAACTGGGTTCTAATACATGCGTATTTTAACTGGGTTCTAATACATGCGTATTTAATTGGGTTCTATTACATGAGTATTTAACTGGGTTCTAATACATGCGTATTTAAATGGGTTCTATTACATGAGTATTTAACTGGGTTCTAATACATGAGTATTTAACTGGGTTCTAATACATGAATATTTAACTGGGTTCTAATACATTAGTATTTAACTGGGTTCTAATACATGCGTATTTAACTTGGTTCTATTACATGAGTATTTAACTGGGTTCTAATACATGAGTATTTAACTGGGTTCTAATACATGAGTATTTAACTGGGTTCTATTACAGTGGGGGAAAAAAGTTTTTAGTCAGCCACTAATTGTGCAAGTTCTCCCACTTAAAAAGATGAGAGGCCTGTAATTTTCATCATAGGTACACGTCAACTATGAGAGACAAATTGAGGGGAAAAAATCCAGAAAATCACATTGTAGGATTTTTTATGAATTTATTTGCAATTTATGGTGGGAAATAAGTATTTGGTCACCTACAAACAAGCAAGATTTCTGGCTCTCACAGACCTGTAACTTCTTCTTTAAGAGGCTCCTCTGTCCTCCACTCGTTACCTGTATTAATGGCACCTGTTTGAACTTGTTATCAGTATAAAAGACACCTGTCCACAACCTCAAACAGTCACACTCCAAACTCCACTATGGCCAAGACCAAAGAGATGTCAAAGGACACCAGAAACAAAATTGTAGACCTGCACCAGGCTGGGAAGACTGAATCTGCAATAGGTAAGCAGCTTGGTTTGAAGAAATCAACTGTGGGAGCAATTATTAGGAAATGGAAGACATACAAGACCACTGATAATCTCTCTCGATCTGGGGCTCCACGCAAGATCTCACCCCGTGGTGTCAAAATGATCACAAGAACGGTGAGCAAAAATCCCAGAACCACACGGGGGGACCTAGTGAATGACCTGCAGAGAGCTGGGTCCAAAGTAACAAAGCCTACCATCAGTAACACACTACGCCGCCAGGGACTTAAATCCTGCAGTGCCAGACGTGTCCCCCTGCTTAAGCCAGTACATGTCCAGGCCCGTCTGATGTTTGCTAGAGTGCATTAGGATGATCCAGAAGAGGATTGGGAGAATGTCATATGGTCAGAAGAAACCAAAATATAACTCTTTGGTAAAAACTCAACTCGTCGTGTTTGGAGGACAAAGAATGCTGAGTTGCATCCAAAGAACACCATACCTACTGTGAAGCGTGGGGGTGGAAACATCATGCTTTGGGGCTGTTTTTCTGCAAAGGGACCAGGATGACTGATCCGTGTAAAGGAAAGAATGAATGGGGCCATGTATCGTGAGATTTTGAGTGAAAACCTCCTTCCATCAGCAAGGGCATTGAAGATGAAACGTGGCTGGGTCTTTCAGCATGACAATGATCCCAAACACACCGCCCGGGCAACGAAGGAGTGGCTTCGTAAGAAGCATTTCAAGGTCCTGGAGTGGCCTAGCCAGTCTCCAGATCTCAACCCCATAGAAAATCTTTGGAGGGAGTTGAAAGTCCGTGTTGCCCAGCGACAGCCCCAAAACATCACTGCTCTAGAGGAGATCTGCATGGAGGAATGGGCCAAAATACCAGCAACAGTGTGTGAAAACCTTGTGAAGACTTACAGAAAACGTTTGACCTGTGTCATTGCCAACAAAGGGTATATAACAAAGTATTGAGAAACTTTTGTTATTGACCAAATACTTATTTTCCACCATAATTTGCAAATAAATTCATTAAAAATCCTAAAATGTGATTTTCTGGATTTTATTTTCTCATTTTGTCTGTCATAGTTGACGTGTACCTATGATGAAAATTACAGGCCTCTCTCATCTTTTTAAGTGGGAGAACTTGCACAATTGGTGGCTGGCTAAATACTTTTTTTCCCCACTGTACATGCGTATTTAACTGGGTTCTAATACATTCATATTTAACTGGGTTCTATTACATGAGTATTTAACTGGGTTCTAATACATGAGTATTTAACTGGGTTCTAATACATGCGTATTTAACTGGGTTCTAATACATGCATATTTAACTGGGTTCTATTACATGAGTATTTAACTGGGTTCTAATACATGAGTATTTAACTGGGTTCTAATACATGCGTATTTAACTGGGTTCTATTACATGAGTATTTAACTGGGTTCTAATACATGAGTATTTAACTGGGTTCTAATACATGAGTATTTAACTGGGTTCTAATACATGAGTATTTAACTGGGTTCTAATACATGAGTATTTAACTGGGTTCTAGTACATGTGTATTTAACTGGGTTCTAATACATGCGTATTTAAGGATTTGTTCTTTTAAATAGTTATTTTCTGTGTATTTGAGTATTTTCAAATAATGTGGCCAAATCAGCTACTTCTATTTGCAGTATTTTAAATTATTTTCAAATAGCCTAAACTATTTTCAAATACTTATTTCCCAAACAATTTTTAAAATACCCCTAGGACCAAACAGACCTGGGTTCACATACATGTCAAATACCCCTAGGACCAAACAGACCAGGGTTCAAATACCCCTAGGACCAAACAGACCTGGGTTCAAATACATCTAAAATACCCCTAGGACCAAACAGACCTGGGTTCAAATACATGTCAAATACCCCTAGGACCAAACAGACCAGGGTTCAAATACATGTCAAATACCCCTAGGACCAAACAGACCAGGGTTCAAATACCCCTAGGACCAAACAGACCTGGGTTCAAATACATCTAAAATACCCCTAGGACCAAACAGACCTGGGTTCAAATACATGTCAAATACCCCTAGGACCAAACAGACCAGGGTTCAAATACCCCTAGGACCAAACAGACCTGGGTTCAAATACATGTCAAATACCCCTAGGACCAAAAAGACCTGGGTTCAAATACCCCTAGGACCAAACAGACCTGGGTTCAAATACATGTCAAATACCCCTAGGACCAAAAATACCTGGGTTCAAATACCCCTAGGACCAAACAGACCAGGGTTCAAATACATGTCAAATACCCCTAGGACCAAACAGACCAGGGTTCAAATACCCCTAGGACCAAACAGACCTGGGTTCAAATACATGTCAAATACCCCTAGTACCAAAAAGACCTGGGTTCAAATACCCCTAGGACCAAACAGACCTGGGTTCAAATACATGTCAAATACCCCTAGGACCAAAAAGACCTGGGTTCAAATACCCCTAGGACCAAACAGACCTGGGTTCAAATACATGTCAAATACCCCTAGGACCAAGCAGACCTGGGTTCAAATACATGTCAAATACCCCTTGGACCAAACAGACCTGGGTTCACATAAATGTTTTTTAAAAACTAGGACCAAACAGACCTGGATTCAAATACATCTCAAATACCCCTAAGACAAAACAGACATTGGTTCAAATACATTTCAAATACCCCTAGGACCAAAAAAACCTGGGTTCAAATTCATGTCAAATACCCCTAGGACCAAACAAACCTGGGTTCAAATACATCTCAAATACCCCTAGGACCAAACAGACCCAGGTTCAAATACCCCTAGGACCAAAGAGACCTGGGTTTGATGAGGACAGTGTCATCACTTACAACTGTCCACTAATTATTACCTCTAAATTACCAGACTTGGGTTCTAATACATGTGCATTTAACTGGGTTCTATTACATTCATATTTAACTGGGTTAAAATACATGCGTATTTAACTGGGTTCTAATACATGCGTATTTAACTGGGTTCTAATACATGCGTATTTAACTGATTTCTAATACATGCGTATTTAACTGGGTTCTAATACATGAGTATTTAACTGGGTTCTAATACATGTGTATTTAACTGATTTCTAATACATGCGTATTTAACTGGGTTCAAATACATTAGTATTTAACTGATTTCTAATACATGTGTATTTAACTGGGTTCTAATACATGAGTATTTAACTGGGTTCTAATACATGTGTATTTAACTGGGATCTAATACATGCGTATTTAACTGATTTCTAATACATGCGTATTTAACTGGGTTCTAATACATTCGTATTTAACTGGGTTCTAATACATGTGTATTTAACTGGGTTCTAATACATGCGTATTTAACTGGGTTCTAATACATTCGTATTTAACTGGGTTCTAATACATGAGTATTTAACTGGGTTCTAATACATTCGTATTTAACTGGGTTCTAATACATTCGTATTTAACTGGGTTCTAATACATGAGTATTCAACTGGGTTCTAATACATGAGTATTTAACTGGGTTCTTATACATGAGTGTTTAACTGGGTTCTAGTACATGTGTATTTAACTGGGATCTAATACATGAGTATTTAACTGGGTTCTAATACATGAGTATTTAACTGGGTTCTAATACATGTGTATTTAACTGGGATCTAATACATGAGTATTTAACTGGGTTCTAATACATGAGTATTTAACTGGGTTCTAATACATGAGTATTTAACTGGGTTCTAATACATGAGTGTTTAACTGGGTTCTAGTACATGTGTATTTAACTGGGTTCTAATACATGCGTATTTAAGTATTTGTTATTTTAAATACTTATTTTCTGTGTATTTGAGTATTTTCAAATAATGTTGCCAAATCAGCTACTTCTATTTCAAATACCCCTAGGACCAAACAAACCTGGGTTCAAATACATCTCAAATACCCCTAGGACCAAACAGACCCAGGTTCAAATACACCTAGGACCAAAGAGACCTGGGTTTGATGAGGACAGTGTCATCACTTACAAATGTCCACTAATTATTACCTCTAAATTACCAGACTTGGGTTCTAATACATGTGCATTTAACTGGGTTCTATGACATTCATATTTAACTGGGTTCTAATACATGCGTATTTACTGGGTTCTAATACATGAGTATTTAACTGGGTTCTAATACATGCGTATTTAAATGGGTTCTAATACATGCGTATTTAACTGATTTCTAATACATGTGCATTTAACTGGGTTCTATTACATTCATATTTAACTGGGTTCTAATACATGCGTATTTAACTGGGTTCTAATACATGAGTATTTAACTGGGTTCTAATACATGCGTATTTAACTGGGTTCTAATACATGCGTATTTAACTGGGTTCTAATACATGAGTATTTAACTGGGTTCTAATACATGAGTATTTAACTGGGTTCTAATACATGGGTATTTTATAATACATGTGTATTTAACTGGGTTCTAATACATGTGTATTTAACTGATTTCTAATACATGCGTATTTAACTGGGTTCTAATACATTAGTATTTAACTGGGTTCTAATACATGAGTATTTAACTGGGTTCTAATACATTAGTATTTAACTGGGTTCTAATATATGCGTATTTAACTGGGTTCTAATACATGCGTATTTAACTGGGTTCTAATACATGAGTATTTAACTGGGTTCTAATATATGCGTACTTAACTGGGTTCTAATACATGCGTATTTAACTGGGTTCTAATACATGAGTATTTAACTGGGTTCTAATACATGCGTATTTAATTGGGTTCTATTACATGAGTATTTAACTGGGTCTAAAACATGCATATTTAACTGGGTTCTAATACATGCATATTTAACTGGGTTCTAATACATGAGTATTTAACTGGGTTCTAATACATGTGTATTTAACTGGGTTCTAATACATGCGTATTTAACTGGGTTCTAATACATGTGTATTTAACTGATTTCTAATACATGCGTATTTAACTGGGTTCTAATACATGAGTATTTGACTGGGTTCTAATACATGAGTATTTAACTGGGTTCTAATACATGCGTATTTAACTGGGTTCTAATACATGAGTATTTAACTGGGTTCTAATACATGTGTATTTAACTGGGTTCTAATACATGCGTATTTAACTGATTTCTAATACATGCGTATTTAACTGGGTTCTAATACATTATTATTTAACTGGGTTCTAAAACATGTGTATTTAACTGGGTTCTAATACATGCGTATTTAACTGGTTTCTAATACATGCTTATTTAACTGGGTTCTAATACATGAGTATTTAACTGGGTTCTAATACATGAGTATTTAACTGGGTTCTAATACATGGGTATTTAACTGGGTTCTAATACATGAGTATTTAACTGGGTTCTAATACATGCGTATTTAACTGGGTTTTAATACATGTGTATTTAACTGGGTTCTATTACATGAGTATTTAACTGATTTCTAATACATGAGTATTTAACTGGGTTCTAATACATGCGTATTTAACTGGGTTTTAATACATGTGTATTTAACTGGGTTCTATTACATGAGTATTTAACTGATTTCTAATACATGTGTATTTAACTGGGTTCTAATACATGTGTATTTAACTGGGTTCTATTACATTAGTATTTAACTGGGTTCTAATACATGCGTATTTAACTGGGTTCTAATACATGCGTATTTAACTGGGTTCTAATAAATGCTTATTTAACTGGGTTCTAATACATGCGTATTTAACTGGGTTCTAATACATGAGTATTTAACTGGGTTCTATTACATGAGTATTTAACTGGGTTCTAATACATGTGTATTTAACTGATTTCTAATACATACGTATTTAACTGGGTTCTAATACATGCGTATTTAACTGGGTTCTAATACATGCGTATTTAACTGGCTTCTAATACATGAGTATTTAACTGGGTTCTATTACATGAGTATTTAACTGGGTTCTAATACATGCGTATTTAACTGATTTCTAATACATGCGTATTTAACTGGGTTCTAATACATGAGTATTTAACTGGGTTCTAATACATGAGTATTTAACTGGGTTCTAATACATGCGTATTTAACTGGGTTCTAATACATTAGTATTTAACTGGGTTCTAATACATGTGTATTTAACTGGGTTCTAATACATGCGTATTTAACTGATTTCTAATACATGCGTATTTAACTGGGTTCTAATACATTAGTATTTAACTGGGTTCTAAAACATGTGTATTTAACTGGGTTCTAATACATGCGTATTTAACTGGGTTCTAATACATGCGTATTTAACTGGGTTCTAATACATGAGTATTTAACTGGGTTCTAATACATGAGTATTTAACTGGGTTCTAATACATGGGTATTTAACTGGGTTCTAATACATTAGTATTTAACTGGGTTCTAATACATGCGTATTTAACTGGGTTTTAATACATGTGTATTTAACTGGGTTCTATTACATGAGTATTTAACTGATTTCTAATACATGTGTATTTAACTGGGTTCTATTACTTTAGTATTTAACTGGGTTCTAATACATGCGTATTTAACTGGGTTCTAATACATGCGTATTTAACTGGGTTCTAATACATGCGTATTTAACTGGGTTCTAATACATGCGTATTTAACTGGGTTCTAATACATGAGTATTTAACTGGGTTCTATTACATGAGTATTTAACTGGGTTCTAATACATGTGTATTTAACTGATTTCTAATACATGCGTATTTAACTGGGTTCAAATACATAAGTATTTAACTGATTTCTAATACATGCGTATTTAACTGGGTTCTAATACATTAGTATTTAACTGGGTTCTAATACATGTGTATTTAACTGGGTTCTAATACATGCATATTTAACTGGGTTCTAATACATGCGTATTTAACTGGGTTCTAATATATGCGTATTTAACTGGGTTCTAATACATGCGTATTTAACTGATTTCTAATACATGCGTATTTAACTGGGTTCAAATACATAAGTATTTAACTGATTTCTAATACATGCGTATTTAACTGGGTTCTAATACATTAGTATTTAACTGGGTTCTAATACATGTGTATTTAACTGGGTTCTAATACATGCATATTTAACTGGGTTCTAATACATGCGTATTTAACTGGGTTCTAATATATGCGTATTTAACTGGGTTCTAATACATGCGTATTTAACTGGGTTCTAATACATGAGTATTTAACTGGGTTCTAATACATGCGTATTTAATTGGGTTCTATTACATGAGTATTTAACTGGGTCTAAAACATGCGTATTTAACTGATTTCTAAAACATACGTATTTAACTGGGTTCTAATACATGCGTATTTAACTGGGTTCTAATACATGCATATTTAACTAGGTTCTCATACATGAGTATTTAACTGGGTTCTAATACATGCGTATTTAACTGGGTTCTAATACATTAGTATTTAACTGGGTTCTAATACATGTGTATTTAACTGGGTTCTAATACATGCTTATTTCACTGATTTCTAATACATGCGTATTTAACTGGGTTCTAATACATTAGTATTTAACTGGGTTCTAAAACATGTGTATTTAACTGGGTTCTAATACATGCGTATTTAACTGGGTTCTAATACATGAGTATTTAACTGGGTTCTAATACATGTGTATTTAACTGATTTCTAATACATGCGTATTTAACTGGGTTCAAATACATTAGTATTTAACTGATTTCTAATACATGTGTATTTAACTGGGTTCTAATACATGAGTATTTAACTGGGTTCTAATACATGTGTATTTAACTGGGATCTAATACATGTGTATTTAACTGATTTCTAATACATGCGTATTTAACTGGGTTCTAATACATTCGTATTTAACTGGGTTCTAATACATGTGTATTTAACTGGGTTCTAATACATGCGTATTTAACTGGGTTCTAATACATTCGTATTTAACTGGGTTCTAATACATGAGTATTTAACTGGGTTCTAATACATTCGTATTTAACTGGGTTCTAATACATTCGTATTTAACTGGGTTCTAATACATGAGTATTCAACTGGGTTCTAATACATGAGTATTTAACTGGGTTCTAAAACATGTGTATTTAACTGGGTTCTAATACATGCGTATTTAACTGGGTTCTAATACATGAGTATTTAACTGGGTTCTAATACATGTGTATTTAACTGATTTCTAATACATGCGTATTTAACTGGGTTCAAATACATTAGTATTTAACTGATTTCTAATACATGTGTATTTAACTGGGTTCTAATACATGAGTATTTAACTGGGTTCTAATACATGTGTATTTAACTGGGATCTAATACATGTGTATTTAACTGATTTCTAATACATGCGTATTTAACTGGGTTCTAATACATTCGTATTTAACTGGGTTCTAATACATGTGTATTTAACTGGGTTCTAATACATGCGTATTTAACTGGGTTCTAATACATTCGTATTTAACTGGGTTCTAATACATGAGTATTTAACTGGGTTCTAATACATTCGTATTTAACTGGGTTCTAATACATTCGTATTTAACTGGGTTCTAATACATGAGTATTCAACTGGGTTCTAATACATGAGTATTTAACTGGGTTCTAATACATGAGTGTTTAACTGGGTTCTAGTACATGTGTATTTAACTGGGATCTAATACATGAGTATTTAACTGGGTTCTAATACATGAGTATTTAACTGGGTTCTAATACATGTGTATTTAACTGGGATCTAATACATGAGTATTTAACTGGGTTCTAATACATGAGTATTTAACTGGGTTCTAATACATGAGTATTTAACTGGGTTCTAATACATGAGTGTTTAACTGGGTTCTAGTACATGTGTATTTAACTGGGTTCTAATACATGCGTATTTAAGTATTTGTTATTTTAAATACTTATTTTCTGTGTATTTGAGTATTTTCAAATAATGTTGCCAAATCAGCTACTTCTATTTCCAATACCCCTAGGACCAAACAAACCTGGGTTCAAATACATCTCAAATACCCCTAGGACCAAACAGACCCAGGTTCAAATACACCTAGGACCAAAGAGACCTGGGTTTGATGAGGACAGTGTCATCACTTACAAATGTCCACTAATTATTACCTCTAAATTACCAGACTTGGGTTCTAATACATGTGCATTTAACTGGGTTCTATGACATTCATATTTAACTGGGTTCTAATACATGCGTATTTACTGGGTTCTAATACATGAGTATTTAACTGGGTTCTAATACATGCGTATTTAAATGGGTTCTAATACATGCGTATTTAACTGATTTCTAATACATGTGCATTTAACTGGGTTCTATTACAGTCATATTTAACTGGGTTCTAATACATGCGTATTTAACTGGGTTCTAATACATGAGTATTTAACTGGGTTCTAATACATGCGTATTTAACTGGGTTCTAATACATGCGTATTTAACTGGGTTCTAATACATGAGTATTTAACTGGGTTCTAATACATGAGTATTTAACTGGGTTCTAATACATGGGTATTTTATAATACATGTGTATTTAACTGGGTTCTAATACATGTGTATTTAACTGATTTCTAATACATGCGTATTTAAAAAAAAAAAAAAAAAAAAAACTGGGTTCTAATACATTAGTATTTAACTGGGTTCTAATACATTAGTATTTAACTGGGTTCTAATACATTAGTATTTAACTGGGTTCTAATATATGCGTATTTAACTGGGTTCTAATACATGCGTATTTAACTGGGTTCTAATACATGAGTATTTAACTGGGTTCTAATATATGCGTACTTAACTGGGTTCTAATACATGCGTATTTAACTGGGTTCTAATACATGAGTATTTAACTGGGTTCTAATACATGCGTATTTAATTGGGTTCTATTACATGAGTATTTAACTGGGTCTAAAACATGCATATTTAACTGGGTTCTAATACATGCATATTTAACTGGGTTCTAATACATGAGTATTTAACTGGGTTCTAATACATGTGTATTTAACTGGGTTCTAATACATGCGTATTTAACTGGGTTCTAATACATGTGTATTTAACTGATTTCTAATACATGCATATTTAACTGGGTTCTAATACATGAGTATTTGACTGGGTTCTAATACATGAGTATTTAACTGGGTTCTAATACATGCGTATTTAACTGGGTTCTAATACATGTGTATTTAACTGGGTTCTAATACATGCGTATTTAACTGATTTCTAATACATGCGTATTTAACTGGGTTCTAATACATTATTATTTAACTGGGTTCTAAAACATGTGTATTTAACTGGGTTCTAATACATGCGTATTTAACTGGTTTCTAATACATGCTTATTTAACTGGGTTCTAATACATGAGTATTTAACTGGGTTCTAATACATGGGTATTTAACTGGGTTCTAATACATGAGTATTTAACTGGGTTCTAATACATGCGTATTTAACTGGGTTTTAATACATGTGTATTTAACTGGGTTCTATTACATGAGTATTTAACTGATTTCTAATACATGTGTATTTAACTGGGTTCTAATACATGTGTATTTAACTGGGTTCTATTACATTAGTATTTAACTGGGTTCTAATACATGCGTATTTAACTGGGTTCTAATACATGCGTATTTAACTGGGTTCTAATAAATGCTTATTTAACTGGGTTCTAATACATGCGTATTTAACTGGGTTCTAATACATGAGTATTTAACTGGGTTCTATTACATGAATATTTAACTGGGTTCTAATACATGTGTATTTAACTGATTTCTAATACATACGTATTTAACTGGGTTCTAATACATGCGTATTTAACTGGGTTCTAATACATGCGTATTTAACTGGCTTCTAATACATGAGTATTTAACTGGGTTCTATTACATGAGTATTTAACTGGGTTCTAATACATGCGTATTTAACTGATTTCTAATACATGCGTATTTAACTGGGTTCTAATACATGAGTATTTAACTGGGTTCTAATACATGAGTATTTAACTGGGTTCTAATACATGCGTATTTAACTGGGTTCTAATACATTAGTATTTAACTGGGTTCTAAAACATGTGTATTTAACTGGATTCTAATACATGCGTATTTAACTGGGTTCTAATACATGCGTATTTAACTGGGTTCTAATACATGAGTATTTAACTGGGTTCTAATACATTAGTATTTAACTGGGTTCTAATACATTAGTATTTAACTGGGTTCTAATATATGCGTATTTAACTGGGTTCTAATACATGCGTATTTAACTGGGTTCTAATACATGAGTATTTAACTGGGTTCTAATATATGCGTACTTAACTGGGTTCTAATACATGCGTATTTAACTGGGTTCTAATACATGAGTATTTAACTGGGTTCTAATACATGCGTATTTAATTGGGTTCTATTACATGAGTATTTAACTGGGTCTAAAACATGCATATTTAACTGGGTTCTAATACATGCATATTTAACTGGGTTCTAATACATGAGTATTTAACTGGGTTCTAATACATGTGTATTTAACTGGGTTCTAATACATGCGTATTTAACTGGGTTCTAATACATGTGTATTTAACTGATTTCTAATACATGCATATTTAACTGGGTTCTAATACATGAGTATTTGACTGGGTTCTAATACATGAGTATTTAACTGGGTTCTAATACATGCGTATTTAACTGGGTTCTAATACATGTGTATTTAACTGGGTTCTAATACATGCGTATTTAACTGATTTCTAATACATGCGTATTTAACTGGGTTCTAATACATTATTATTTAACTGGGTTCTAAAACATGTGTATTTAACTGGGTTCTAATACATGCGTATTTAACTGGTTTCTAATACATGCTTATTTAACTGGGTTCTAATACATGAGTATTTAACTGGGTTCTAATACATGGGTATTTAACTGGGTTCTAATACATGAGTATTTAACTGGGTTCTAATACATGCGTATTTAACTGGGTTTTAATACATGTGTATTTAACTGGGTTCTATTACATGAGTATTTAACTGATTTCTAATACATGTGTATTTAACTGGGTTCTAATACATGTGTATTTAACTGGGTTCTATTACATTAGTATTTAACTGGGTTCTAATACATGCGTATTTAACTGGGTTCTAATACATGCGTATTTAACTGGGTTCTAATAAATGCTTATTTAACTGGGTTCTAATACATGCGTATTTAACTGGGTTCTAATACATGAGTATTTAACTGGGTTCTATTACATGAGTATTTAACTGGGTTCTAATACATGTGTATTTAACTGATTTCTAATACATACGTATTTAACTGGGTTCTAATACATGCGTATTTAACTGGGTTCTAATACATGCGTATTTAACTGGCTTCTAATACATGAGTATTTAACTGGGTTCTATTACATGAGTATTTAACTGGGTTCTAATACATGCGTATTTAACTGATTTCTAATACATGCGTATTTAACTGGGTTCTAATACATGAGTATTTAACTGGGTTCTAATACATGAGTATTTAACTGGGTTCTAATACATGCGTATTTAACTGGGTTCTAATACATTAGTATTTAACTGGGTTCTAAAACATGTGTATTTAACTGGATTCTAATACATGCGTATTTAACTGGGTTCTAATACATGCGTATTTAACTGGGTTCTAATACATGAGTATTTAACTGGGTTCTAATACATGAGTATTTAACTGGGTTCTAATACATGGGTATTTAACTGGGTTCTAATACATTAGTATTTAACTGGGTTCTAATACATGCGTATTTAACTGGGTTTTAATACATGTGTATTTAACTGGGTTCTATTACATGAGTATTTAACTGATTTCTAATACATGTGTATTTAACTGGGTTCTATTACTTTAGTATTTAACTGGGTTCTAATACATGCGTATTTAACTGGGTTCTAATACATGCGTATTTAACTGGGTTCTAATACATGCGTATTATTACTGGGTTCTAATACATGCGTATTTAACTGGGTTCTAATACATGAGTATTTAACTGGGTTCTAATACATGCGTATTTAACTGGGTTCTAATACATGCGTATTATTACTGGGTTCTAATACATGCGTATTTAACTGATTTCTAATACATGCGTATTTAACTGGGTTCAAATACATGCGTATTTAACTGATTTCTAATACATGCGTATTTAACTGGGTTCTAATACATTAGTATTTAACTGGGTTCTAATACATGTGTATTTAACTGGGTTCTAATACATGCGTATTTAACTGGGTTCTAATACATGCGTATTTAACTGGGTTCTAATATATGCGTATTTAACTGGGTTCTAATACATGCGTATTTAACTGGGTTCTAATACATGAGTATTTAACTGGGTTCTAATACATGCGTATTTAATTGGGTTCTATTACATGAGTATTTAACTGGGTCTAAAACATGCGTATTTAACTGATTTCTAAAACATACGTATTTAACTGGGTTCTAATACATGCGTATTTAACTGGGTTCTAATACATGCATATTTAACTAGGTTCTCATACATGAGTATTTAACTGGGTTCTAATACATGCGTATTTAACTGGGTTCTAATACATTAGTATTTAACTGGGTTCTAATACATGTGTATTTAACTGGGTTCTAATACATGCTTATTTCACTGATTTCTAATACATGCGTATTTAACTGGGTTCTAATACATTAGTATTTAACTGGGTTCTAAAACATGTGTATTTAACTGGGTTCTAATACATGCGTATTTAACTGGGTTCTAATACATGCATATTTAACTGGGTTCTAATACATGAGTATTTAACTGGGTTCTAATACATGAGTATTTAACTGGGTTCTAATACATGGGTATTTAACTGGGTTCTAATACATGAGTATTTAACTGGGTTCTAATACATTAGTATTTAACTGGGTTCTAATACATGTGTATTTAACTGGGTTCTAATACATGCGTATTTAACTGATTTCTAATACATGCGTATTTAACTGGGTTCTAATACATTAGTATTTAACTGGGTTCTAAAACATGTGTATTTAACTGGGTTCTAATACATGCGTATTTAACTGGGTTCTAATACATGCGTATTTAACTGGGTTCTAATACATGAGTATTTAACTGGGTTCTAATACATGAGTATTTAACTGGGTTCTAATACATGGGTATTTAACTGGGTTCTAATACATTAGTATTTAACTGGGTTCTAATACATGCGTATTCAACTGGGTTCTAATACATGAGTATTTAACTGGGTTCTAATACATGAGTGTTTAACTGGGTTCTAGTACATGTGTATTTAACTGGGATCTAATACATGAGTATTTAACTGGGTTCTAATACATGAGTATTTAACTGGGTTCTAATACATGTGTATTTAACTGGGATCTAATACATGAGTATTTAACTGGGTTCTAATACATGAGTATTTAACTGGGTTCTAATACATGAGTATTTAACTGGGTTCTAATACATGAGTGTTTAACTGGGTTCTAGTACATGTGTATTTAACTGGGTTCTAATACATGCGTATTTAAGTATTTGTTATTTTAAATACTTATTTTCTGTGTATTTGAGTATTTTCAAATAATGTTGCCAAATCAGCTACTTCTATTTCCAATACCCCTAGGACCAAACAAACCTGGGTTCAAATACATCTCAAATACCCCTAGGACCAAACAGACCCAGGTTCAAATACACCTAGGACCAAAGAGACCTGGGTTTGATGAGGACAGTGTCATCACTTACAAATGTCCACTAATTATTACCTCTAAATTACCAGACTTGGGTTCTAATACATGTGCATTTAACTGGGTTCTATGACATTCATATTTAACTGGGTTCTAATACATGCGTATTTACTGGGTTCTAATACATGAGTATTTAACTGGGTTCTAATACATGCGTATTTAAATGGGTTCTAATACATGCGTATTTAACTGATTTCTAATACATGTGCATTTAACTGGGTTCTATTACAGTCATATTTAACTGGGTTCTAATACATGCATATTTAACTGGGTTCTAATACATGAGTATTTAACTGGGTTCTAATACATGCGTATTTAACTGGGTTCTAATACATGCGTATTTAACTGGGTTCTAATACATGAGTATTTAACTGGGTTCTAATACATGAGTATTTAACTGGGTTCTAATACATGGGTATTTTATAATACATGTGTATTTAACTGGGTTCTAATACATGTGTATTTAACTGATTTCTAATACATGCGTATTTAAAAAAAAACAAAAAAAAAAAACTGGGTTCTAATACATTAGTATTTAACTGGGTTCTAATACATTAGTATTTAACTGGGTTCTAATACATTAGTATTTAACTGGGTTCTAATATATGCGTATTTAACTGGGTTCTAATACATGCGTATTTAACTGGGTTCTAATACATGAGTATTTAACTGGGTTCTAATATATGCGTACTTAACTGGGTTCTAATACATGCGTATTTAACTGGGTTCTAATACATGAGTATTTAACTGGGTTCTAATACATGCGTATTTAATTGGGTTCTATTACATGAGTATTTAACTGGGTCTAAAACATGCATATTTAACTGGGTTCTAATACATGCATATTTAACTGGGTTCTAATACATGAGTATTTAACTGGGTTCTAATACATGTGTATTTAACTGGGTTCTAATACATGCGTATTTAACTGGGTTCTAATACATGTGTATTTAACTGATTTCTAATACATGCATATTTAACTGGGTTCTAATACATGAGTATTTGACTGGGTTCTAATACATGAGTATTTAACTGGGTTCTAATACATGCGTATTTAACTGGGTTCTAATACATGTGTATTTAACTGGGTTCTAATACATGCGTATTTAACTGATTTCTAATACATGCGTATTTAACTGGGTTCTAATACATTATTATTTAACTGGGTTCTAAAACATGTGTATTTAACTGGGTTCTAATACATGCGTATTTAACTGGTTTCTAATACATGCTTATTTAACTGGGTTCTAATACATGAGTATTTAACTGGGTTCTAATACATGGGTATTTAACTGGGTTCTAATACATGGGTATTTAACTGGGTTCTAATACATGAGTATTTAACTGGGTTCTAATACATGCGTATTTAACTGGGTTCTAATACATTAGTATTTAACTGGGTTCTAAAACATGTGTATTTAACTGGGTTCTAATACATGCGTATTTAACTGGGTTCTAATACATGCGTATTTAACTGGGTTCTAATACATGAGTATTTAACTGGGTTCTAATACATGAGTATTTAACTGGGTTCTAATACATGGGTATTTAACTGGGTTCTAATACATTAGTATTTAACTGGGTTCTAATACATGCGTATTCAACTGGGTTCTAATACATGAGTATTTAACTGGGTTCTAATACATGAGTGTTTAACTGGGTTCTAGTACATGTGTATTTAACTGGGATCTAATACATGAGTATTTAACTGGGTTCTAATACATGAGTATTTAACTGGGTTCTAATACATGTGTATTTAACTGGGATCTAATACATGAGTATTTAACTGGGTTCTAATACATGAGTATTTAACTGGGTTCTAATACATGAGTATTTAACTGGGTTCTAATACATGAGTGTTTAACTGGGTTCTAGTACATGTGTATTTAACTGGGTTCTAATACATGCGTATTTAAGTATTTGTTATTTTAAATACTTATTTTCTGTGTATTTGAGTATTTTCAAATAATGTTGCCAAATCAGCTACTTCTATTTCCAATACCCCTAGGACCAAACAAACCTGGGTTCAAATACATCTCAAATACCCCTAGGACCAAACAGACCCAGGTTCAAATACACCTAGGACCAAAGAGACCTGGGTTTGATGAGGACAGTGTCATCACTTACAAATGTCCACTAATTATTACCTCTAAATTACCAGACTTGGGTTCTAATACATGTGCATTTAACTGGGTTCTATGACATTCATATTTAACTGGGTTCTAATACATGCATATTTACTGGGTTCTAATACATGAGTATTTAACTGGGTTCTAATACATGCGTATTTAAATGGGTTCTAATACATGCGTATTTAACTGATTTCTAATACATGTGCATTTAACTGGGTTCTATTACAGTCATATTTAACTGGGTTCTAATACATGCGTATTTAACTGGGTTCTAATACATGAGTATTTAACTGGGTTCTAATACATGCGTATTTAACTGGGTTCTAATACATGCGTATTTAACTGGGTTCTAATACATGAGTATTTAACTGGGTTCTAATACATGAGTATTTAACTGGGTTCTAATACATGGGTATTTTATAATACATGTGTATTTAACTGGGTTCTAATACATGTGTATTTAACTGATTTCTAATACATGCATATTTAAAAAAAAAAAAAAAAAAAAAACTGGGTTCTAATACATTAGTATTTAACTGGGTTCTAATACATTAGTATTTAACTGGGTTCTAATACATTAGTATTTAACTGGGTTCTAATATATGCGTATTTAACTGGGTTCTAATACATGCGTATTTAACTGGGTTCTAATACATGAGTATTTAACTGGGTTCTAATATATGCGTACTTAACTGGGTTCTAATACATGCGTATTTAACTGGGTTCTAATACATGAGTATTTAACTGGGTTCTAATACATGCGTATTTAATTGGGTTCTATTACATGAGTATTTAACTGGGTCTAAAACATGCATATTTAACTGGGTTCTAATACATGCATATTTAACTGGGTTCTAATACATGAGTATTTAACTGGGTTCTAATACATGTGTATTTAACTGGGTTCTAATACATGCGTATTTAACTGGGTTCTAATACATGTGTATTTAACTGATTTCTAATACATGCATATTTAACTGGGTTCTAATACATGAGTATTTGACTGGGTTCTAATACATGAGTATTTAACTGGGTTCTAATACATGCGTATTTAACTGGGTTCTAATACATGTGTATTTAACTGGGTTCTAATACATGCGTATTTAACTGATTTCTAATACATGCGTATTTAACTGGGTTCTAATACATTATTATTTAACTGGGTTCTAAAACATGTGTATTTAACTGGGTTCTAATACATGCGTATTTAACTGGTTTCTAATACATGCTTATTTAACTGGGTTCTAATACATGAGTATTTAACTGGGTTCTAATACATGGGTATTTAACTGGGTTCTAATACATGAGTATTTAACTGGGTTCTAATACATGCGTATTTAACTGGGTTTTAATACATGTGTATTTAACTGGGTTCTATTACATGAGTATTTAACTGATTTCTAATACATGTGTATTTAACTGGGTTCTAATACATGTGTATTTAACTGGGTTCTATTACATTAGTATTTAACTGGGTTCTAATACATGCGTATTTAACTGGGTTCTAATACATGCGTATTTAACTGGGTTCTAATAAATGCTTATTTAACTGGGTTCTAATACATGCGTATTTAACTGGGTTCTAATACATGAGTATTTAACTGGGTTCTATTACATGAGTATTTAACTGGGTTCTAATACATGTGTATTTAACTGATTTCTAATACATACGTATTTAACTGGGTTCTAATACATGCGTATTTAACTGGGTTCTAATACATGCGTATTTAACTGGCTTCTAATACATGAGTATTTAACTGGGTTCTATTACATGAGTATTTAACTGGGTTCTAATACATGCGTATTTAACTGATTTCTAATACATGCGTATTTAACTGGGTTCTAATACATGAGTATTTAACTGGGTTCTAATACATGAGTATTTAACTGGGTTCTAATACATGCGTATTTAACTGGGTTCTAATACATTAGTATTTAACTGGGTTCTAAAACATGTGTATTTAACTGGATTCTAATACATGCGTATTTAACTGGGTTCTAATACATGCGTATTTAACTGGGTTCTAATACATGAGTATTTAACTGGGTTCTAATACATGAGTATTTAACTGGGTTCTAATACATGGGTATTTAACTGGGTTCTAATACATTAGTATTTAACTGGGTTCTAATACATGCGTATTTAACTGGGTTTTAATACATGTGTATTTAACTGGGTTCTATTACATGAGTATTTAACTGATTTCTAATACATGTGTATTTAACTGGGTTCTATTACTTTAGTATTTAACTGGGTTCTAATACATGCGTATTTAACTGGGTTCTAATACATGCGTATTTAACTGGGTTCTAATACATGCGTATTATTACTGGGTTCTAATACATGCGTATTTAACTGGGTTCTAATACATGAGTATTTAACTGGGTTCTAATACATGCGTATTTAACTGGGTTCTAATACATGCGTATTATTACTGGGTTCTAATACATGCGTATTTAACTGATTTCTAATACATGCGTATTTAACTGGGTTCAAATACATAAGTATTTAACTGATTTCTAATACATGCGTATTTAACTGGGTTCTAATACATTAGTATTTAACTGGGTTCTAATACATGTGTATTTAACTGGGTTCTAATACATGCGTATTTAACTGGGTTCTAATACATGCGTATTTAACTGGGTTCTAATATATGCGTATTTAACTGGGTTCTAATACATGCGTATTTAACTGGGTTCTAATACATGAGTATTTAACTGGGTTCTAATACATGCGTATTTAATTGGGTTCTATTACATGAGTATTTAACTGGGTCTAAAACATGCGTATTTAACTGATTTCTAAAACATACGTATTTAACTGGGTTCTAATACATGCGTATTTAACTGGGTTCTAATACATGCATATTTAACTAGGTTCTCATACATGAGTATTTAACTGGGTTCTAATACATGCGTATTTAACTGGGTTCTAATACATTAGTATTTAACTGGGTTCTAATACATGTGTATTTAACTGGGTTCTAATACATGCTTATTTCACTGATTTCTAATACATGCGTATTTAACTGGGTTCTAATACATTAGTATTTAACTGGGTTCTAAAACATGTGTATTTAACTGGGTTCTAATACATGCGTATTTAACTGGGTTCTAATACATGCATATTTAACTGGGTTCTAATACATGAGTATTTAACTGGGTTCTAATACATGAGTATTTAACTGGGTTCTAATACATGGGTATTTAACTGGGTTCTAATACATGAGTATTTAACTGGGTTCTAATACATTAGTATTTAACTGGGTTCTAATACATGTGTATTTAACTGGGTTCTAATACATGCGTATTTAACTGATTTCTAATACATGCGTATTTAACTGGGTTCTAATACATTAGTATTTAACTGGGTTCTAAAACATGTGTATTTAACTGGGTTCTAATACATGCGTATTTAACTGGGTTCTAATACATGCGTATTTAACTGGGTTCTAATACATGAGTATTTAACTGGGTTCTAATACATGAGTATTTAACTGGGTTCTAATACATGGGTATTTAACTGGGTTCTAATACATTAGTATTTAACTGGGTTCTAATACATGCGTATTTAACTGGGTTTTAATACATGTGTATTTAACTGGGTTCTATTACATGAGTATTTAACTGATTTCTAATACATGTGTATTTAACTGGGTTCTATTACTTTAGTATTTAACTGGGTTCTAATACATGCGTATTTAACTGGGTTCTAATACATGCGTATTTAACTGGGTTCTAATACATGCGTATTTAACTGGGTTCTAATACATGCGTATTTAACTGGGTTCTAATACATGAGTATTTAACTGGGTTCTATTACATGAGTATTTAACTGGGTTCTAATACATGTGTATTTAACTGATTTCTAATACATGCGTATTTAACTGGGTTCAAATACATAAGTATTTAACTGATTTCTAATACATGCGTATTTAACTGGGTTCTAATACATTAGTATTTAACTGGGTTCTAATACATGTGTATTTAACTGGGTTCTAATACATGCGTATTTAACTGGGTTCTAATACATGCGTATTTAACTGGGTTCTAATATATGCGTATTTAACTGGGTTCTAATACATGCGTATTTAACTGGGTTCTAATACATGAGTATTTAACTGGGTTCTAATACATGCGTATTTAATTGGGTTCTATTACATGAGTATTTAACTGGGTCTAAAACATGCGTATTTAACTGATTTCTAAAACATACGTATTTAACTGGGTTCTAATACATGCGTATTTAACTGGGTTCTAATACATGCATATTTAACTAGGTTCTCATACATGAGTATTTAACTGGGTTCTAATACATGCGTATTTAACTGGGTTCTAATACATTAGTATTTAACTGGGTTCTAATACATGTGTATTTAACTGGGTTCTAATACATGCTTATTTCACTGATTTCTAATACATGCGTATTTAACTGGGTTCTAATACATTAGTATTTAACTGGGTTCTAAAACATGTGTATTTAACTGGGTTCTAATACATGCGTATTTAACTGGGTTCTAATACATGCATATTTAACTGGGTTCTAATACATGAGTATTTAACTGGGTTCTAATACATGAGTATTTAACTGGGTTCTAATACATGGGTATTTAACTGGGTTCTAATACATGAGTATTTAACTGGGTTCTAATACATGCGTATTTAACTGGGTTTTAATACATGTGTATTTAACTGGGCTCTATTACATGAGTATTTAACTGATTTCTAATACATGTGTATTTAACTGGGTTCTAATACATGTGTATTTAACTGGGTTCTATTACATTAGTATTTAACTGGGTTCTAATACATGCGTATTTAACTGGGTTCTAATACATGCGTATTTAACTGGGTTCTAATACATGCGTATTTAACTGGGTTCTAATACATGCGTATTTAACTGGGTTCTAATACATGAGTATTTAACTGGGTTCTA
Organism: Coregonus lavaretus; assembly: GCF_964263955.1. Lineage (NCBI taxonomy): Eukaryota > Metazoa > Chordata > Actinopteri > Salmoniformes > Salmonidae > Coregonus > Coregonus lavaretus. Next base: position 75,736,066 of record NC_139991.1, read on the forward strand.
AAACGTGTATTTAACTGGGTTCTAATACATGCGTATTTAACTGGTTTCTAATACATGCTTATTTTACTGGGTTCTAATACATGAGTATTTAACTGGGTTCTAATACATGAGTATTTAACTGGGTTCTAATACATGAGTATTTAACTGGGTTCTAATACATGGGTATTTAACTGGGTTCTAATACATGAGTATTTAACTGGGTTCTAATACATGCGTATTTAACTGGGTTTTAATACATGTGTATTTAACTGGGTTCTATTACATGAGTATTTAACTGATTTCTAATACATGTGTATTTAACTGGGTTCTAATACATGTGTATTTAACTGGGTTCTATTACATTAGTATTTAACTGGGTTCTAATACATGCGTATTTAACTGGGTTCTAATACATGCGTATTTAACTGGGTTCTAATACATGCGTATTTAACTGGGTTCTAATGCATGCGTATTTAACTGGGTTCTAATACATGAGTATTTAACTGGGTTCTATTACATGAGTATTTAACTGGGTTCTAATACATGTGTATTTAACTGATTTTTAATACATACGTATTTAACTGGGTTCTAATACATGCGTATTTAACTGGGTTCTAATACATGCGTATTTAACTGGCTTCTAATACATGAGTATTTAACTGGGTTCTATTACATGAGTATTTAACTGGGTTCTAATACATGCGTATTTAACTGATTTCTAATACATGCGTATTTAACTGGGTTCTAATACATGAGTATTTAACTGGGTTCTAATACATGAGTATTTAACTGGGTTCTAATACATGCGTATTTAACTGGGTTCTAATACATTAGTATTTAACTGGGTTCTAATACATGTGTATTTAACTGGGTTCTAATACATGCGTATTTAACTGATTTCTAATACATGCGTATTTAACTGGGTTCTAATACATTAGTATTTAACTGGGTTCTAAAACATGTGTATTTAACTGGGTTCTAATACATGCGTATTTAACTAGGTTCTAATACATGCATATTTAACTGGGTTCTAATACATGAGTATTTAACTGGGTTCTAATACATGAGTATTTAACTGGGTTCTAATACATGGGTATTTAACTGGGTTCTAATACATGAGTATTTAACTGGGTTCTAATACATGAGTATTTAACTGGGTTCTAATACATGCGTATTTAACTTGGTTTTAATACATGTGTATTTAACTGGGTTCTATTACATTAGTATTTAACTGATTTCTAATACATGTGTATTTAACTGGGTGCTATTACATTAGTATTTAACTGGGTTCTAATACATGCGTATTTAACTGGGTTCTAATACATGCGTATTTAACTGGGTTCTAATACATGCGTATTTAACTGGGTTCTAATACATGTGCATTTAACTGATTTCTAACATATACGTATTTAACTGGGTTCTAATACATGCGTATTTAACTGGGTTCTAATACATGCGTATTTAACTGGGTTCTAATACATGAGTATTTAACTGGGTTCTATTACATGAGTATTTAACTGGGTTCTAATACATGCGTATTTAACTGATTTCTAATACATGCGAATTTACCTGGGTTCTAATACATGAGTATTTAACTGGGTTCTAATACATGATTATTTAACTGGGTTCTAATACATGAGTATTTAACTGGGTTCTAATACATGAGTATTTAACTGGGTTCTAATACATGAGTATTTAACTGGGTTCTAATACATGCGTATTTAACTGGGTTCTAATACATTAGTATTTAACTGGGTTCTAATACATGTGTATTTAACTGGGTTCTAATACATGCGTATTTAACTGATTTCTAATATATGCGTATTTAACTGGGTTCTAATACATGTGTATTTAACTGATTTCTAATACATACGTATTTAACTGGGTTCTAATACATGCGTATTTAACTGGGTCCTAATACATGCGTATTTAACTGGCTTCTAATACATGATTATTTAACTGGGTTCTATTACATGAGTATTTAACTGGGTTCTAATACATGCGTATTTAACTGATTTCTAATACATGCGTATTTAACTGGGTTCTAATACATGAGTATTTAACTGGGTTCTAATACATGAGTATTTAACTGGGTTCTAATACATGCGTATTTAACTGGGTTCTAATACATTAGTATTTAACTGGGTTCTAATACATGTGTATTTAACTGGGTTCTAATACATGAGTATTTAACTGATTTCTAATACATGCGTATTTAACTGGGTTCTAATACATTAGTATTTAACTGGGTTCTAAAACATGTGTATTTAACTGGATTCTAATACATGCATATTTAACTGGGTTCTAATACATGCGTATTTAACTGGGTTCTAATACATGAGTATTTAACTGGGTTCTAATACATGAGTATTTAACTGGGTTCTAATACATGGGTATTTAACTGGGTTCTAATACATTAGTATTTAACTGGGTTCTAATACATGCGTATTTAACTGGGTTTTAATACATGTGTATTTAACTGGGTTCTATTACATGAGTATTTAACTGATTTCTAATACATGTGTATTTAACTGGGTTCTATTACTTTAGTATTTAACTGGGTTCTAATACATGCGTATTTAACTGGGTTCTAATACATGCGTATTTAACTGGGTTCTAATACATGCGTATTATTACTGGGTTCTAATACATGCGTATTTAACTGGGTTCTAATACATGAGTATTTAACTGGGTTCTAATACATGCGTATTTAACTGGGTTCTAATACATGCGTATTATTACTGGGTTCTAATACATGCGTATTTAACTGATTTCTAATACATGCGTATTTAACTGGGTTCAAATACATAAGTATTTAACTGATTTCTAATACATGCGTATTTAACTGGGTTCTAATACATTAGTATTTAACTGGGTTCTAATACATGTGTATTTAACTGGGTTCTAATACATGCGTATTTAACTGGGTTCTAATACATGCGTATTTAACTGGGTTCTAATATATGCGTATTTAACTGGGTTCTAATACATGCGTATTTAACTGGGTTCTAATACATGAGTATTTAACTGGGTTCTAATACATGCGTATTTAATTGGGTTCTATTACATGAGTATTTAACTGGGTCTAAAACATGCGTATTTAACTGATTTCTAAAACATACGTATTTAACTGGGTTCTAATACATGCGTATTTAACTGGGTTCTAATACATGCATATTTAACTAGGTTCTCATACATGAGTATTTAACTGGGTTCTAATACATGCGTATTTAACTGGGTTCTAATACATTAGTATTTAACTGGGTTCTAATACATGTGTATTTAACTGGGTTCTAATACATGCTTATTTCACTGATTTCTAATACATGCGTATTTAACTGGGTTCTAATACATTAGTATTTAACTGGGTTCTAAAACATGTGTATTTAACTGGGTTCTAATACATGCGTATTTAACTGGGTTCTAATACATGCATATTTAACTGGGTTCTAATACATGAGTATTTAACTGGGTTCTAATACATGAGTATTTAACTGGGTTCTAATACATGGGTATTTAACTGGGTTCTAATACATGAGTATTTAACTGGGTTCTAATACATTAGTATTTAACTGGGTTCTAATACATGTGTATTTAACTGGGTTCTAATACATGCGTATTTAACTGATTTCTAATACATGCGTATTTAACTGGGTTCTAATACATTAGTATTTAACTGGGTTCTAAAACATGTGTATTTAACTGGGTTCTAATACATGCGTATTTAACTGGGTTCTAATACATGCGTATTTAACTGGGTTCTAATACATGAGTATTTAACTGGGTTCTAATACATGAGTATTTAACTGGGTTCTAATACATGGGTATTTAACTGGGTTCTAATACATTAGTATTTAACTGGGTTCTAATACATGCGTATTTAACTGGGTTTTAATACATGTGTATTTAACTGGGTTCTAATACATGCATATTTAACTGGGTTCTAATACATGAGTATTTAACTGGGTTCTAATACATGAGTATTTAACTGGGTTCTAATACATGGGTATTTAACTGGGTTCTAATACATGAGTATTTAACTGGGTTCTAATACATTAGTATTTAACTGGGTTCTAATACATGTGTATTTAACTGGGTTCTAATACATGCGTATTTAACTGATTTCTAATACATGCGTATTTAACTGGGTTCTAATACATTAGTATTTAACTGGGTTCTAAAACATGTGTATTTAACTGGGTTCTAATACATGCGTATTTAACTGGGTTCTAATACATGCGTATTTAACTGGGTTCTAATACATGAGTATTTAACTGGGTTCTAATACATGAGTATTTAACTGGGTTCTAATACATGGGTATTTAACTGGGTTCTAATACATTAGTATTTAACTGGGTTCTAATACATGCATATTTAACTGGGTTCTAATACATGAGTATTTAACTGGGTTCTAATACATGAGTATTTAACTGGGTTCTAATACATGGGTATTTAACTGGGTTCTAATACATGAGTATTTAACTGGGTTCTAATACATTAGTATTTAACTGGGTTCTAATACATGTGTATTTAACTGGGTTCTAATACATGCGTATTTAACTGATTTCTAATACATGCGTATTTAACTGGGTTCTAATACATTAGTATTTAACTGGGTTCTAAAACATGTGTATTTAACTGGGTTCTAATACATGCGTATTTAACTGGGTTCTAATACATGCGTATTTAACTGGGTTCTAATACATGAGTATTTAACTGGGTTCTAATACATGAGTATTTAACTGGGTTCTAATACATGGGTATTTAACTGGGTTCTAATACATTAGTATTTAACTGGGTTCTAATACATGCGTATTTAACTGGGTTTTAATACATGTGTATTTAACTGGGTTCTATTACATGAGTATTTAACTGATTTCTAATACATGTGTATTTAACTGGGTTCTATTACTTTAGTATTTAACTGGGTTCTAATACATGCGTATTTAACTGGGTTCTAATACATGCGTATTTAACTGGGTTCTAATACATGCGTATTTAACTGGGTTCTAATACATGCGTATTTAACTGGGTTCTAATACATGAGTATTTAACTGGGTTCTATTACATGAGTATTTAACTGGGTTCTAATACATGTGTATTTAACTGATTTCTAATACATGCGTATTTAACTGGGTTCAAATACATAAGTATTTAACTGATTTCTAATACATGCGTATTTAACTGGGTTCTAATACATTAGTATTTAACTGGGTTCTAATACATGTGTATTTAACTGGGTTCTAATACATGCGTATTTAACTGGGTTCTAATACATGCGTATTTAACTGGGTTCTAATATATGCGTATTTAACTGGGTTCTAATACATGCGTATTTAACTGGGTTCTAATACATGAGTATTTAACTGGGTTCTAATACATGCGTATTTAATTGGGTTCTATTACATGAGTATTTAACTGGGTCTAAAACATGCGTATTTAACTGATTTCTAAAACATACGTATTTAACTGGGTTCTAATACATGCGTATTTAACTGGGTTCTAATACATGCATATTTAACTAGGTTCTCATACATGAGTATTTAACTGGGTTCTAATACATGCGTATTTAACTGGGTTCTAATACATTAGTATTTAACTGGGTTCTAATACATGTGTATTTAACTGGGTTCTAATACATGCTTATTTCACTGATTTCTAATACATGCGTATTTAACTGGGTTCTAATACATTAGTATTTAACTGGGTTCTAAAACATGTGTATTTAACTGGGTTCTAATACATGCGTATTTAACTGGGTTCTAATACATGCATATTTAACTGGGTTCTAATACATGAGTATTTAACTGGGTTCTAATACATGAGTATTTAACTGGGTTCTAATACATGGGTATTTAACTGGGTTCTAATACATGAGTATTTAACTGGGTTCTAATACATGCGTATTTAACTGGGTTTTAATACATGTGTATTTAACTGGGCTCTATTACATGAGTATTTAACTGATTTCTAATACATGTGTATTTAACTGGGTTCTAATACATGTGTATTTAACTGGGTTCTATTACATTAGTATTTAACTGGGTTCTAATACATGCATATTTAACTGGGTTCTAATACATGCGTATTTAACTGGGTTCTAATACATGCGTATTTAACTGGGTTCTAATACATGCGTATTTAACTGGGTTCTAATACATGAGTATTTAACTGGGTTCTAAAACGTGTATTTAACTGGGTTCTAATACATGCGTATTTAACTGGTTTCTAATACATGCTTATTTTACTGGGTTCTAATACATGAGTATTTAACTGGGTTCTAATACATGAGTATTTAACTGGGTTCTAATACATGAGTATTTAACTGGGTTCTAATACATGGGTATATAACTGGGTTCTAATACATGAGTATTTAACTGGGTTCTAATACATGCGTATTTAACTGGGTTTTAATACATGTGTATTTAACTGGGTTCTATTACATGAGTATTTAACTGATTTCTAATACATGTGTATTTAACTGGGTTCTAATACATGTGTATTTAACTGGGTTCTATTACATTAGTATTTAACTGGGTTCTAATACATGCGTATTTAACTGGGTTCTAATACATGCGTATTTAACTGGGTTCTAATACATGCGTATTTAACTGGGTTCTAATGCATGCGTATTTAACTGGGTTCTAATACATGAGTATTTAACTGGGTTCTATTACATGAGTATTTAACTGGGTTCTAATACATGTGTATTTAACTGATTTTTAATACATACGTATTTAACTGGGTTCTAATACATGCGTATTTAACTGGGTTCTAATACATGCGTATTTAACTGGCTTCTAATACATGAGTATTTAACTGGGTTCTATTACATGAGTATTTAACTGGGTTCTAATACATGCGTATTTAACTGATTTCTAATACATGCGTATTTAACTGGGTTCTAATACATGAGTATTTAACTGGGTTCTAATACATGAGTATTTAACTGGGTTCTAATACATGCGTATTTAACTGGGTTCTAATACATTAGTATTTAACTGGGTTCTAATACATGTGTATTTAACTGGGTTCTAATACATGCGTATTTAACTGATTTCTAATACATGCGTATTTAACTGGGTTCTAATACATTAGTATTTAACTGGGTTCTAAAACATGTGTATTTAACTGGGTTCTAATACATGCGTATTTAACTAGGTTCTAATACATGCATATTTAACTGGGTTCTAATACATGAGTATTTAACTGGGTTCTAATACATGAGTATTTAACTGGGTTCTAATACATGGGTATTTAACTGGGTTGTAATACATGAGTATTTAACTGGGTTCTAATACATGCGTATTTAACTTGGTTTTAATACATGTGTATTTAACTGGGTTCTATTACATTAGTATTTAACTGATTTCTAATACATGTGTATTTAACTGGGTGCTATTACATTAGTATTTAACTGGGTTCTAATACATGCGTATTTAACTGGGTTCTAATACATGCGTATTTAACTGGGTTCTAATACATGCGTATTTAACTGGGTTCTAATACATGTGTATTTAACTGATTTCTAACATATACGTATTTAACTGGGTTCTAATACATGCGTATTTAACTGGGTTCTAATACATGCGTATTTAACTGGGTTCTAATACATGAGTATTTAACTGGGTTCTATTACATGAGTATTTAACTGGGTTCTAATACATGCGTATTTAACTGATTTCTAATACATGCGAATTTACCTGGGTTCTAATACATGAGTATTTAACTGGGTTCTAATACATGATTATTTAACTGGGTTCTAATACATGAGTATTTAACTGGGTTCTAATACATGAGTATTTAACTGGGTTCTAATACATGAGTATTTAACTGGGTTCTAATACATGAGTATTTAACTGGGTTCTAATACATGCGTATTTAACTGGGTTCTAATACATTAGTATTTAACTGGGTTCTAATACATGTGTATTTAACTGGGTTCTAATACATGCGTATTTAACTGATTTCTAATACATGCGTATTTAACTGGGTTCTAATACATGTGTATTTAACTGATTTCTAATACATACGTATTTAACTGGGTTCTAATACATGCGTATTTAACTGGGTCCTAATACATGCGTATTTAACTGGCTTCTAATACATGATTATTTAACTGGGTTCTATTACATGAGTATTTAACTGGGTTCTAATACATGCGTATTTAACTGATTTCTAATACATGCGTATTTAACTGGGTTCTAATACATGAGTATTTAACTGGGTTCTAATACATGAGTATTTAACTGGGTTCTAATACATGCGTATTTAACTGGGTTCTAATACATTAGTATTTAACTGGGTTCTAATACATGTGGATTTAACTGGGTTCTAATACATGAGTATTTAACTGATTTCTAATACATGTGTATTTAACTGGGTTCTAATACATGCGTATTTAACTGGGTTCTAATACATGCATATTTAACTGGGTTCTAATACATGAGTATTTAACTGGGTTCTAAAACATGCGTATTTAACTGATTTCTAAAACATACGTATTTAACTGGGTTCTAATACATGCGTATTTAACTGGGTTCTAATACATGCATATTTAACTAGGTTCTCATACATGAGTATTTAACTGGGTTCTAATACATGCGTATTTAACTGGGTTCTAATACATTAGTATTTAACTGGGTTCTAATACATGTGTATTTAACTGGGTTCTAATACATGCTTATTTCACTGATTTCTAATACATGCGTATTTAACTGGGTTCTAATACATTAGTATTTAACTGGGTTCTAAAACATGTGTATTTAACTGGGTTCTAATACATGCGTATTTAACTGGGTTCTAATACATGCATATTTAACTGGGTTCTAATACATGAGTATTTAACTGGGTTCTAATACATGAGTATTTAACTGGGTTCTAATACATGGGTATTTAACTGGGTTCTAATACATGAGTATTTAACTGGGTTCTAATACATTAGTATTTAACTGGGTTCTAATACATGTGTATTTAACTGGGTTCTAATACATGCGTATTTAACTGATTTCTAATACATGCGTATTTAACTGGGTTCTAATACATTAGTATTTAACTGGGTTCTAAAACATGTGTATTTAACTGGGTTCTAATACATGCGTATTTAACTGGGTTCTAATACATGCGTATTTAACTGGGTTCTAATACATGAGTATTTAACTGGGTTCTAATATATGAGTATTTAACTGGGTTCTAATACATGGGTATTTAACTGGGTTCTAATACATTAGTATTTAACTGGGTTCTAATACATGCGTATTTAACTGGGTTTTAATACATGTGTATTTAACTGGGTTCTACTACATGAGTATTTAACTGATTTCTAATACATGTGTATTTAACTGGGTTCTATTACTTTAGTATTTAACTGGGTTCTAATACATGCGTATTTAACTGGGTTCTAATACATGCGTATTTAACTGGGTTCTAATACATGCGTATTTAACTGGGTTCTAATACATGCGTATTTAACTGGGTTCTAATACATGAGTATTTAACTGGGTTCTATTACATGAGTATTTAACTGGGTTCTAATACATGTGTATTTAACTGATTTCTAATACATGCGTATTTAACTGGGTTCAAATACATAAGTATTTAACTGATTTCTAATACATGCGTATTTAACTGGGTTCTAATACATTAGTATTTAACTGGGTTCTAATACATGTGTATTTAACTGGGTTCTAATACATGCGTATTTAACTGGGTTCTAATACATGCGTATTTAACTGGGTTCTAATATATGCGTATTTAACTGGGTTCTAATACATGCGTATTTAACTGGGTTCTAATACATGAGTATTTAACTGGGTTCTAATACATGCGTATTTAATTGGGTTCTATTACATGAGTATTTAACTGGGTCTAAAACATGCGTATTTAACTGATTTCTAAAACATACGTATTTAACTGGGTTCTAATACATGCATATTTAACTGGGTTCTAATACATGCATATTTAACTAGGTTCTCATACATGAGTATTTAACTGGGTTCTAATACATGCGTATTTAACTGGGTTCTAATACATTAGTATTTAACTGGGTTCTAATACATGTGTATTTAACTGGGTTCTAATACATGCTTATTTCACTGATTTCTAATACATGCGTATTTAACTGGGTTCTAATACATTAGTATTTAACTGGGTTCTAAAACATGTGTATTTAACTGGGTTCTAATACATGCGTATTTAACTGGGTTCTAATACATGCATATTTAACTGGGTTCTAATACATGAGTATTTAACTGGGTTCTAATACATGAGTATTTAACTGGGTTCTAATACATGGGTATTTAACTGGGTTCTAATACATGAGTATTTAACTGGGTTCTAATACATGCGTATTTAACTGGGTTTTAATACATGTGTATTTAACTGGGCTCTATTACATGAGTATTTAACTGATTTCTAATACATGTGTATTTAACTGGGTTCTAATACATGTGTATTTAACTGGGTTCTATTACATTAGTATTTAACTGGGTTCTAATACATGCGTATTTAACTGGGTTCTAATACATGCGTATTTAACTGGGTTCTAATACATGCGTATTTAACTGGGTTCTAATACATGCGTATTTAACTGGGTTCTAATACATGAGTATTTAACTGGGTTCTAAAACGTGTATTTAACTGGGTTCTAATACATGCGTATTTAACTGGTTTCTAATACATGCTTATTTTACTGGGTTCTAATACATGAGTATTTAACTGGGTTCTAATACATGAGTATTTAACTGGGTTCTAATACATGAGTATTTAACTGGGTTCTAATACATGGGTATTTAACTGGGTTCTAATACATGAGTATTTAACTGGGTTCTAATACATGCGTATTTAACTGGGTTTTAATACATGTGTATTTAACTGGGTTCTATTACATGAGTATTTAACTGATTTCTAATACATGTGTATTTAACTGGGTTCTAATACATGTGTATTTAACTGGGTTCTATTACATTAGTATTTAACTGGGTTCTAATACATGCGTATTTAACTGGGTTCTAATACATGCGTATTTAACTGGGTTCTAATACATGCGTATTTAACTGGGTTCTAATGCATGCGTATTTAACTGGGTTCTAATACATGAGTATTTAACTGGGTTCTATTACATGAGTATTTAACTGGGTTCTAATACATGTGTATTTAACTGATTTTTAATACATACGTATTTAACTGGGTTCTAATACATGCGTATTTAACTGGGTTCTAATACATGCGTATTTAACTGGCTTCTAATACATGAGTATTTAACTGGGTTCTATTACATGAGTATTTAACTGGGTTCTAATACATGCGTATTTAACTGATTTCTAATACATGCGTATTTAACTGGGTTCTAATACATGAGTATTTAACTGGGTTCTAATACATGAGTATTTAACTGGGTTCTAATACATGCGTATTTAACTGGGTTCTAATACATTAGTATTTAACTGGGTTCTAATACATGTGTATTTAACTGGGTTCTAATACATGCGTATTTAACTGATTTCTAATACATGCGTATTTAACTGGGTTCTAATACATTAGTATTTAACTGGGTTCTAAAACATGTGTATTTAACTGGGTTCTAATACATGCGTATTTAACTAGGTTCTAATACATGCATATTTAACTGGGTTCTAATACATGAGTATTTAACTGGGTTCTAATACATGAGTATTTAACTGGGTTCTAATACATGGGTATTTAACTGGGTTCTAATACATGAGTATTTAACTGGGTTCTAATACATGCGTATTTAACTTGGTTTTAATACATGTGTATTTAACTGGGTTCTATTACATTAGTATTTAACTGATTTCTAATACATGTGTATTTAACTGGGTGCTATTACATTAGTATTTAACTGGGTTCTAATACATGCGTATTTAACTGGGTTCTAATACATGCGTATTTAACTGGGTTCTAATACATGCGTATTTAACTGGGTTCTAATACATGTGTATTTAACTGATTTCTAACATATACGTATTTAACTGGGTTCTAATACATGCATATTTAACTGGGTTCTAATACATGCGTATTTAACTGGGTTCTAATACATGAGTATTTAACTGGGTTCTATTACATGAGTATTTAACTGGGTTCTAATACATGCGTATTTAACTGATTTCTAATACATGCGAATTTACCTGGGTTCTAATACATGAGTATTTAACTGGGTTCTAATACATGATTATTTAACTGGGTTCTAATACATGAGTATTTAACTGGGTTCTAATACATGAGTATTTAACTGGGTTCTAATACATGAGTATTTAACTGGGTTCTAATACATGCGTATTTAACTGGGTTCTAATACATTAGTATTTAACTGGGTTCTAATACATGTGTATTTAACTGGGTTCTAATACATGCGTATTTAACTGATTTCTAATATATGCGTATTTAACTGGGTTCTAATACATGTGTATTTAACTGATTTCTAATACATACGTATTTAACTGGGTTCTAATACATGCGTATTTAACTGGGTCCTAATACATGCGTATTTAACTGGCTTCTAATACATGATTATTTAACTGGGTTCTATTACATGAGTATTTAACTGGGTTCTAATACATGCGTATTTAACTGATTTCTAATACATGCGTATTTAACTGGGTTCTAATACATGAGTATTTAACTGGGTTCTAATACATGAGTATTTAACTGGGTTCTAATACATGCGTATTTAACTGGGTTCTAATACATTAGTATTTAACTGGGTTCTAATACATGTGTATTTAACTGGGTTCTAATACATGAGTATTTAACTGATTTCTAATACATGCGTATTTAACTGGGTTCTAATACATTAGTATTTAACTGGGTTCTAAAACATGTGTATTTAACTGGATTCTAATACATGCATATTTAACTGGGTTCTAATACATGCGTATTTAACTGGGTTCTAATACATGAGTATTTAACTGGGTTCTAATACATGAGTATTTAACTGGGTTCTAATACATGGGTATTTAACTGGGTTCTAATACATTAGTATTTAACTGGGTTCTAATACATGCGTATTTAACTGGGTTTTAATACATGTGTATTTAACTGGGTTCTATTACATGAGTATTTAACTGATTTCTAATACATGTGTATTTAACTGGGTTCTATTACTTTAGTATTTAACTGGGTTCTAATACATGCGTATTTAACTGGGTTCTAATACATGCGTATTTAACTGGGTTCTAATACATGCGTATTATTACTGGGTTCTAATACATGCGTATTTAACTGGGTTCTAATACATGAGTATTTAACTGGGTTCTAATACATGCGTATTTAACTGGGTTCTAATACATGCGTATTATTACTGGGTTCTAATACATGCGTATTTAACTGATTTCTAATACATGCGTATTTAACTGGGTTCAAATACATAAGTATTTAACTGATTTCTAATACATGCGTATTTAACTGGGTTCTAATACATTAGTATTTAACTGGGTTCTAATACATGTGTATTTAACTGGGTTCTAATACATGCGTATTTAACTGGGTTCTAATACATGCGTATTTAACTGGGTTCTAATATATGCGTATTTAACTGGGTTCTAATACATGCGTATTTAACTGGGTTCTAATACATGAGTATTTAACTGGGTTCTAATACATGCGTATTTAATTGGGTTCTATTACATGAGTATTTAACTGGGTCTAAAACATGCGTATTTAACTGATTTCTAAAACATACGTATTTAACTGGGTTCTAATACATGCGTATTTAACTGGGTTCTAATACATGCATATTTAACTAGGTTCTCATACATGAGTATTTAACTGGGTTCTAATACATGCGTATTTAACTGGGTTCTAATACATTAGTATTTAACTGGGTTCTAATACATGTGTATTTAACTGGGTTCTAATACATGCTTATTTCACTGATTTCTAATACATGCGTATTTAACTGGGTTCTAATACATTAGTATTTAACTGGGTTCTAAAACATGTGTATTTAACTGGGTTCTAATACATGCGTATTTAACTGGGTTCTAATACATGCATATTTAACTGGGTTCTAATACATGAGTATTTAACTGGGTTCTAATACATGAGTATTTAACTGGGTTCTAATACATGGGTATTTAACTGGGTTCTAATACATGAGTATTTAACTGGGTTCTAATACATTAGTATTTAACTGGGTTCTAATACATGTGTATTTAACTGGGTTCTAATACATGCGTATTTAACTGATTTCTAATACATGCGTATTTAACTGGGTTCTAATACATTAGTATTTAACTGGGTTCTAAAACATGTGTATTTAACTGGGTTCTAATACATGCGTATTTAACTGGGTTCTAATACATGCGTATTTAACTGGGTTCTAATACATGAGTATTTAACTGGGTTCTAATACATGAGTATTTAACTGGGTTCTAATACATGGGTATTTAACTGGGTTCTAATACATTAGTATTTAACTGGGTTCTAATACATGCGTATTTAACTGGGTTTTAATACATGTGTATTTAACTGGGTTCTATTACATGAGTATTTAACTGATTTCTAATACATGTGTATTTAACTGGGTTCTATTACTTTAGTATTTAACTGGGTTCTAATACATGCGTATTTAACTGGGTTCTAATACATGCGTATTTAACTGGGTTCTAATACATGCGTATTTAACTGGGTTCTAATACATGCGTATTTAACTGGGTTCTAATACATGAGTATTTAACTGGGTTCTATTACATGAGTATTTAACTGGGTTCTAATACATGTGTATTTAACTGATTTCTAATACATGCGTATTTAACTGGGTTCAAATACATAAGTATTTAACTGATTTCTAATACATGCGTATTTAACTGGGTTCTAATACATTAGTATTTAACTGGGTTCTAATACATGTGTATTTAACTGGGTTCTAATACATGCGTATTTAACTGGGTTCTAATACATGCGTATTTAACTGGGTTCTAATATATGCGTATTTAACTGGGTTCTAATACATGCGTATTTAACTGGGTTCTAATACATGAGTATTTAACTGGGTTCTAATACATGCGTATTTAATTGGGTTCTATTACATGAGTATTTAACTGGGTCTAAAACATGCGTATTTAACTGATTTCTAAAACATACGTATTTAACTGGGTTCTAATACATGCGTATTTAACTGGGTTCTAATACATGCATATTTAACTAGGTTCTCATACATGAGTATTTAACTGGGTTCTAATACATGCGTATTTAACTGGGTTCTAATACATTAGTATTTAACTGGGTTCTAATACATGTGTATTTAACTGGGTTCTAATACATGCTTATTTCACTGATTTCTAATACATGCGTATTTAACTGGGTTCTAATACATTAGTATTTAACTGGGTTCTAAAACATGTGTATTTAACTGGGTTCTAATACATGCGTATTTAACTGGGTTCTAATACATGCATATTTAACTGGGTTCTAATACATGAGTATTTAACTGGGTTCTAATACATGAGTATTTAACTGGGTTCTAATACATGGGTATTTAACTGGGTTCTAATACATGAGTATTTAACTGGGTTCTAATACATGCGTATTTAACTGGGTTTTAATACATGTGTATTTAACTGGGCTCTATTACATGAGTATTTAACTGATTTCTAATACATGTGTATTTAACTGGGTTCTAATACATGTGTATTTAACTGGGTTCTATTACATTAGTATTTAACTGGGTTCTAATACATGCATATTTAACTGGGTTCTAATACATGCGTATTTAACTGGGTTCTAATACATGCGTATTTAACTGGGTTCTAATACATGCGTATTTAACTGGGTTCTAATACATGAGTATTTAACTGGGTTCTAAAACGTGTATTTAACTGGGTTCTAATACATGCGTATTTAACTGGTTTCTAATACATGCTTATTTTACTGGGTTCTAATACATGAGTATTTAACTGGGTTCTAATACATGAGTATTTAACTGGGTTCTAATACATGAGTATTTAACTGGGTTCTAATACATGGGTATATAACTGGGTTCTAATACATGAGTATTTAACTGGGTTCTAATACATGCGTATTTAACTGGGTTTTAATACATGTGTATTTAACTGGGTTCTATTACATGAGTATTTAACTGATTTCTAATACATGTGTATTTAACTGGGTTCTAATACATGTGTATTTAACTGGGTTCTATTACATTAGTATTTAACTGGGTTCTAATACATGCGTATTTAACTGGGTTCTAATACATGCGTATTTAACTGGGTTCTAATACATGCGTATTTAACTGGGTTCTAATGCATGCGTATTTAACTGGGTTCTAATACATGAGTATTTAACTGGGTTCTATTACATGAGTATTTAACTGGGTTCTAATACATGTGTATTTAACTGATTTTTAATACATACGTATTTAACTGGGTTCTAATACATGCGTATTTAACTGGGTTCTAATACATGCGTATTTAACTGGCTTCTAATACATGAGTATTTAACTGGGTTCTATTACATGAGTATTTAACTGGGTTCTAATACATGCGTATTTAACTGATTTCTAATACATGCGTATTTAACTGGGTTCTAATACATGAGTATTTAACTGGGTTCTAATACATGAGTATTTAACTGGGTTCTAATACATGCGTATTTAACTGGGTTCTAATACATTAGTATTTAACTGGGTTCTAATACATGTGTATTTAACTGGGTTCTAATACATGCATATTTAACTGATTTCTAATACATGCGTATTTAACTGGGTTCTAATACATTAGTATTTAACTGGGTTCTAAAACATGTGTATTTAACTGGGTTCTAATACATGCGTATTTAACTAGGTTCTAATACATGCATATTTAACTGGGTTCTAATACATGAGTATTTAACTGGGTTCTAATACATGAGTATTTAACTGGGTTCTAATACATGGGTATTTAACTGGGTTGTAATACATGAGTATTTAACTGGGTTCTAATACATGCGTATTTAACTTGGTTTTAATACATGTGTATTTAACTGGGTTCTATTACATTAGTATTTAACTGATTTCTAATACATGTGTATTTAACTGGGTGCTATTACATTAGTATTTAACTGGGTTCTAATACATGCGTATTTAACTGGGTTCTAATACATGCGTATTTAACTGGGTTCTAATACATGCGTATTTAACTGGGTTCTAATACATGTGTATTTAACTGATTTCTAACATATACGTATTTAACTGGGTTCTAATACATGCGTATTTAACTGGGTTCTAATACATGCGTATTTAACTGGGTTCTAATACATGAGTATTTAACTGGGTTCTATTACATGAGTATTTAACTGGGTTCTAATACATGCGTATTTAACTGATTTCTAATACATGCGAATTTACCTGGGTTCTAATACATGAGTATTTAACTGGGTTCTAATACATGATTATTTAACTGGGTTCTAATACATGAGTATTTAACTGGGTTCTAATACATGAGTATTTAACTGGGTTCTAATACATGAGTATTTAACTGGGTTCTAATACATGAGTATTTAACTGGGTTCTAATACATGCGTATTTAACTGGGTTCTAATACATTAGTATTTAACTGGGTTCTAATACATGTGTATTTAACTGGGTTCTAATACATGCGTATTTAACTGATTTCTAATACATGCGTATTTAACTGGGTTCTAATACATGTGTATTTAACTGATTTCTAATACATACGTATTTAACTGGGTTCTAATACATGCGTATTTAACTGGGTCCTAATACATGCGTATTTAACTGGCTTCTAATACATGATTATTTAACTGGGTTCTATTACATGAGTATTTAACTGGGTTCTAATACATGCGTATTTAACTGATTTCTAATACATGCGTATTTAACTGGGTTCTAATACATGAGTATTTAACTGGGTTCTAATACATGAGTATTTAACTGGGTTCTAATACATGCGTATTTAACTGGGTTCTAATACATTAGTATTTAACTGGGTTCTAATACATGTGTATTTAACTGGGTTCTAATACATGAGTATTTAACTGATTTCTAATACATGCGTATTTAACTGGGTTCTAATACATTAGTATTTAACTGGGTTCTAAAACATGTGTATTTAACTGGATTCTAATACATGCATATTTAACTGGGTTCTAATACATGCGTATTTAACTGGGTTCTAATACATGAGTATTTAACTGGGTTCTAATACATGAGTATTTAACTGGGTTCTAATACATGGGTATTTAACTGGGTTCTAATACATTAGTATTTAACTGGGTTCTAATACATGCGTATTTAACTGGGTTTTAATACATGTGTATTTAACTGGGTTCTATTACATGAGTATTTAACTGATTTCTAATACATGTGTATTTAACTGGGTTCTATTACTTTAGTATTTAACTGGGTTCTAATACATGCGTATTTAACTGGGTTCTAATACATGCGTATTTAACTGGGTTCTAATACATGCGTATTATTACTGGGTTCTAATACATGCGTATTTAACTGGGTTCTAATACATGAGTATTTAACTGGGTTCTAATACATGCGTATTTAACTGGGTTCTAATACATGCGTATTATTACTGGGTTCTAATACATGCGTATTTAACTGATTTCTAATACATGCGTATTTAACTGGGTTCAAATACATAAGTATTTAACTGATTTCTAATACATGCGTATTTAACTGGGTTCTAATACATTAGTATTTAACTGGGTTCTAATACATGTGTATTTAACTGGGTTCTAATACATGCGTATTTAACTGGGTTCTAATACATGCGTATTTAACTGGGTTCTAATATATGCGTATTTAACTGGGTTCTAATACATGCGTATTTAACTGGGTTCTAATACATGAGTATTTAACTGGGTTCTAATACATGCGTATTTAATTGGGTTCTATTACATGAGTATTTAACTGGGTCTAAAACATGCGTATTTAACTGATTTCTAAAACATACGTATTTAACTGGGTTCTAATACATGCGTATTTAACTGGGTTCTAATACATGCATATTTAACTAGGTTCTCATACATGAGTATTTAACTGGGTTCTAATACATGCGTATTTAACTGGGTTCTAATACATTAGTATTTAACTGGGTTCTAATACATGTGTATTTAACTGGGTTCTAATACATGCTTATTTCACTGATTTCTAATACATGCGTATTTAACTGGGTTCTAATACATTAGTATTTAACTGGGTTCTAAAACATGTGTATTTAACTGGGTTCTAATACATGCGTATTTAACTGGGTTCTAATACATGCATATTTAACTGGGTTCTAATACATGAGTATTTAACTGGGTTCTAATACATGAGTATTTAACTGGGTTCTAATACATGGGTATTTAACTGGGTTCTAATACATGAGTATTTAACTGGGTTCTAATACATTAGTATTTAACTGGGTTCTAATACATGTGTATTTAACTGGGTTCTAATACATGCGTATTTAACTGATTTCTAATACATGCGTATTTAACTGGGTTCTAATACATTAGTATTTAACTGGGTTCTAAAACATGTGTATTTAACTGGGTTCTAATACATGCGTATTTAACTGGGTTCTAATACATGCGTATTTAACTGGGTTCTAATACATGAGTATTTAACTGGGTTCTAATACATGAGTATTTAACTGGGTTCTAATACATGGGTATTTAACTGGGTTCTAATACATTAGTATTTAACTGGGTTCTAATACATGCGTATTTAACTGGGTTTTAATACATGTGTATTTAACTGGGTTCTATTACATGAGTATTTAACTGATTTCTAATACATGTGTATTTAACTGGGTTCTATTACTTTAGTATTTAACTGGGTTCTAATACATGCGTATTTAACTGGGTTCTAATACATGCGTATTTAACTGGGTTCTAATACATGCGTATTTAACTGGGTTCTAATACATGCGTATTTAACTGGGTTCTAATACATGAGTATTTAACTGGGTTCTATTACATGAGTATTTAACTGGGTTCTAATACATGTGTATTTAACTGATTTCTAATACATGCGTATTTAACTGGGTTCAAATACATAAGTATTTAACTGATTTCTAATACATGCGTATTTAACTGGGTTCTAATACATTAGTATTTAACTGGGTTCTAATACATGTGTATTTAACTGGGTTCTAATACATGCGTATTTAACTGGGTTCTAATACATGCGTATTTAACTGGGTTCTAATATATGCGTATTTAACTGGGTTCTAATACATGCGTATTTAACTGGGTTCTAATACATGAGTATTTAACTGGGTTCTAATACATGCGTATTTAATTGGGTTCTATTACATGAGTATTTAACTGGGTCTAAAACATGCGTATTTAACTGATTTCTAAAACATACGTATTTAACTGGGTTCTAATACATGCGTATTTAACTGGGTTCTAATACATGCATATTTAACTAGGTTCTCATACATGAGTATTTAACTGGGTTCTAATACATGCGTATTTAACTGGGTTCTAATACATTAGTATTTAACTGGGTTCTAATACATGTGTATTTAACTGGGTTCTAATACATGCTTATTTCACTGATTTCTAATACATGCGTATTTAACTGGGTTCTAATACATTAGTATTTAACTGGGTTCTAAAACATGTGTATTTAACTGGGTTCTAATACATGCGTATTTAACTGGGTTCTAATACATGCATATTTAACTGGGTTCTAATACATGAGTATTTAACTGGGTTCTAATACATGAGTATTTAACTGGGTTCTAATACATGGGTATTTAACTGGGTTCTAATACATGAGTATTTAACTGGGTTCTAATACATGCGTATTTAACTGGGTTTTAATACATGTGTATTTAACTGGGCTCTATTACATGAGTATTTAACTGATTTCTAATACATGTGTATTTAACTGGGTTCTAATACATGTGTATTTAACTGGGTTCTATTACATTAGTATTTAACTGGGTTCTAATACATGCATATTTAACTGGGTTCTAATACATGCGTATTTAACTGGGTTCTAATACATGCGTATTTAACTGGGTTCTAATACATGCGTATTTAACTGGGTTCTAATACATGAGTATTTAACTGGGTTCTAAAACGTGTATTTAACTGGGTTCTAATACATGCGTATTTAACTGGTTTCTAATACATGCTTATTTTACTGGGTTCTAATACATGAGTATTTAACTGGGTTCTAATACATGAGTATTTAACTGGGTTCTAATACATGAGTATTTAACTGGGTTCTAATACATGGGTATATAACTGGGTTCTAATACATGAGTATTTAACTGGGTTCTAATACATGCGTATTTAACTGGGTTTTAATACATGTGTATTTAACTGGGTTCTATTACATGAGTATTTAACTGATTTCTAATACATGTGTATTTAACTGGGTTCTAATACATGTGTATTTAACTGGGTTCTATTACATTAGTATTTAACTGGGTTCTAATACATGCGTATTTAACTGGGTTCTAATACATGCGTATTTAACTGGGTTCTAATACATGCGTATTTAACTGGGTTCTAATGCATGCGTATTTAACTGGGTTCTAATACATGAGTATTTAACTGGGTTCTATTACATGAGTATTTAACTGGGTTCTAATACATGTGTATTTAACTGATTTTTAATACATACGTATTTAACTGGGTTCTAATACATGCGTATTTAACTGGGTTCTAATACATGCGTATTTAACTGGCTTCTAATACATGAGTATTTAACTGGGTTCTATTACATGAGTATTTAACTGGGTTCTAATACATGCGTATTTAACTGATTTCTAATACATGCGTATTTAACTGGGTTCTAATACATGAGTATTTAACTGGGTTCTAATACATGAGTATTTAACTGGGTTCTAATACATGCGTATTTAACTGGGTTCTAATACATTAGTATTTAACTGGGTTCTAATACATGTGTATTTAACTGGGTTCTAATACATGCGTATTTAACTGATTTCTAATACATGCGTATTTAACTGGGTTCTAATACATTAGTATTTAACTGGGTTCTAAAACATGTGTATTTAACTGGGTTCTAATACATGCGTATTTAACTAGGTTCTAATACATGCATATTTAACTGGGTTCTAATACATGAGTATTTAACTGGGTTCTAATACATGAGTATTTAACTGGGTTCTAATACATGGGTATTTAACTGGGTTGTAATACATGAGTATTTAACTGGGTTCTAATACATGCGTATTTAACTTGGTTTTAATACATGTGTATTTAACTGGGTTCTATTACATTAGTATTTAACTGATTTCTAATACATGTGTATTTAACTGGGTGCTATTACATTAGTATTTAACTGGGTTCTAATACATGCGTATTTAACTGGGTTCTAATACATGCGTATTTAACTGGGTTCTAATACATGCGTATTTAACTGGGTTCTAATACATGTGTATTTAACTGATTTCTAACATATACGTATTTAACTGGGTTCTAATACATGCGTATTTAACTGGGTTCTAATACATGCGTATTTAACTGGGTTCTAATACATGAGTATTTAACTGGGTTCTATTACATGAGTATTTAACTGGGTTCTAATACATGCGTATTTAACTGATTTCTAATACATGCGAATTTACCTGGGTTCTAATACATGAGTATTTAACTGGGTTCTAATACATGATTATTTAACTGGGTTCTAATACATGAGTATTTAACTGGGTTCTAATACATGAGTATTTAACTGGGTTCTAATACATGAGTATTTAACTGGGTTCTAATACATGAGTATTTAACTGGGTTCTAATACATGCGTATTTAACTGGGTTCTAATACATTAGTATTTAACTGGGTTCTAATACATGTGTATTTAACTGGGTTCTAATACATGCGTATTTAACTGATTTCTAATACATGCGTATTTAACTGGGTTCTAATACATGTGTATTTAACTGATTTCTAATACATACGTATTTAACTGGGTTCTAATACATGCGTATTTAACTGGGTCCTAATACATGCGTATTTAACTGGCTTCTAATACATGATTATTTAACTGGGTTCTATTACATGAGTATTTAACTGGGTTCTAATACATGCGTATTTAACTGATTTCTAATACATGCGTATTTAACTGGGTTCTAATACATGAGTATTTAACTGGGTTCTAATACATGAGTATTTAACTGGGTTCTAATACATGCGTATTTAACTGGGTTCTAATACATTAGTATTTAACTGGGTTCTAATACATGTGTATTTAACTGGGTTCTAATACATGAGTATTTAACTGATTTCTAATACATGCGTATTTAACTGGGTTCTAATACATTAGTATTTAACTGGGTTCTAAAACATGTGTATTTAACTGGGTTCTAATACATGCGTATTTAACTGGGTTCTAATACATGCATATTTAACTGGGTTCTAATACATGAGTATTTAACTGGGTTCTAATACATGAGTATTTAACTGGGTTCTAATACATTGGTATTTAACTGGGTTCTAATACATGAGTATTTAACTGGGTTCTAATACATGCGTATTTAACTTGGTTTTAATACATGTGTATTTAACTGGGTTCTATTACATTAGTATTTAACTGATTTCTAATACATGTGTATTTAACTGGGTTCTATTACATTAGTATTTAACTGGGTTCTAATACATGCATATTTAACTGGGTTCTAATACATGCGTATTTAACTGGGTTCTAATACATGCGTATTTAACTGGGTTCTAATACATGTGTATTTAACTGATTTCTAACATATACGTATTTAACTGGGTTCTAATACATGCGTATTTAACTGGGTTCTAATACATGCGTATTTAACTGGGTTCTAATACATGAGTATTTAACTGGGTTCTATTACATGAGTATTTAACTGGGTTCTAATACATGCGTATTTAACTGATTTCTAATACATGCGAATTTACCTGGGTTCTAATACATGAGTATTTAACTGGGTTCTAATACATGAGTATTTAACTGGGTTCTAATACATGAGTATTTAACTGGGTTCTAATACATGAGTATTTAACTGGGTTCTAATACATGAGTATTTAACTGGGTTCTAATACATGAGTATTTAACTGGGTTCTAATACATGCGTATTTAACTGGGTTCTAATACATTAGTATTTAACTGGGTTCTAATACATGTGTATTTAACTGGGTTCTAATACATGCGTATTTAACTGATTTCTAATAAATGCGTATTTAACTGGGTTCTAATACATTAGTCTTTAACTGGGTTCTAAAACATGTGTATTTAACTGGGTTCTAATACATGCGTATTTAACTGGGTTCTAATACATGCATATTTAACTGGGTTCTAATACATGAGTATTTAACTGGGTTCTAATACATGGGTATTTAACTGGGTTCTAATACATGAGTATTTAACTGGGTTCTAATACATGTGTATTTAACAGATTTCTAATACATACGTATTTAACTGGGTTCTAATACATGCATATTTAACTAGGTTCTCATACATGAGTATTTAACTGGGTTCTAATACATGCGTATTTAACTGGGTTCTAATACATTAGTATTTAACTGGGTTCTAATACATGTGTATTTAACTGGGTTCTAATACATGCTTATTTCACTGATTTCTAATACATGCGTATTTAACTGGGTTCTAATACATTAGTATTTAACTGGGTTCTAAAACATGTGTATTTAACTGGGTTCTAATACATGCGTATTTAACTGGGTTCTAATACATGCATATTTAACTGGGTTCTAATACATGAGTATTTAACTGGGTTCTAATACATGAGTATTTAACTGGGTTCTAATACATGGGTATTTAACTGGGTTCTAATACATGAGTATTTAACTGGGTTCTAATACATGCGTATTTAACTGGGTTTTAATACATGTGTATTTAACTGGGCTCTATTACATGAGTATTTAACTGATTTCTAATACATGTGTATTTAACTGGGTTCTAATACATGTGTATTTAACTGGGTTCTATTACATTAGTATTTAACTGGGTTCTAATACATGCATATTTAACTGGGTTCTAATACATGCGTATTTAACTGGGTTCTAATACATGCGTATTTAACTGGGTTCTAATACATGCGTATTTAACTGGGTTCTAATACATGAGTATTTAACTGGGTTCTAAAACGTGTATTTAACTGGGTTCTAATACATGCGTATTTAACTGGTTTCTAATACATGCTTATTTTACTGGGTTCTAATACATGAGTATTTAACTGGGTTCTAATACATGAGTATTTAACTGGGTTCTAATACATGAGTATTTAACTGGGTTCTAATACATGGGTATATAACTGGGTTCTAATACATGAGTATTTAACTGGGTTCTAATACATGCGTATTTAACTGGGTTTTAATACATGTGTATTTAACTGGGTTCTATTACATGAGTATTTAACTGATTTCTAATACATGTGTATTTAACTGGGTTCTAATACATGTGTATTTAACTGGGTTCTATTACATTAGTATTTAACTGGGTTCTAATACATGCGTATTTAACTGGGTTCTAATACATGCGTATTTAACTGGGTTCTAATACATGCGTATTTAACTGGGTTCTAATGCATGCGTATTTAACTGGGTTCTAATACATGAGTATTTAACTGGGTTCTATTACATGAGTATTTAACTGGGTTCTAATACATGTGTATTTAACTGATTTTTAATACATACGTATTTAACTGGGTTCTAATACATGCGTATTTAACTGGGTTCTAATACATGCGTATTTAACTGGCTTCTAATACATGAGTATTTAACTGGGTTCTATTACATGAGTATTTAACTGGGTTCTAATACATGCGTATTTAACTGATTTCTAATACATGCGTATTTAACTGGGTTCTAATACATGAGTATTTAACTGGGTTCTAATACATGAGTATTTAACTGGGTTCTAATACATGCGTATTTAACTGGGTTCTAATACATTAGTATTTAACTGGGTTCTAATACATGTGTATTTAACTGGGTTCTAATACATGCGTATTTAACTGATTTCTAATACATGCGTATTTAACTGGGTTCTAATACATTAGTATTTAACTGGGTTCTAAAACATGTGTATTTAACTGGGTTCTAATACATGCGTATTTAACTAGGTTCTAATACATGCATATTTAACTGGGTTCTAATACATGAGTATTTAACTGGGTTCTAATACATGAGTATTTAACTGGGTTCTAATACATGGGTATTTAACTGGGTTGTAATACATGAGTATTTAACTGGGTTCTAATACATGCGTATTTAACTTGGTTTTAATACATGTGTATTTAACTGGGTTCTATTACATTAGTATTTAACTGATTTCTAATACATGTGTATTTAACTGGGTGCTATTACATTAGTATTTAACTGGGTTCTAATACATGCGTATTTAACTGGGTTCTAATACATGCGTATTTAACTGGGTTCTAATACATGCGTATTTAACTGGGTTCTAATACATGTGTATTTAACTGATTTCTAACATATACGTATTTAACTGGGTTCTAATACATGCGTATTTAACTGGGTTCTAATACATGCGTATTTAACTGGGTTCTAATACATGAGTATTTAACTGGGTTCTATTACATGAGTATTTAACTGGGTTCTAATACATGCGTATTTAACTGATTTCTAATACATGCGAATTTACCTGGGTTCTAATACATGAGTATTTAACTGGGTTCTAATACATGATTATTTAACTGGGTTCTAATACATGAGTATTTAACTGGGTTCTAATACATGAGTATTTAACTGGGTTCTAATACATGAGTATTTAACTGGGTTCTAATACATGAGTATTTAACTGGGTTCTAATACATGCGTATTTAACTGGGTTCTAATACATTAGTATTTAACTGGGTTCTAATACATGTGTATTTAACTGGGTTCTAATACATGCGTATTTAACTGATTTCTAATACATGCGTATTTAACTGGGTTCTAATACATGTGTATTTAACTGATTTCTAATACATACGTATTTAACTGGGTTCTAATACATGCGTATTTAACTGGGTCCTAATACATGCGTATTTAACTGGCTTCTAATACATGATTATTTAACTGGGTTCTATTACATGAGTATTTAACTGGGTTCTAATACATGCGTATTTAACTGATTTCTAATACATGCGTATTTAACTGGGTTCTAATACATGAGTATTTAACTGGGTTCTAATACATGAGTATTTAACTGGGTTCTAATACATGCGTATTTAACTGGGTTCTAATACATTAGTATTTAACTGGGTTCTAATACATGTGTATTTAACTGGGTTCTAATACATGAGTATTTAACTGATTTCTAATACATGCGTATTTAACTGGGTTCTAATACATTAGTATTTAACTGGGTTCTAAAACATGTGTATTTAACTGGGTTCTAATACATGCGTATTTAACTGGGTTCTAATACATGCATATTTAACTGGGTTCTAATACATGAGTATTTAACTGGGTTCTAATACATGAGTATTTAACTGGGTTCTAATACATTGGTATTTAACTGGGTTCTAATACATGAGTATTTAACTGGGTTCTAATACATGCGTATTTAACTTGGTTTTAATACATGTGTATTTAACTGGGTTCTATTACATTAGTATTTAACTGATTTCTAATACATGTGTATTTAACTGGGTTCTATTACATTAGTATTTAACTGGGTTCTAATACATGCATATTTAACTGGGTTCTAATACATGCGTATTTAACTGGGTTCTAATACATGCGTATTTAACTGGGTTCTAATACATGTGTATTTAACTGATTTCTAACATATACGTATTTAACTGGGTTCTAATACATGCGTATTTAACTGGGTTCTAATACATGCGTATTTAACTGGGTTCTAATACATGAGTATTTAACTGGGTTCTATTACATGAGTATTTAACTGGGTTCTAATACATGCGTATTTAACTGATTTCTAATACATGCGAATTTACCTGGGTTCTAATACATGAGTATTTAACTGGGTTCTAATACATGAGTATTTAACTGGGTTCTAATACATGAGTATTTAACTGGGTTCTAATACATGAGTATTTAACTGGGTTCTAATACATGAGTATTTAACTGGGTTCTAATACATGAGTATTTAACTGGGTTCTAATACATGCGTATTTAACTGGGTTCTAATACATTAGTATTTAACTGGGTTCTAATACATGTGTATTTAACTGGGTTCTAATACATGCGTATTTAACTGATTTCTAATAAATGCGTATTTAACTGGGTTCTAATACATTAGTCTTTAACTGGGTTCTAAAACATGTGTATTTAACTGGGTTCTAATACATGCGTATTTAACTGGGTTCTAATACATGCATATTTAACTGGGTTCTAATACATGAGTATTTAACTGGGTTCTAATACATGGGTATTTAACTGGGTTCTAATACATGAGTATTTAACTGGGTTCTAATACATGTGTATTTAACAGATTTCTAATACATACGTATTTAACTGGGTTCTAATACATGCGTATTTAACTGGGTTCTATTACATTAGTATTTAACTGGGTTCTAATACATGTGTATTTAAATGATTTCTAATACATACGTATTTAACTGGGTTCTACTACATGCGTATTTAACTGGGTTCTAATACATGCGTATTTAACTGATTTCTAATACATGCGTATTTAACTGGGTTCTAATACATGCGTATTTAACTGGGTTCTAATACATGAGTATTTAACTGGGTTCTAATACATGCGTATTTAACTGGGTTCTAATATATGCGTATTTAACTGGGTTCTAATACATGCGTATTTAACTGGGTTCTAATACATGAGTATTTAACTGGGTTCTAATACATGCGTATTTAATTGGGTTCTATTACATGAGTATTTAACTGGGTCTAAAACATGTGTATTTAACTGATTTCTAATACATGCGTATTTAACTGGGTTCTAATACATGCGTATTTAACTGGGTTCTAATACATTAGTATTTCACTGGGTTCTAATACATGAGTATTTAACTGGGTTCTAATACATGCGTATTTAACTGGGTTTTAATACATGTGTATTTAACTGGGTTCTATTACATGAGTATTTAACTGATTTCTAATACATGTGTATTTAACTGGGTTCTAATACATGTGTATTTAACTGGGTTCTATTACATTAGTATTTAACTTGGTTCTAATACATGCGTATTTAACTGGGTTATAATACATGCGTATTTAACTGGGTTCTAATACATGCGTATTTAACTGGGTTCTAATACATGCGTATTTAACTGGGTTCTAATACATGCGTATTTAACTGGGTTCTAATACATTAGTATTTCACTGGGTTCTAATACATGAGTATTTAACTGGGTTCTAATACATGCGTATTTAACTGGGTTCTAATACATGCGTATTTAACTGATTTCTAACATATACGTATTTAACTGGGTTCTAATACATGCATATTTAACTGGGTTCTAATACATGCGTATTTAACTGGGTTCTAATACATGAGTATTTAACTGGGTTCTATTACATGAGTATTTAACTGGGTTCTAATACATGCGTATTTAACTGATTTCTAATACATGCGAATTTACCTGGGTTCTAATACATGAGTATTTAACTGGGTTCTAATACATGAGTATTTAACTGGGTTCTAATACATGAGTATTTAACTGGGTTCTAATACATGAGTATTTAACTGGGTTCTAATACATGAGTATTTAACTGGGTTCTAATACATGAGTATTTAACTGGGTTCTAATACATGCGTATTTAACTGGGTTCTAATACATTAGTATTTAACTGGGTTCTAATACATGTGTATTTAACTGGGTTCTAATACATGCGTATTTAACTGATTTCTAATACATGCGTATTTACCTGGGTTCTAATACATGTGTATTTAACTGATTTCTAATACATACGTATTTAACTGGGTTCTAATACATGCGTATTTAACTGGGTTCTAATACATGCGTATTTAACTGGCTTCTAATACATGAGTATTTAACTGGGTTCTATTACATGAGTATTTAACTGGGTTCTAATACATGCGTATTTAACTGATTTCTAATACATGCGTATTTAACTGGGTTCTAATACATGAGTATTTAACTGGGTTCTAATACATGAGTATTTAACTGGGTTCTAATACATGCGTATTTAACTGGGTTCTAATACATTAGTATTTAACTGGGTTCTAATACATGTGTATTTAACTGGGTTCTAATACATGCGTATTTAACTGATTTCTAATACATGCGTATTTAACTGGGTTCTAATACATTAGTATTTAACTGGGTTCTAAAACATGTGTATTTAACTGGGTTCTAATACATGCGTATTTAACTGGGTTCTAATACATGCATATTTAACTGGGTTCTAATACATGAGTATTTAACTGGGTTCTAATACATGAGTATTTAACTGGGTTCTAATACATGGGTATTTAACTGGGTTCTAATACATGAGTATTTAACTGGGTTCTAATACATGCGTATTTAACTTGGTTTTAATACATGTGTATTTAACTGGGTTCTATTACATTAGTATTTAACTGATTTCTAATACATGTGTATTTAACTGGGTGCTATTACATTAGTATTTAACTGGGTTCTAATACATGCGTATTTAACTGGGTTCTAATACATGCGTATTTAACTGGGTTCTAATACATGCGTATTTAACTGGGTTCTAATACATGTGTATTTAACTGATTTCTAACATATACGTATTTAACTGGGTTCTAATACATGCGTATTTAACTGGGTTCTAATACATGCGTATTTAACTGGGTTCTAATACATGAGTATTTAACTGGGTTCTATTACATGAGTATTTAACTGGGTTCTAATACATGCGTATTTAACTGATTTCTAATACATGCGAATTTACCTGGGTTCTAATACATGAGTATTTAACTGGGTTCTAATACATGAGTATTTAACTGGGTTCTAATACATGAGTATTTAACTGGGTTCTAATACATGAGTATTTAACTGGGTTCTAATACATGAGTATTTAACTGGGTTCTAATACATGCGTATTTAACTGGGTTCTAATACATGAGTATTTAACTGGGTTCTATTACATGAGTATTTAACTGGGTTCTAATACATGCGTATTTAACTGATTTCTAATACATGCGAATTTACCTGGGTTCTAATACATGAGTATTTAACTGGGTTCTAATACATGAGTATTTAACTGGGTTCTAATACATGAGTATTTAACTGGGTTCTAATACATGAGTATTTAACTGGGTTCTAATACATGAGTATTTAACTGGGTTCTAATACATGCGTATTTAACTGGGTTCTAATACATTAGTATTTAACTGGGTTCTAATACATGTGTATTTAACTGGGTTCTAATACATGCGTATTTAACTGATTTCTAATACATGCGTATTTAACTGGGTTCTAATACATGTGTATTTAACTGATTTCTAATACATACGTATTTAACTGGGTTCTAATACATGCGTATTTAACTGGGTTCTAATACATGCGTATTTAACTGGCTTCTAATACATGAGTATTTAACTGGGTTCTATTACATGAGTATTTAACTGGGTTCTAATACATGCGTATTTAACTGATTTCTAATACATGCGTATTTAACTGGGTTCTAATACATGGGTATTTAACTGGGTTCTAATACATGAGTATTTAACTGGGTTCTAATACATGCGTATTTAACTGGGTTCTAATACATTAGTATTTAACTGGGTTCTAATACATGTGTATTTAACTGGGTTCTAATACATGCGTATTTAACTGATTTCTAATACATGCGTATTTAACTGGGTTCTAATACATTAGTATTTAACTGGGTTCTAAAACATGTGTATTTAACTGGGTTCTAATACATGCGTATTTAACTGGGTTCTAATACATGCATATTTAACTGGGTTCTAATACATGAGTATTTAACTGGGTTCTAATACATGAGTATTTAACTGGGTTCTAATACATGGGTATTTAACTGGGTTCTAATACATGAGTATTTAACTGGGTTCTAATACATGCGTATTTAACTTGGTTTTAATACATGTGTATTTAACTGGGTTCTATTACATTAGTATTTAACTGATTTCTAATACATGTGTATTTAACTGGGTGCTATTACATTAGTATTTAACTGGGTTCTAATACATGCGTATTTAACTGGGTTCTAATACATGCGTATTTAACTGGGTTCTAATACATGCGTATTTAACTGGGTTCTAATACATGTGTATTTAACTGATTTCTAACATATACGTATTTAACTGGGTTCTAATACATGCGTATTTAACTGGGTTCTAATACATGCGTATTTAACTGGGTTCTAATACATGAGTATTTAACTGGGTTCTATTACATGAGTATTTAACTGGGTTCTAATACATGCGTATTTAACTGATTTCTAATACATGCGAATTTACCTGGGTTCTAATACATGAGTATTTAACTGGGTTCTAATACATGAGTATTTAACTGGGTTCTAATACATGAGTATTTAACTGGGTTCTAATACATGAGTATTTAACTGGGTTCTAATACATGAGTATTTAACTGGGTTCTAATACATGAGTATTTAACTGGGTTCTAATACATGCGTATTTAACTGGGTTCTAATACATTAGTATTTAACTGGGTTCTAATACATGTGTATTTAACTGGGTTCTAATACATGCGTATTTAACTGATTTCTAATACATGCGTATTTAACTGGGTTCTAATACATGTGTATTTAACTGATTTCTAATACATACGTATTTAACTGGGTTCTAATACATGCGTATTTAACTGGGTCCTAATACATGCGTATTTAACTGGCTTCTAATACATGAGTATTTAACTGGGTTCTATTACATGAGTATTTAACTGGGTTCTAATACATGCGTATTTAACTGATTTCTAATACATGCGTATTTAACTGGGTTCTAATACATGAGTATTTAACTGGGTTCTAATACATGAGTATTTAACTGGGTTCTAATACATGCGTATTTAACTGGGTTCTAATACATTAGTATTTAACTGGGTTCTAATACATGTGTATTTAACTGGGTTCTAATACATGCGTATTTAACTGATTTCTAATACATGCGTATTTAACTGGGTTCTAATACATTAGTATTTAACTGGGTTCTAAAACATGTGTATTTAACTGGGTTCTAATACATGCGTATTTAACTGGGTTCTAATACATGCATATTTAACTGGGTTCTAATACATGAGTATTTAACTGGGTTCTAATACATGAGTATTTAACTGGGTTCTAAAACATGTGTATTTAACTGGGTTCTAATACATGCGTATTTAACTGGGTTCTAATACATGCGTATTTAACTTGGTTTTAATACATGTGTATTTAACTGGGTTCTATTACATTAGTATTTAACTGATTTCTAATACATGTGTATTTAACTGGGTTCAATTACATTAGTATTTAACTGGGTTCTAATAAATGCATATTTAACTGGGTTCTAATACATGCGTATTTAACTGGGTTCTAATACATGCGTATTTAACTGGGTTCTAATACATGTGTAATTAACTGATTTCTAACATATACGTATTTAACTGGGTTCTAATACATGCGTATTTAACTGGGTTCTAATACATGAGTATTTAACTGGGTTCTATTACATGAGTATTTAACTGGGTTCTAATACATGCGTATTTAACTGATTTCTAATACATGCGAATTTACCTGGGTTCTAATACATGAGTATTTAACTGGGTTCTAATACATGAGTATTTAACTGGGTTCTAATACATGAGTATTTAACTGGGTTCTAATACATGAGTATTTAACTGGGTTCTAATACATGAGTATTTAACTGGGTTCTAATACATGCGTATTTAACTGGGTTCTAATACATGTGTATTTAACTGGGTTCTAATACATGCGTATTTAACTGATTTCTAATACATGCGTATTTAACTGGGTTCTAATACATTAGTATTTAACTGGGTTCTAAAACATGTGTATTTAACTGGGTTCTAATACATGCGTATTTAACTGGGTTCTAATACATGCATATTTAACTGGGTTCTAATACATGAGTATTTAACTGGGTTCTAATACATGGGTATTTAACTGGGTTCTAATACATGAGTATTTAACTGGGTTCTAATACATGTGTATTTAACAGATTTCTAATACATACATATTTAACTGGGTTCTAATACATTCGTATTTAACTGGGTTCTATTACATTAGTATTTAACTGGGTTCTAATACATGCGTATTTAACTGATTTCTAATACATACGTATTTAACTGGGTTCTACTACATGCGTATTTAACTGGGTTCTAATACATGCGTATTTAACTGATTTCTAATACATGCGTATTTAACTGGGTTCTAATACATGCGTATTTAACTGGGTTCTAATACATGAGTATTTAACTGGGTTCTAATACATGCGTATTTAACTGGGTTCTAATATATGCGTATTTAACTGGGTTCTAATACATGCGTATTTAACTGGGTTCTAATACATGAGTATTTAACTGGGTTCTAATACATGCGTATTTAATTGGGTTCTATTACATGAGTATTTAACTGGGTCTAAAACATGTGTATTTAACTGATTTCTAATACATGCGTATTTAACTGGGTTCTAATACATGCGTATTTAACTGGGTTCTAATACATTAGTATTTCACTGGGTTCTAATAAATGAGTATTTAACTGGGTTCTAATACATGCGTATTTAACTGGGTTTTAATACATGTGTATTTAACTGGGTTCTATTACATGAGTATTTAACTGGGTTCTAATACATGCGTATTTAACTGATTTCTAATACATACGTATTTAACTGGGTTCTACTACATGCGTATTTAACTGGGTTCTAATACATGCGTATTTAACTGATTTCTAATACATGCGTATTTAACTGGGTTCTAATACATGCGTATTTAACTGGTTTCTAATACATGCTTATTTTACTGGGTTCTAATACATGAGTATTTAACTGGGTTCTAATACATGAGTATTTAACTGGGTTCTAATACATGAGTATTTAACTGGGTTCTAATACATGGGTATTTAACTGGGTTCTAATACATGAATATTTAACTGGGTTCTAATACATGCGTATTTAACTTGGTTTTAATACATGTGTATTTAACTGGGTTCTATTACATTAGTATTTAACTGATTTCTAATACATGTGTATTTAACTGGGTTCTATTACAATAGTATTTAACTGGGTTCTAATACATGCATATTTAACTGGGTTCTAATACATGCGTATTTAACTGGGTTCTAATACATGCGTATTTAACTGGGTTCTAATACATGTGTATTTAACTGATTTCTAACATATACGTATTTAACTGGGTTCTAATACATGCGTATTTAACTGGGTTCTAATACATGCGTATTTAACTGGGTTCTAATACATGAGTATTTAACTGGGTTCTATTACATGAGTATTTAACTGGGTTCTAATACATGCGTATTTAACTGATTTCTAATACATGCGAATTTACCTGGGTTCTAATACATGAGTATTTAACTGGGTTCTAATACATGAGTATTTAACTGGGTTCTAATACATGAGTATTTAACTGGGTTCTAAAACATGAGTATTTAACTGGGTTCTAATACATGAGTATTTAACTGGGTTCTAATACATGAGTATTTAACTGGGATCTAATACATGCGTATTTAACTGGGTTGTAATACATTAGTATTTAACTGGGTTCTAATACATGTGTATTTAACTGGGTTCTAATACATGCGTATTTAACTGATTTCTAATACATGCGTATTTAACTGGGTTCTAATACATTAGTATTTAACTGGGTTCTAAAACATGTGTATTTAACTGGGTTCTAATACATGCGTATTTAACTGGGTTCTAATACATGCATATTTAACTGGGTTCTAATACATGAGTATTTATCTGGGTTCTAATACATGGGTATTTAACTGGGTTCTAATACATGAGTATTTAACTGGGTTCTAATACATGTGTATTTAACAGATTTCTAATACATACGTATTTAACTGGGTTCTAATACATGCGTATTTAACTGGGTTCTATTACATTAGTATTTAACTGGGTTCTAATACATGCGTATTTAACTGGGTTCTAATACATGCGTATTTAACTGGTTTCTAATACATGCTTATTTTACTGGGTTCTAATACATGAGTATTTAACTGGGTTCTAATACATGAGTATTTAACTGGGTTCTAATACATGAGTATTTAACTGGGTTCTAATACATGGGTATTTAACTGGGTTCTAATACATGAATATTTAACTGGGTTCTAATACATGCGTATTTAACTTGGTTTTAATACATGTGTATTTAACTGGGTTCTATTACATTAGTATTTAACTGATTTCTAATACATGTGTATTTAACTGGGTTCTATTACAATAGTATTTAACTGGGTTCTAATACATGCATATTTAACTGGGTTCTAATACATGCGTATTTAACTGGGTTCTAATACATGCGTATTTAACTGGGTTCTAATACATGTGTATTTAACTGATTTCTAACATATACGTATTTAACTGGGTTCTAATACATGCGTATTTAACTGGGTTCTAATACATGCGTATTTAACTGGGTTCTAATACATGAGTATTTAACTGGGTTCTATTACATGAGTATTTAACTGGGTTCTAATACATGCGTATTTAACTGATTTCTAATACATGCGAATTTACCTGGGTTCTAATACATGAGTATTTAACTGGGTTCTAATACATGAGTATTTAACTGGGTTCTAATACATGAGTATTTAACTGGGTTCTAAAACATGAGTATTTAACTGGGTTCTAATACATGAGTATTTAACTGGGTTCTAATACATGAGTATTTAACTGGGATCTAATACATGCGTATTTAACTGGGTTCTAATACATTAGTATTTAACTGGGTTCTAATACATGTGTATTTAACTGGGTTCTAATACATGCGTATTTAACTGATTTCTAATACATGCGTATTTAACTGGGTTCTAATACATTAGTATTTAACTGGGTTCTAAAACATGTGTATTTAACTGGGTTCTAATACATGCGTATTTAACTGGGTTCTAATACATGCATATTTAACTGGGTTCTAATACATGAGTATTTATCTGGGTTCTAATACATGGGTATTTAACTGGGTTCTAATACATGAGTATTTAACTGGGTTCTAATACATGTGTATTTAACAGATTTCTAATACATACGTATTTAACTGGGTTCTAATACATGCGTATTTAACTGGGTTCTATTACATTAGTATTTAACTGGGTTCTAATACATGCGTATTTAACTGATTTCTAATACATACGTATTTAACTGGGTTCTACTACATGCGTATTTAACTGGGTTCTAATACATGCGTATTTAACTGATTTCTAATACATGCGTATTTAACTGGGTTCTAATACATGCGTATTTAACTGGGTTCTAATACATGCGTATTTAACTGATTTCTAATACATGTGTATTTAACTGGGTTCTAATACATGTGTATATAACTGGGTTCTATTACATTAGTATTTAACTGGGTTCTAATACATGCGTATTTAACTGGGTTATAATACATGCGTATTTAACTGGGTTCTAATACATGCGTATTTAACTGGGTTCTAATACATGCGTATTTAACTGGGTTCTAATAAATGCGTATTTTACTGGGTTCTAATACATGCGTATTTAACTGGGTTCTAATACATGAGTATTTAACTGGGTTCTAATACATGCGTATTTAATTGGGTTCTATTACATGAGTATTTAACTGGGTTCTAATACATGCGTATTTAACTGATTTCTAATACATACGTATTTAACTGGGTTCTAATACATGTGTATTTAACTGGGTTCTAATACATGAGTATTTAACTGGGTTCTAATACATGCGTATTTAACTAGGTTCTAATACATGTGTATTTAACTGGGTTCTAATACATAAGTATTTAACTGGGTTCTAATACATTCATATTTAACTGGGTTCTAATACATTCATATTTAACAGGGTTCTATTACATGAGTATTTAACTGGGTTCTAATACATGAGTATTTAACTGGGTTCTAATACATGCGTATTTAACTGGGATTTAATACATGTGTATTTAACTGGGTTCTATTACATTAGTATTTAACTGATTTCTAATACATGTGTATTTAACTGGGTTCTATTACATTAGTATTTAACTGGGTTCTAATACATGCGTATTTAACTGGGTTCTAATACATGCGTATTTAACTGGGTTCTAATACATGAGTATTTAACTGGGTTCTATTACATGAGTATTTAACTGGGTTCTAATACATGTGTATTTAACTGATTTCTAATACATGCGTATTTAACTGGGTTCAAATACATAAGTATTTAACTGATTTCTAATACATGCGTATTTAACTGGGTTCTAATA
The DNA here is from genome assembly GCF_964263955.1 of Coregonus lavaretus. Lineage (NCBI taxonomy): Eukaryota > Metazoa > Chordata > Actinopteri > Salmoniformes > Salmonidae > Coregonus > Coregonus lavaretus. Next base: position 75,774,352 of record NC_139991.1, read on the forward strand.
CATTAGTATTTAACTGGGTTCTAATACATGTGTATTTAACTGGGTTCTAATACATGCGTATTTAACTGGGTTCTAATATATGCGTATTTAACTGGGTTCTAATACATGCGTATTTAACTGGGTTCTAATACATGAGTATTTAACTGGGTTCTAATACATGCGTATTTAATTGGGTTCTATTACATGAGTATTTAACTGGGTCTAAAACATGCGTATTTAACTGATTTCTAAAACATACGTATTTAACTGGGTTCTAATACATGCGTATTTAACTGGGTTCTAATACATGCATATTTAACTAGGTTCTCATACATGAGTATTTAACTGGGTTCTAATACGTGCGTATTTAACTGGGTTCTAATACATTAGTATTTAACTGGGTTCTAATACATGTGTATTTAACTGGGTTCTAATACATGCTTATTTCACTGATTTCTAATACATGCGTATTTAACTGGGTTCTAATACATTAGTATTTAACTGGGTTCTAAAACATGTGTATTTAACTGGGTTCTAATACATGCGTATTTAACTGGGTTCTAATACATGCATATTTAACTGGGTTCTAATACATGAGTATTTAACTGGGTTCTAATACATGAGTATTTAACTGGGTTCTAATTCACGGGTATTTAACTGGGTTCTAATACATGAGTATTTAACGGGGTTCTAATACATGCGTATTTAACTGGGTTTTAATACATGTGTATTTAACTGGGTTCTATTACATGAGTATTTAACTGATTTCTAATACATGTGTATTTAACTGGGTTCTAATACATGTGTATTTAACTGGGTTCTATTACATTAGTATTTAACTGGGTTCTAATACATGCGTATTTAACTGGGTTCTAATACATGCGTATTTAACTGGGTTCTAATACATGCGTATTTAACTGGGTTCTAATACATGCGTATTTAACTGGGTTCTAATACATGAGTATTTAACTGGGTTCTATTACATGAGTATTTAACTGGGTTCTAATACATGAGTATTTAACTGGGTTCTATTACATGAGTATTTAACTGGGTTCTAATACATGTGTATTTAACTGATTTCTAACATATACGTATTTAACTGGGTTCTAATACATGCGTATTTAACTGTGTTCTATTACATGCGTATTTAACTGGGTTCTAATACATGAGTATTTAACTGGGTTCTATTACATGAGTATTTAACTGGGTTCTAATACATGCGTATTTAACTGATTTCTAATACATGCGAATTTACCTTGGTTCTAATACATGAGTATTTAACTGGGTTCTAATACATGAGTATTTAACTGGGTTCTAATACATGAGTATTTAACTGGGTTCTAATACATGAGTATTTAACTGGGTTCTAATACATGCGTATTTAACTGGGTTCTAATACATGCGTATTTAACTGGGTTCTAATACATTAGTATTTAACTGGGTTCTAATACATGTGTATTTAACTGGGTTCTAATACATGCGTATTTAACTGATTTCTAATACATGCGTATTTAACTGGGTTCTAATACATGAGTATTTAACTGGGTTCTATTACATGAGTATTTAACTGGGTTCTAATACATGTGTATTTAACAGATTTCTAATACATACGTATTTAACTGGGTTCTAATACATGCGTATTTAACTGGGTTCTATTACATTAGTATTTAACTGGGTTCTAATACATGCGTATTTAACTGATTTCTAATACATACGTATTTAACTGGGTTCTACTACATGCGTATTTAACTGGGTTCTAATACATGCGTATTTAACTGATTTCTAATACATGCGTATTTAACTGGGTTCTAATATATGCGTATTTAACTGGGTTCTAATACATGCGTATTTAACTGGGTTCTAATACATGAGTATTTAACTGGGTTCTAATACATGCGTATTTAATTGGGTTCTATTACATGAGTATTTAACTGGGTCTAAAACATGTGTATTTAACTGATTTCTAATACATGCGTATTTAACTGGGTTCTAATACATGCGTATTTAACTGGGTTCTAATACATTAGTATTTAACTGGGTTCTAATACATGAGTATTTAACTGGGTTCTAATAAATGCATATTTAACTGGGTTTTAATACATGTGTATTTAACTGGGTTCTATTACATGAGTATTTAACTGATTTCTAATACATATGTATTTAACTAGGTTCTAATACATGTGTATTTAACTGGGTTCTATTACATTAGTATTTAACTGGGTTCTAATACATGCGTATTTAACTGGGTTATAATACATGCGTATTTAACTGGGTTCTAATACATGCGTATTTAACTGGGTTCTAATACATGCGTATTTAACTGGGTTCTAATAAATGCTTATTTAACTGGGTTCTAATACATGCGTATTTAACTGGGTTCTAATACATGAGTATTTAACTGGGTTCTAATACATGCGTATTTAATTGGGTTCTATTACATGATATTTAACTGGGTTCTAATACATGCGTATTTAACTGATTTCTAATACATACGTATTTAACTGGGTTCTAATACATGTGTATTTAACTGGGTTCTAATACATGAGTATTTAACTGGGTTCTAATACATGCGTATTTAACTAGGTTCTAATACATGCGTATTTAACTGGGTTCTAATACATAAGTATTTAACTGGGTTCTAATACAGAAGTATTTAACTGGGTTCTAATACATTCATATTTAACCGGGTTCTATTACATGAGTATTTAACTGGGTTCTAATACATTCGTATTTAACTGGGTTCTAATACATGCGTATTTAACTGGGTTCTATTACATGAGTATTTAACTGGGTTCTAATACATGCATATTTAATTGGCTTCTATTACATGAGTATTTAACTGGGTTCTAATACATGCATATTTAACTGGGTTCTAATACATGCATATTTAACTGGGTTCTAATACATGTGTATTTAACTGGGTTCTATTACATTAGTATTTAACTGGGTTCTAATACATGCGTATTTAACTGGGTTATAATACATGCGTATTTAACTGGGTTCTAATACATGCGTATTTAACTGGGTTCTAATACATGCGTATTTAACTGGGTTCTAATAAATGCGTATTTAACTGGGTTCTAATACATGCGTATTTAACTGGGTTCTAATACATGAGTATTTAACTGGGTTCTAATACATGCATATTTAATTGGGTTCTATTACATGAGTATTTAACTGGGTTCTAATACATGCGTATTTAACTGATTTCTAATACATACGTATTTAACTGGGTTCTAATACATGTGTATTTAACTGGGTTCTAATACATGAGTATTTAACTGGGTTCTAATACATGCGTATTTAACTAGGTTCTAATACATGCGTATTTAACTGGGTTCTAATACATAAGTATTTAACTGGGTTCTAATACAGAAGTATTTAACTGGGTTCTAATACATTCATATTTAACCGGGTTCTATTACATGAGTATTTAACTGGGTTCTAATACATGCATATTTAACTGGGTTCTAATACATGCATATTTAACTGGGTTCTAATACATGCATATTTAACTGGGTTCTATTACATGAGTATTTAACTGGGTTCTAATACATGAGTATTTAACTGGGTTCTAGTACATGTGAATTTAACTGGGTTCTAGTACATGTGCATTTAACTGGGTTCTAGTACATGTGCATTTAACTGGGTTCTAGTACATTTGAATTTAACTGGGTTCTATTACATGAGTATTTAACTGGGTTCTAATACATGAGTATTTAACTGCGTTCTAGTACATGTGCATTTAACTGGGTTCTAGTACATGTGCATTTAACTGGGTTCTAGTACATTTGAATTTAACTGGGTTCTAGTACATGTGTATTTAGCTTGGTTCTAATACATTCATATTTAAGTATTTGTTATTTGAAATACTTATTTTCTGTGTATTTGAGTATTTTCAAATAATGTGGCCAAATCAGCTACTTCTATTTGCAGTATTTTAAATTATTTTCAAATAGCCTAAACTATTTTCAAATACTTATTTCCCAAACAATTTTTAAAATACCCCTAGGACCAAACAGACCTGGGTTCAAATACCCCTAGGACCAAACAGACCTGGGTTCAAATACCCCTAGGACCAAACAGACCAGGGTTCAAATACATGTCAAATACCCCTAGGACCAAACAGACCAGGGTTCAAATACCCCTAGGACCAAACAGACCTGGGTTCAAATACCCCTAGGACCAAACAGACCTGGGTTCAAATACATCTAAAATACCTCTAGCACCAAAAAGACCTGGGTTCAAATACCCCTAGGACCAAACAGACCTGGGTTCAAATACCTCTAGCACCAAAAAGACCTGGGTTCAAATACCCCTAGGACCAAACAGACCTGGGTTCAAATACATCTCAAATACCCCTAGGACCAAACAGACCTGGGTTCAAATACATGTCAAATACCCCTAGGACCAAACAGACCTGGGTTCAAATACCCCTAGGACCAAACAGACATGGAATTAAATTAATGTAAAATACATCTCAAATACCCCTAGGACCAAACAGACCTGGGTTCAAATACATTTCAAATACCCCTAGGACCAAACAGACCTGGGTTCAAATACATCTCAAATACCCCTAGGACCAAACAGACCTGGGTTCACATACATCTCAAATACCCCTAGAACAAAACAGACCTGGGTTCAAATACATCTCAAATACCCCTAGGACCAAAAAGACCTGGGTTCAAATACCCCTAGGACCAAACAGACCTGGGTTCAAATACATCTCAAATACCCCTAGGACCAAACAGACCTGGGTTCAAATAACCCTATGACCAAACAGACCTGGGTTCAAATACCCCTAGGACCAAACAGACATGGAATTAAATTAATGTAAAATACATCTCAAATACCCCTAGGACCAAACAGACCTGGGTTCAAATACATTTCAAATACCCCTAGGACCAAACAGACCTGGGTTCAAATACATCTCAAATACCCCTAGGACCAAACAGACATGGGTTCAAATACCCCTAGGACCAAACAGACCTGGGTTCACATACATCTCAAATACCCCTAGAACAAAACAGACCTGGGTTCAAATACATCTCAAATACCCCTAGGACCAAACAGACCTGGGTTCAAATACATTTCAAATACCCCTAGGACTAAACAGACCTGGGTTCAAATACATCTCAAATACCCCTAGGACCAAACAGACACGGGTTCAAATACCCTTAGGACCAAACAGACATGGGTTAAAATACCCCTAGGACCAAACAGACCTGGGTACAAATACATCTCAAATACCCCTAGGACCAAAGAGACCGGAGTACAAATACATCTCAAATACCCCTAGGACCAAACAGACCTGGGTACAAATACATCTCAAATACCCCTAGGACCAAAGAGACCGGGGTACAAATACATCTCAAATACCCCTAGGACCAAAAAGACCTGGGTTCAAATACATCTCAAATACCCCTAGGACCAAACAGACCTGGGTTCAAATACATTTCAAATACCCCTAGGACTAAACAGACCTGGGTTCAAATACATCTCAAATACCCCTAGGACCAAACAGACACGGGTTCAAATACCCTTAGGACCAAACAGACATGGGTTCAAATACCCCTAGGACCAAACAGACCTGGGTACAAATACATCTCAAATACCCCTAGGACCAAAGAGACCGGAGTACAAATACATCTCAAATACCCCTAGGACCAAACAGACCTGGGTACAAATACATCTCAAATACCCCTAGGACCAAAGAGACCGGAGTACAAATACATCTCAAATACCCCTAGGACCAAACAGACCTGGGTACAAATACATCTCAAATACCCCTAGGACCAAACAGACCTGGGTACAAATACATCTCAAATACCCCTAGGACCAAACAGACCGGGGTTCAAATACATGTCAAATACCCCTAGGACCAAACAGACCTGGGTTCAAATAACCCTAGGACCAAACAGACCTGGGTTCAAATACCCCTAGGACCAAACAGACATAGAATTAAATTAATGTAAAATACATCTCAAATACCCCTAGGACCAAACAGACCTGGGTTCAAATACATCTCAAATACCCCTAGGACCAAACAGACCTGGGTTCAAATACATCTCAAATACCCCTAGGACCAAACAGACCTGGGTTCAAATACCCCTAGGACCAAACAGACCTGGGTTCACATACATCTCAAATACCCCTAGAACAAAACAGACCTGGGTTCAAATACATCTCAAATACCCCTAGGACCAAACAGACCTGGGTTCAAATACATTTCAAATACCCCTAGGACTAAACAGACCTGGGTTCAAATACATCTCAAATACCCCTAGGACCAAACAGACACGGGTTCAAATACCCTTAGGACCAAACAGACATGGGTTCAAATACCCCTAGGACCAAACAGACCTGGGTACAAATACATCTCAAATACCCCTAGGACCAAAGAGACCGGAGTACAAATACATCTCAAATACCCCTAGGACCAAACAGACCTGGGTACAAATACATCTCAAATACCCCTAGGACCAAAGAGACCGGGGTACAAATACATCTCAAATACCCCTAGGACCAAAAAGACCTGGGTGCAAATGCATGGAGGATTTAAATATTTCTATTTGAGTTTTTTTTTTCAAATGAATGCCAATACTTTCCAAGTGTATTTCCAAATACATTCCAATATTCAACTACTTGTATTTTCAAATAAAAAATGTCCAAATACCTACTTCAAATTGTATTTTAATGTAATTGAAATACCGTAAATAGTATTTGAATAGTCTGTAAATTACTTTATAGAATGTTGGCTGATAATGACACTGATGGTGGAATGATGTGCTTCTCAATTTATGGTCATAATGTATCTGTTAATGCTGTTCTTGCAGTAGCCACAGATTTTCAAACTACTTGACTACACAAATTCGTTGTCAGATAAGGTTAAATCTCTGTGGCACTGGCGTTTATCCGAAACGCGGATGACGAGGTGACGGAATGCACCTGCGCATCTACAGGATATTTGCATAAGACCCGGTCTGTTAACCTACTGATTGGTTTGTCATTACATGAAGGCGGGGCTTCTTCGAATGGCTGATTTAAGCAATACACCTAGCCATATCATTACCGTTCTCCTAGCAGCAGGATGCTATGCTGGCAGCATGATCGCATATTTATTTTCTTAAAAATAAGAGTCCCCCTGCAAAGACATGATAAACTTTGGGAATATCATTTTTTTTTTGTTGCACTTTTCACAGCATTGCAACCGCCTAAAAAAATAATAAGAAAACGATAATTTACTGGTATGTTGAAAGCTATTATGTAGGCTATATTTAAATAAATAAACTTGTAATAAAATACAAATACATGTTATTGGAATTACTCAATAGAGTCTGCACAACTTAAATTGGTCTCTTGTGCTGGGCAACGGGTTTAATACAGGGTGCTGGTGACTCCTTACCCCGCCCACTCCATTCACTGCAATGCAATACACAGTATATGGGATATTTATTGGCTTGTAGAGAGAACTTTTCTACCTGTCTCAGCTAAAGTGGGGTGGGAAATACTCAGTAGGGTCTCTACTAACCTATATGTGGTTAGTTTTGGAGGGGGACTGTGTCGTACATATTCAGCAACACAGCTTTAAATGACCTGGTACTATCCATGGTCCTGGAATCAATACACACTCAACCAAAATAATGACCTGGTACTATCCATGGTCCTGGAATCAATACACACTCAACCAAAATAATGATCTGGTACTATCCATGGTTCTGAAATCAATACACACTCAACTAAAATAAAATAATGACCCGGTACTATCCATGGTCCTGAAATAAATACACACGCAATTAAAAGAATGATATGGTACTATCCATGGTCCTGAAATCAATACACACTCAACTAAAATAAAATAATGACCTGGTACTATCCATGGTCCTGAAATCAATACACGCTCAACTCAAAGAAACATGAAGCAAAACTTTTTTATCAAAACGAAAATCAGTTAAATGTACAGTCGTGGTCAAAAGTTTTGAGAATGACACAAGTATTGGTCTTCACAAAGTTTGCTGCTTCAGTGTTTTTAGATATTTTTGTCAGATGTTACTATGGTATACTGAAGTATAATTACAAGCATTCCATAAGTGTCAAAGGCTTTAATTGCCAATTCCATTAAGTTTATGCAAAGAGTAAATATTTGCAGTGTTGACCCTTCTTTTTCAAGACCTTTGCAATCCGCCCTGGCATGCTGTCAATTAACTTCTGGGCCACATCCTGACTGATGGCAGCCCATTCTTGCATAATCAATGCTTGGAGTTTGTCAGAATTTGTGGGGTTTTGTTAGTCCACCCGACTCTTGAGGATTGACCACAAGTTCTCAATGGGATTAAGGTCTGGGGAGTTTCCTGGCCATGGACCCAAAATGTCGATGTTTTGTTCCCCGAGCCACTTAGTTATCACTTTTGCCTTATGGCAAGGTGCTCCATCATGCTGGAAAAGGCATTGGTCGTCACCAAACTGTTCTTGGATGGTTGGGAGAAGTTGCTCTCGGAGGATGTGTTGGTACCATTCTTTATTCATGGCTGTGTTCTTAGGCAAAATTGTGAGTGAGCCCACTCCCTTGGCTGAGAAGCAACCCCACACATGAATGGTCTCAGGATGCTTTACTGTTGGCATGACACAGGACTGATGGTAGCGCTCACCTTGTCTTCTCCGGACAAGCTTTTTTCCGGATTCCCCAAACAATCGGAAAGGGGATTCATCAGAGAAAATGACTTTACCCCAGTCCTCAGCAGTCCAATCCTTGTACCTTTTGCAGAATATCAGTCTGTCCCTGATGTTTTTGCTGGAGAGAAGTGGCTTCCTCTCTGCCCTTCTTGACACCAGGCCATCCTCCAAAAGTCTTCGCCTCACTGTGTGTGCAGATGCATTCGCACCTGCCTGCTGCCATTCCTGAGCAAGTTCTGCACTGGTGGTGCCCCGATCCCGCAGCTGAATCAACTTTAGGAGACGGTTCTGGCGCTTGCTGGACTTTCTTGGGCGCCCTGAAGCCTTCTTCACAACAATTGAACCTCTCTCCTTGAAGTTATTGATGATCCGATAAATGGTTGATTTAGGTGCAATCTTACTAGCAGCAATATCCTTGCCTGTGAAGCCCTTTTTTTTGCAAAGCAATGATGATGGCACGCGTTTCGTTGCAGGTAACCATGGTTAACAGAGGAAGAACAATGATTTCAAGCACCACCCTCCTTTTAAAGCTTCCAGTCTGTTAATTCTAACTCAATCAGCATGACAGAGTGATCTCCAGCCTTGTCCTCGTCAACACTCTCACCTGTGTTAACGAGAGAATCACTGACATGATGTCAGCTGGTCCTTTTGTGGCAGGGCTGAAATGCAGTGGAAATGTTTTTGGGGGGATTAAGTTCATTTTCATGGCAAAGAGGGACTTTGCAATTAATTGCAATTCATCTGATCACTCTTCATAACATTCTGGAGTATATGCTAATTGCCATCATATAAAAACTGAGGCAGCAGACTTTGTGAAAATTAATATTTGTGTCATTCTCAAAACTTTTGACCACGACTGTAATGAATATTAACCAGGCTATTAGGACACTGTATAATCACACTGTAGAGTTTAAAATGTATTAGGTAATAATCTCTGATAATTTTATATAAAACATACTCTATGCATGTGATTGTGATAAAGGATTCCTCTTAGAATACTGCGTTAGACAATAAGTCAATAAGAACTTCTAATAAAACAAAGGCCATGTAATAATCACTTGTATTTTCTCACGAATGACAATTTGGAGAGATGGGTTGTGATCCATGAATCAGTCTTTTGGATTAATCGCGACCAAGGTGGGTTTATGACATTTTTTTTGGAAGGTTTTATGCATTATTTGGGGTGACATAAACCTATAGCAACGTGATTTTACTAAAATACTGCCTCCAAAATATTTTTTTTGCCAGGCCAAGCGATTAACCTGATGCATTTTTTTGGGCACATGTCAAGGCTGGCCTTGGGCTGATTTAAAATGTGTAAAGGTGCCCTCCATTACCATCACCGTAGGGTTGTTAACAGCTATGCCAGTCCATCATTGTGTCTTTGAAGCGGTTGGCTTCTCATCGAATCAACTGGTAATAATTGGTACTTGGCACCTTCATCAGGGCAAGGCAAGAGTGCATGGAAGTCTAGTATGGAATAGCATTTTATTTCACATTGGAAGCAACAACAAAAAAAGTGTTAAGGTGTTTTGTTTTTCCCCCACTGATATTAAACACAGGTAGAAAAGTTTTCTCTCTACAAGCCAATGAATTCCATGTACAGTCTATTACAGTGTGTTGCATTGGGGGCTATGGAGTGGGAGGAGAATGAAGTGTTGTTGGATATGTACGACACAGTCCCCCTCCAAAACTAACCACATATAGGTTAGTAGAGAACCTACTGAGTATTTCCCACCCCACTTTAGCTGAGAGATAGAAACGTTTTTCTGTTTTTAAAACCATATTTTGTATTTGTTTTCATAAATTACTTATCGCCCTTTTTCTGGTTGACACAATAAAAGTGGCCATTGAATAAATTCAATATCTTTTGAATGAGTTACCCACATCGCAAAGTTTTGCAATGCGGGCTTCTATTTCGAAGGTTTATTCATTACCATATGAAAGAGACGTCATCCTTTGTGCTGCTGGCAGAATACTCGTCATAGCCGTCAGGTTAAGTGCACCTACCTGACACTTCCTGCTGTCGTCGTTATGGGTTTTTTCCCGTCATGCGTGTGGATGACATTTCTTACATATCACTGCCATGTTGGTATGCCTTCATCAGATGTATTCAATTAGGATTTCCACGTCCTCCGGTTGAAGCGCTGCGACCTTGGGTATTTTCTCGCATTGGAGGAATATTGGTGGCAGTGTAGTTTAGCCTGCATACGGTAGGCCTGCTACAAAGATTGGATTGTGATTCTGTGGTTGGAGTTTTATTTTCGTTTATGTTACCCAGTTGATACAGCAGCGAGACGCAACAGCGAGGGACTGACCCTCGTATTTGTAGAGGTAAGCAACACCTAAGCTACTGCATGTTTTGGTTTTCATTTTATTTCGAGCGTGTATTCTATAATAAAACCAAAGATGTTCTGTGCTCTATCGACTATCATGAACGCGGTGGCATATCATGTTTGCGTCATGACGACTGCTTGTACAGGGTAAAGGTGATACGAACGAGAAAGTGGGTGTACATTTGGCTGTCTCATACGCATACAAATCTGGGTTAGGTCTATGCGACACTTTCTGCATTGTCCTCGTGAATTTAGTCAACAAGGGATTTATTTGGCCCGTTTTGATAACATTGAATTGGTCAACAGGGTGTCTGCTGTCTAGCACGTAGGCTACAATTGGCATTGCGGCGTAAAGATTCGAATGTTCAGGCTACTGATTTTAACAAGTGTATTCATTCATTTACGACCCAGTCATTCTGTAACCCTTTCTGCACTTTCCCGGCAGCCTTGTTTAAAGGGTTGCTACATCAGCAGTTGCTACTTATAATTTTGGACTTATAAATCAAAGAGATCTACCCGTTGATTATTGAAGAATATAACTGTATGCCTCATGAGCTTAGTTTAACTGTCGTACCCCATCAGAACCCAAACTGTAAGCTTGTTTTTACAACAGTGTTTGTAAACTATGTAAATGTAAACATACACTATATAGCCTCAAAATATGATTAAAACTATATTTTTTTATATCATGGACGTGTAGTCCTTGCATCAATAGCTCTGTCTATGAATTTGAGTGATTCCATTTCTCCAGACCCATCTGTCTGCTGTGGTAGGGAATAGGCTACTCTTAATTTTTTCAACCTCTGATTGGCCCTTTAATTAAGCAGTAAGTATAAAAATATATTACCAACATCCTCTTTATAATTATATGTTATACTAGACTGCCATACTTAGGCAACATTTGGATGCCCCTATTGTTCTAAGAGGCAAAGTGCGATTTCTCAAGTTTGTTGGCAGCTGAGTTTTATGGGTCCATATCGAATGTTGTTGTTTCTGGAGCCTTCTGCTGGACCGTAGCCTGTCTACCCCTACTCACCTCTAGTGGAATAGCCCCTAGTACCCCTACTCACCTCTAGTGGAATAGCCCCTAGTACCCCTACTCACCTCTAGTGGAATAGCCCCTAGTACCCCTACTCACCTCTAGTGGAATAGCCCCTAGTACCCCTACTCACCTCTAGTGGAATAGCCCCTAGTACCCCTACTCACCTCTAGTGGAATAGCCCCTAGTACCCCTACTCACCTCTAGTGGAATAGCCCCTAGTACCCCTACTCACCTCTAGTGTAATAGCCCCTAGTACCCCTACTCACCTCTAGTGGAATAGCCCCTAGTACCCCTACTCACCTCTAGTGGAATATCCCCTAGTACCCCTACTCACCTCTAGTGGAATAGCCCCTAGTACCCCTACTCACCTCTAGTGGAATAGCCCCTAGTACCCCTACTCACCTCTAGTGGAATAGCCCATAGTACCCTTACCCACCTCTAGTGGAATAGCCCCTAGTACCCTTACCCACCTCTAGTGGAATAGCCCCTAGTACCCCTACTCACCTCTAGTGGAATAGCCCCTAGTACCCCTACTCACCTCTAGTGGAATAGCCCCTAGTACCCCTACTCACCTCTAGTGGAATAGCCCCTAGTACCCCTACTCACCTCTAGTGGAATAGCCCCTAGTACCCCTACTCACCTCTAGTGGAATAGCCCCTAGTACCCCTACTCACCTCTAGTGGAATAGCCCCTAGTACCCCTACTCACCTCTAGTGGAATAGCCCCTAGTACCCCTACTCACCTCTAGTGGAATAGCCCATAGTACCCTTACCCACCTCTAGTGGAATAGCCCCTAGTACCCTTACCCACCTCTAGTGGAATAGCCCCTAGTACCCCTACTCACCTCTAGTGGAATAGCCCCTAGTACCCCTACTCACCTCTAGTGGAATAGCCCCTAGTACCCCTACTCACCTCTAGTGGAATAGCCCCTAGTACCCCTACTCACCTCTAGTGGAATAGCCCCTAGTACCCCTACTCACCTCTAGTGGAATAGCCCCTAGTACCCCTACTCACCTCTAGTGGAATAGCCCCTAGTACCCCTACTCACCTCTAGTGGAATAGCCCCTAGTACTCCTACTCACCTCAAGTGGAATAGCCCCTAGTACCCCTACTCACCTCTAGTGGAATAGCCCCTAGTACCCCTACTCACCTCTAGTGGAATAGCCCCTAGTACCCCTACTCACCTCTAGTGGAATAGCCCCTAGTACCCCTACTCACCTCTAGTGGAATAGCCCCTAGTACCCCTACTCACCTCTAGTGGAATAGCCCCTAGTACCCCTACTCACCTCTAGTGGAATAGCCCCTAGTACCCCTACTCACCTCTAGTGGAATAGCCCCTAGTACCCCTACTCACCTCTAGTGGAATAGCCCCTAGTACCCCTACTCACCTCTAGTGGAATAGCCCCTAGTACCCCTACTCACCTCTAGTGGAATAGCCCCTAGTACCCCTACTCACCTCTAGTGGAATAGCCCCTAGTACTCCTACTCACCTCTAGTGGAATAGCCCCTAGTACCCCTACTCACCTCTAGTGGAATAGCCCCTAGTACCCCTACTCACCTCTAGTGGAATAGCCCCTAGTACCCCTACTCACCTCTAGTGGAATAGCCCCTAGTACCCCTACTCACCTCTAGTGGAATAGCCCCTAGTACCCCTACTCACCTCTAGTGGAATAGCCCCTAGTACCCCTACTCACCTCACCTCTAGTGGAATAGCCCCTAGTACCCCTACTCACCTCACCTCTAGTGGAATAGGCCCTAGTACCCCTACTCACCTCTAGTGGAATAGCCCCTAGTACCCCTACTCACCTCTAGTGGAATAGCCCCTAGTACCCCTACTCACCTCTAGTGGAATAGCCCCTCGTTCTCCTACTCACCTCACATTTGCTGCATTTATACTGAACAAAAATATATAAATGGAACATGCAACAATTTCAAAGCTTTTACTGAATGAGTTCATATAAGGAAATCAGTCAATTGAAATAAATTCATTTGGCCCTAATCTATGGATTTCACATGACTGGGAATACAGATATGCATCTGTTGACATGTCTGGTGAGTTTGCAGGCCGTGGAAGAACTGGGACATTTTCAGCTTCCAGGAATTGTGTACATGTCCTTGCTACATAGGGCCGGCCGTGCATTAACATACTGGAACATGATGAATAGCACAACAATGAACCCCAGGATCTCGTCACGGTATCTCTGTGCATTCAAATGGCCAGTTAATAAAATGCAGTTGTGTTTGTTGTCCGTAACCTATGCCTGTCAATACCATAACCCCACCGCCACCATGGGGCATTCTGTTCACAACGTTGACATCAGCAAACCTCTCACCCACAAGACGCCATACACGTGGTCTGCGGTTGGGAGGCCGGTTGGGCGTACTGCCAAATTCTCTAAAATGACATTGTAGGCAGCTTATAGAAGAGAAATTAACATTCAATTATCTGGCAACCGCTCTGGTGGACATTCCTGCGGTCAGCATGCCAGTTACACTCTCCCTCAAAACTTGAGACATCTGTGGCATTGTGTTGTGTGACATAACTGCACATTTTAGAGTGGCCTTTTATTGTCCCCAGCACAAGGTGCACCTGTGTAATGATCATGCTGTTTAATCAGCTTTTTGATATGCCACACCTGTCAGGTGGATGGATTATCTTGACAAAGGTGAAAGGCTCACGAACAGGAATGTAAAAAAAAAAGGGTACCTAGTCAGTTGTACAACTGAATGCATTCAACCAAAATGTGTCTTCCGAGTTTAACCCAACCCCTCTGAATCAGAGAGGTGCGGGGGGGGGCTGCCTTAATCGACGTCCACGTCATCGGTGCCCAGGGAGTACTTGTTGTTGTGGGTTAACTGCCTTGCTCAAGAGCAGAACGGCAGATCTTTCCACCTTGCTGGCTCTGGGATTCAAACCAGCGACCTTTCGGTTACTGGCCCAACGCTGTTAACCTTCAAGCTACCTGCCGTGATATCTTGTCAGTATAAATGCAGATCAGCCATGGGACCTGGCAGTATATATGTTTGTATGATTTACTAATTGTGTTCCGCTAGAGGACTACACATACTATAGTGATCTGCCGTGCACTTCCATGGTCTGTCCTAGCATCACACCTTAACCTACCCTAAATTGAATGTCTTAAATGGAAAATTGTCAGATGAAATCTGAATTAATTCCATGCTACCGTACAAAGTGGCAAGGTTCTTTCCTTGCCACTGTCACCCCAGGCTTGATCTTTTGCCTTGTGGTCTGGGAAGGTTGTAAGCACACAGCAAGCCAAAGCACCAAACACTCCAATTTGACTTGGTGGATTGTGCATACAAGCAGACCAAAAACTACCACCTATCCTCATGTTGAATGGCCTCGGGCTCCGCAAGGAGCCCAAACAATTTCATGCTCAACTGTAGGCGCACTCCCCCCTGAGGTCAACTGTAGGCCCACTCCCCCCTGAGGTCAACTGTAGGCCCACTCCCCCCTGAGGTCAACTGTAGGCCCACTCCCCCCTGAGGTCAACTGTAGGCCCACTCCCCCCTGAGGTCAACTGTAGGCCCACTCCCCCCTGAGGTCAACTGTAGGCCCACTCCCCCCTGAGGTCAACCGTAGGCCCACTCCCCCCTGAGCTGGTTGCTACAATCCAATCATAAATACACCCATTCCCTCGCAACAATCCAAAATTCAATTCATAGTCGAAACTGTGAGTAACTTGGAAGGAATCCCCAATACTCCCCCCCCAAAAAACATTTCTCTGAGGTGAGTTTCCTGGGTGGCAGAGGGCCAGTGCATACCTGTGCTAGGAGCCTAGCATGGTTTCCCTTTCATACGGTGCCAGTCTGGTATTTGAAAGGGTGCGAGCGATGGTGTTCCCCCAGTCCAGATTTACTTTATCTGAGTCATGAAATTATAGTTGTCTAAAAGAGGACCCTCAAGAATCCATTTGCTATTCAATTTAACTGCAACCTGTGAACTTTCTTGTGATTCAACAACCAAATATAATAACTGACAGAGAGATGATTTGAATTGTTGGCAACTGTAACTATATGCAAGGTAAAGGTTATCAATAGGGCCCTGTGTTTTGCACAATCATGTGGCATGCCTGGATTTGACCTTTTTTATTTAAAGATTTTTAATCCAACTGTTTAATTAGCTGTCAGATGGTCCAGCACCATCCACCCTTCCTTGAGGAGCTGCTGCATCAAACATTGGTTGTCCTTGAGACGTCCTGGATACATGCACAGACAGAGAGCGTGTCTTCCTCCCACGTCAGGACAGGTCAACACTGCTACTTCTCCTCACTACGTCAGGACAGGGCAACACTGCTACTTCTCCTCACTACGTCAGGACAGGGCAACACTGCTACTTCTCTTCACTACGTCAGGACAGGGCAACACTCTGCTACTTCTCCTCACTACGTCAGGACAGGGCAACACTGCTACTTCTCTTCACTACGTCAGGACAGGGCAACACTGCTACTTCTCCTCACTACGTCAGGACAGGGCAACACTGCTACTTCTCTTCACTACGTCAGGACAGGGCAACACTGCTACTTCTCTTCACTACGTCAGGACAGGGCAACACTGCTACTTCTCCTCACTACGTCAGGACAGGGCAACACTGCTACTTCTCCTCACTACGTCAGGACAGGGCAACACTGCTACTTCTCCTCACTACGTCAGGACAGGGCAACACTGCTACTTCTCTTCACTACGTCAGGACAGGGCAACACTGCTACTTCTCCTCACTACGTCAGGACAGGGCAACACTGCTACTTCTCCTCACTACGTCAGGACAGGGCAACACTGCTACTTCTCCTCACTACGTCAGGACAGGGCAACACTGCTACTTCTCCTCACTACGTCAGGACAGGGCAACACTGCTACTTCTCCTCACTACGTCAGGACAGGGCAACACTGCTACTTCTCCTCACTACGTCAGGACAGGGCAACACTGCTACTTCTCCTCACTACGTCAGGACAGGGCAACACTGCTACTTCTCCTCACTACGTCAGGACAGGGCAACACTGCTACTTCTCCTCACTACGTCAGGACAGGGCTCTGTATGTAGCTATGCATTTCCTCAACACATAGCTACTTCATTACCTCGTGTGTGTGTGTGTGTGATGCAGGATGGGAGAGTTTAGGCTTAAATGAAATTGATGCGTTGTTTCTTTAAGTGTATGATGTGTGCAGGGGTGTTTTTTTGTAGTGAGGGTTTAAGCACCACGTAGGTGAAATAACCTGCACGTACTGTACATTGGCCTGACGTGTACTAGTATTGTGCTCCTCATGTCTTAATGTGCTGTGTTGGCCAGTGACGTTGATAAAACGTCCTCTAATGGTTTCCCCCCTCATTAAATCTCGTCACTGTTTGGTGCATTCCTTGACTGGGGCACCCGAGTGGCGCAGCGGTCTAAGGCACTGCATCTTAGTGCTAGAGGCGTCACTACAGACCCTGGTTCGATTCCAGGCTGTATCACAACCGGCCGTGATTGGGAGTCAATCATAGGGCGGCACAAAATTGGCCCAGCGTCGTTCGGGTTAGGGTTTGGCCGGGGTAGGCAATCATTGTAAATAAGAATTTGTTCTAAACTGACTTGCCTAGTTAAAAAAATAAATATATATATATATATATATATATATATATATATATATATATATATATATATATATTATATTTATATTTATATTTTTAAAAAAAACTGGCTTGCTTCTTTGAACAGTGCAATGATGTCAACTATAGGACACCAATTGCTATGTAGTCTCTCACTTACAATTTGCATAATTGTCATTCCAGCCAACGTTCCTAAGGAAAGCCCAGTTGACAGCTCTACACATCATTACTTTTTCCGTAGTAATCAAGTGCGACGTCACAGATTGTTAGTGTTTTATGATTCATATTATTTGGTCCCTCTGTCCACTTTTCCCTATAACAAGTTGTGTTGAGCTGAAACGGTTGCCATGGTCAGGTCGTACGTCTTTTATGTTTGTGGTGCTTGGGGGCGAAAGTGAAACCAGAGAAACTGGTGACACAGGAAAGAGCGTTTCTCACAAACAGTGTTTCTCAAGTTAATGTGAGTTTCACTTGACCCACACACAGTACTTCCTATTTAATTTGGCTTATTGTTTAAACAGGCTAGTCAGTGTTTTTTGGCTACTTTGATTCATTTTTAATACTGAATGGCAGGACAGTTTGTCACATTTCTAAAGGTGAATTTAGTTGTTTCTTAGCGAGTCCAAGTCCGTTGTCTTCTAAAAGGCTTGGTCGTAATTTATAGATCAATTGACTGTGTGCACATATGACTGACTGGGGGTTTGTCAATTAGTGTTGCTTTACTACAAAAGATACACCCTTCGTTGCCACTTTCTCGTTGCAGTGCTAGGCGTATTCCATTGAACCTGCACAGCAGTCAGTGTTTAACAGCATGTCAAACCTGGCATACATCTATCATCTCCTATCTATATATATATATATATATATCTGGCTATGTCCCAGTTCTCTGAAATGATGTCATTCCATATCCTCTGTTAATAGACGTATCAAGACTATTGGCCATATCCTCTGTTATTAGATGTATGAAGACTATTACGCAATTTCCTCTGTATGTGATTCACCTACACTGGTAGTGCTTTCTGTTTTAACATTTGTGCAGTTTCTGAATTTTTGATCTAGTGGTTGACCTTGATCACCTTGCACCAGATGGTACAGCGTGTACAGGCAATGGGCCTAATCGGGGGACAATGGTGTATGATCATATTTTAACGAGGAATTATCTGTTACAAGCTTAACTCGCGTTGCATCTGTCTAGTTTGAGAGGCAACGGTAGGTCCCTTTTGATTTAGTCAGTCACCCACGGCGTACTTCCCCTAATTTACATGACAGTGACTGTCATGCAGTTTTACCACGTCACTAGCATAATACATGGTTATCTCTCTGTGCAAATGTTATCACACAACCCTGCTTATATTTAAGCAGTAAGGCCCGAGGAGGTGTGGTATATGGCCAATATACCACAGCCCTTAGCCGTGGTATATTGGCCAATATACCACAAACCCTGAGGTGCCTTTTTATTGCTACTATAAACTGCTTATCAATGTAATTAGAACAGTATAAAGTATTTTTTTTGTCATACCCATGGTATACGGTCTGATATACCACAGCTTTCAGCCAATCAGCATTCAGGGCTCGAACCACTCTGTTTTATAATAGGAGTTATACCACAGCATTGTTGAATAGTTGATTCTGACTGGCTATAAGGGTATTCTAGAGTGGGCATTAATTTCAGATATACGGACAGTTGGAAAGATATATATTAGATACCTCTGAAGTAGTTCCAGTAGGTTCTTTATTATCATTTTAAATCATTGGACCAAAGCGGACTTTACTTGCTATAAAGTTACAGAAAGCTAAACCAACAACCACACAAACGGAAATTGGATGCATTGTAAACGCAGGTCCAATGAGAAAAAACTTTTGTCATTTGTTTTTGCAGAGACTTGTATGTATTTTTGCAGCATCCGATGAACATGAATTTCTCCGGTCCCCCTCTTACAATGTTGCAGTCATGATAGTCCCTCTGTTACAATGTTGCAGTCATGACAGTCCTTCTGTTACAATGTTGCAGTCATGACAGTCCCTCTGTTACAATGTTGCAGTCATGACAGTCCTTCTGTTACAATGTTGCAGTCATGATAGTCCCTCTGTTACAATGTTGCAGTCATGACAGTCCCTCTGTTACAATGTTGCAGTCATGACAGTCCCTCTGTTACAATGTTGCAGTCATGATAGTCCCTCTGTTACAATGTTGCAGTCATGACAGTCCCTCTGTTACAATGTTGCAGTCATGATAGTCCCTCTGTTACAATGTTGCAGTCATGACAGTCCTTCTGTTACAATGTTGCAGTCATGACAGTCCTTCTGTTACAATGTTGCAGTCATGACACAGGTGGCGCTAGACTAGTGCTGTCAAATCCTCCCACATGTTTCTCGTTTGACCAGCTGTTTATAGCAACTGGTAGTGTTGAATTCGGTTGTCATTGGCAGATTTTCTAGCAACAAACTACTGTATTTAGCTAGCTTCTAGCCTATTGTTTTATCTGTTATGCGATCTCCTCGAGTATTGTAATGGACAGCGTGTGTCCAGACAAGACGGCAACTTTTCTGTCCCAGGCAAAATGATGCATTGTTATGGATGTATCCAAATGTAAATATAAAACAGCTTAAACAAATGTAAATGGTGCTACTTTGCTGTTATTCTGCAGAGTTTTTTATAGACTGTGTTAGCCATAGTTGGCTAGCTAGCGAGCAGGGGATAAGAACGTTGCTAACCTGCTGGTAAGTGTGCTTTAGAATTGTTTTCTTTGGCAACTGTGGTATAAGCTGGATAAAAGACTCCACACTACTAGGCCCGTGACAATACCAGTATCGCAATATTTTTTCCATGTCAAAAACAAAAACCCGACGAAGACCAAACTCTTTGGTCCTTTTAAAAACCTGCTATATGTAAAATATTGTGTGCTATAGCTTGGAAAATAAATAAATGTGACTCTGGATGATTACATAATGATGTTTGTTTCCAGCCCCAGGGCTGTTTCCCTAAAGAAATGGAATGAGCTTTGTGTTTTTGTTTCCTTGCCACGTTACTAATGGCGATACTGTTATGATCCTGGCCCTACTCTCTACATTATCTGGACGTCCCCACCACACCGTCCATGATTTCCAGGTAGTGTACATGGCGTTGGCGTTTTATCCCTTACTTATGAAGCTGACTCTAAATAGGAGCATTTTTGGAAAGCCTCCAACGGAATATCACTCACTGTTACAGTTGCACAGAAACGCACACCAAGCGTGTCTCCTCCTGTCTTCTACTTTACTGATCTGAACACCAGATGGGTGAAAGCAAGATCAGTGTTTACCCTATAATTTATTTTTTGGGAAGGGTGTGGGGTGGTGCGCCGTTGCTAAGTGAATACAGGGGAAACTGCAGATGGAGGATGCTTACCAGGAACTTGGTTTGACCTTAAATGTTAATGTACGGCAGATGGAGGATGCTTACCAGGAACTTGCTTTGGCCTGACCTTAAATGTTAATGTACTGCAGATGGAGGATGCTTACCAGGAACTTGCTTTGGCCTGACCTTAAATGTTAATGTGCTGCAGATGGAGGATGCTTACCAGGAACTTGGTTTGGCCTGACCTTAAATGTTAATGTACTGCAGATGGAGGATGCTTACCAGGAACTTGCTTTGGCCTGACCTTAAATGTTAATGTGCTGTAGATGGAGGATAGGAGACGAGTAGAGGAAGCCACTGTAGACTATTGAGATTAACCCCATAGCATGGCCTGTGTTTTTTCCCCTCAAAGGATGATGAGGTCCTCTGATGTGGGACTTTCAGTAGTGTTTAGGGCTGCAGACTCTCCACTGACTGGCACCTCTGCTGTGTCAGTGAGCTAGGCTGCAGGCTCTGTGCTGGGGAAATCATCTTGGCTATGCAGTTTCAACTCTCCCCCCTACCACCCCCCTGTCACCCTGTTATGACCCGTCTCCGCCAGTCAAGTAATCAGTAAGGCAATGTGGTGTGTTTGCAAAACATCCAAACAGTGACTCGCTCCTGCAGGTTCATGCTCTACAACATCAATGGAGTACAACCCTTACCTCACACAGGAAGTGGCGCAGGTCCTAATCCAGGCACTTGTCATCTCCCGTCTGGACTACTGGAACTCACTGTTGGCTGGGCTCCCCGCTTGAGCCACCAAACATTTTTATACATTTTAGTAATTTAGTGACTTACACAAGGCACTTAACCCTGATTGCACCTGTAAGGGTACATCGGCAGATTTTTTTCACCTAGTCGGCTCGGGGATTCGAAACCAGCAAACTTTCGGTGGCTGGCCAAACGCTCTTAACCGCTAGGCTACCTGCCGCCCTGCAAACCCCTGCAACTCATCCAGAACACTGCAGCCCGCCTGGTGTTCAACCTCCCCAAAGTTATACCACGACACCCAGCTCCTCCGCACACTCCACTGGCTTCCAGTCGAAGTTCGCGTCCACTAGGTTGTCCCACCTAGCTATCTTAAGATGAATGCACCAACTGTAAATCGCTTTGGATAAGAGTGTCTGCTAAATGACTAAAATGTAAATGTGTGTTTTGCATCACTACAGGATTTTCGCAGTCTTTTGTATTTTGATCGATGTTAACTAGAATCCCCACGACAACCATTCATGTCATGTAAGGGTGTCCTCCCCAGTGGCAGCTGTTTCCATATCTGGCATGGCTAGAGGCAGCTTCCCTTGCCAACTCAGATGTGCAAGCTATCAGTTTGCAGGCTAACTAGAGCACTGGTTTATATTCCTAGGCCTGCCTGATGCATCCCAAACCATACATGATATTAATACACACACACACACAGTACATCATACTTTTTTACAAATGTATGTGTGGTGATATAACTGCATATTTATGTGAAACGTCATGCAATGCGTTTTTCTCATTGTTTAATAATAACCTGGTATAGGTCGTCTTCATGCTAATAAGGAAAACGGCATGTGTGACTGAACACTTTGTGATTTAGGCGTATCTTTTATCTTCATTGACTACGCCCTGCTGATACACTGGATGAGGGTCTGTGTATGGGAGCAAAGTTGAAAGGTCACCTAGTTGGGCTCCTGGTAGAACTCGCACCATAACCACAGATTTGGGATCAGCTTTGCCTCCCTCACTCCTTTTAACCTAATCATCACAGGACATAATGTCAAACTGACCTTAGATCAGTGTTACTCCTCTGTCTGCCTCTACCACAGTTGACAGTTTTGGAGAATGGGTGATATTCCTAAACGTCGACCTCATGTTCACTGAAGCTCTTGTAGTTAATAGCATTTTGCTATTTTATACCAGTACAGTTCAACTGTAATTAAGATCATTATGATGTTCTAGCTTCTCAAGTGGTATTCAAATTGCATTGATTTATTGCAGTGCAATTATGCTCTCAGAAATGACTTTTTGTAACTCTTTCATAAGATTTGTTATTGGCAGGGCCACGGCTACAGAAAAGCTCCTCCATTTCATGTCACGCGTTCTGTCCATCCTCACTGCACTTCACCCCATTGGCCCTGGCTCTGAACGAGACGAAGGAGAACGAAAGAGCTCTGACAGAAAGGCTAATGAAACCCGATTCAGCTGTTCTCTTTTCCACTCCTTCCGTCTCCTCTCTGGGCACCTCCTCGCTTTCACTCTCTCCTGGACCCTGAATGTGCCAGGAGTACTCTCGTCTGAAAGGCCAATGAGAGTCCATTCACACCCTCAGTAGTGAGGCAGGTCTGCTTGAAAAGAGCCGGAGTGAGAGCCAAATAATTTCTCTAAAAGAGCAATGCCGGTCATCTCGACCCTCTCTTATGCCTCCTTTAACAGTTTCCCCTGACGACGCCAGTTGGCATTCCCCAATAATTTGGTGATTGTCTGAATAATTTAAGGTAAAAACTAAGGGTATACTTACTATTAGGGCTGGGCGATTTTATGTTTTTGAATAATAAAAAGTTCTACATTTTGCTTTATGAGTAGTGCGTGACCCTAGGGTGGCAACACATACACTCTAAGTAATTTCAATGGGTCTTTCTCCATTCTGATTTGTTTCATATACTGTTAAATTCAACTTCAACCCCCCCAAAAAATAATTTCCTGCATTTTAATCCATTTCTGCGTTTACTACGCTCATTTGAGATCATTTCCACACTGCCACATAAGCCTGCATGATATGGGCAAAAAATCTAGGCCTTATTTTTAACCAAATGTTGCAATTGCGATTTGACTTGCAATTTAGATCAAATAGATCAAAACACTTGGGTGAACTGCTGGAATCATAGAAATAAAATGATTATTCTAATTCTATATTTAGAATATAATAGTGGGCACTTTGAATACAGTGTTTGATATGACAACGAATTAAAATGCCAGGGAGGAGTTATTGTGACAGGGTAGGAACCAAAGTGTTGGTCAGTGTTTCCTAGGGCACCCTATAATCTTTGGCTACATTTAAATGTTTATTTATGTAGCTAACATATTCATGCTACGCCTATTCCTCTTTGATTTAGAATATACTGTTGCACAAACAACATGCTGATTTAGGCCTACACCATCACTGATATCAGGCTGTATAGCTAGCTACGTTTGATCTGACACAGTACATTTATTAGCTAGCTACGTTTGCTCTGACGCCGCTGGCTAGCTAGCTAATAAATGTACTAACTAGTGATTAGCATTAGCGGCTAACACGATATAGCCTGAGCTTGCTAAAAAAAAAGCCAAACTAGCTGTTTGCAGAAACAAACTAATAGTGTAATTATAGAACGCTTGTGGATTTATTTTAAGTAGCAAAGTGGAAACAACATCGTCATCAACATTGTTGCATGTGCTACATTGACCATGCAGACTGAACGCAAGTGTCTCGTGGTCAAGCAACAACAAATGCGCTCCTTGAGTGACAGGCGGCGGGGCTAAGTCTGTGTTGAAAGCGACATGGGGAGCGAGAGAGCGGAGAGGGATGACTGAAGTAGCGGTGTAAACTATAAAAATGGACGTTACACACGGCGTATCACATTTAACAAACTAAACATTCAAAAACCTTTTTATAGAAGGTAAAGTAAAAACCTAAACCAGTCCGTGCATCAATACCGGTGTATATAGTAAAATACGGTATAACGCCCAGCCCTACTTACTATTCTGTGCTCCAGTTTTAATTTTGGAGATCCTTCGGAAGATTAGAGAACGACTGATTTGATTTAACTCTCTCTCACAATTTTAGCACTGAGAATGTCTGAAAAAGCTTGGGATAATTTCAAAGTTTTGTTCTAGTGGTTCTCCGAGGGTATACTGAACGCTGGGCTAAATGGGCAACCTGCAATAACATTTTCAGTGTCGGTGCCCTTGCACCTTTCTCAAGTTTCTCACACAGGTTGATATAAACCTTTACTTTTTTACATGTGTACCTCAGGCCATTGCCTTTGGCTGTTTGGTACCCTTATCAGACATTACCCTCTTGCTGCAGATCCTTTGAGGATCACCGCCTAAACCACCTGTTTAGAACTCGCCAGTGTTTAAATCCACCATATTTACAATCGGAGCCAGGCTTTGACCTTTTCCGAAACTACCTTTGACCTTTTTTAGCAGAGCTAAAAGAAGGCCGGCTTTGAAACTCAAAGTGCTTGTGCTTCCTCCCCGACTGCATTTCTGTCTACACTGTGAGGGGACGGGATGTTTCCCAAATCCCGGTGACGTGGTGCTTGTTTGTGACAGCCGGAGCGAGTTCCCCTTGGGGACAGCTGACTTTGTAGAGGGGACAAATGTGGTGCAAAGGGACAGTCTTCCATCTTGTCCTCTAGATTTTATGTCTTCAGTACAACAAAAGCCCTAACAATGATTGTCTCGGTGTGCATCGCACAAAGAGCTGCGGCTGCCTGCGGTTCCTCCCAGAAATCAAAGAGCAAGCAAAAAGAACAATCTGAAAACCCAGAAATCATTCTATGGATCCATCACAGGTCTGCACATGTAGTCGAGGGATTTGACTCTGCAGTCTGCCCATGTATTGGCTCCTTCACAATGTTATTTTGTTTTCATATTGAACAGTTAGGCTAAAACGTATCCTCATGCATTCCCCAATCCCCCTTGGAAGGTCAAAGATTGAATGATGAGGCAGAATCAGTCTGAATACTAAACGTCTTGCTCTGCAGATAGCGGTACATGAATGGAGAGGGAATATAATTATATCTGGTGTTTAGAGCTGGACACTGGCTGGGTTAGCATAGCATGTTTTAAACAACTAACAATAGTGCATACGTAGGCTACAAGATGCACAATGCACATCCTCATCATACACAAGTTGACTGTGCCTCTGAGTCTCTTTTGCAGTGGTTTCTCTCTGGGGTTTGCATTCACAGTTGAAGACTGACTGGTCTATTAGCAGGGGCAGTCATCAGCTCGAAGGCAAACTGGTTCAGTAGAAGTACCCCCCCACTGGGGTGGGCAGACGACACAGCTTTAAAAAAATCACTGCCATCAAAGTGCACATTAAACATTAGATCATCACCCACTTATTCCCCAGCACTGCTGCTAACGGCCTCGAACAGCTTGTCTGTGTATGTTTGTGTGTGTGTGTGTTAAGTGGTACTGGCTAGGTCTCTCGTTGCTGTTTGGACTACAACAGACCGTTGCTGTTTGGACTACAACAGACCGTTGCTGTTTGGACTACAACAGGCCGTTGCTGTTTGGACTACAACAGGCCGTTGCTGTTTGGACTACAACAGACCGTTGCTGTTTGGACTACAACAGGCCGTTGCTGTTTGGACTACAACAGGCCGTTGCTGTTTGGACTACAACAGGCCGTTGCTGTTTGGACTACAACAGGCCGTTGCTGTTTGGACTACAACAGGCCGTTGCTGTTTGGACTACAACAGGCCGTTGCTGTTTGGACTACATGACGTGGTCTGTGTAGTGCTGGCTCATGCAGGCTCAGAACAAATTGACAGTCCTACACGGATTCATTCCTGGAAGACTCCAGTTGGATGACCAATTGGCAAAGGTTAATCCCAATACGGTTAGTTCTTTGGCTACTGGCAATGTGGAATGTCAGTAATAGCGATGGATGACGATGAAATTACTATAGGAACAAGTGGTTGGAACAAAAACATTTTTTCAATCGTTTCGTTCTGAACAGAACCATTTTTATTTGTCGTTCCACTGCTCTGACCAGCAAAATAAAGTTCTGAACAGGTTCGAACCCCAAAAAAGTCACTATCGTTCCTTTCTGTTCCTTTTTAAACCAGAAATCTTATTTTTTTTTTTTTTTTTTTTTTTTTTTTTTTACATTTTAGCTGGACATTAAATGACTTCACCGATCAGTGCGGATAGAGCAGCTTGCTGTGGAGAGGGCACACTATTTACACGCATTGGCAAGACTAGTGTAAGGCGTGAGATGCGATTTGAAATTTTGCAGATCGGGAGAGAGCGAGAGAGGGTGGAGGAGGCTTGGCTTGACTTGCATTATCTAAATTAGGCCCACAGAATTATACCTATGGAGGAGTGGCTTCTATGAAGGGACATTTGAATGTCTGAACTTCAGTTGGCTTAACGTTGGACCAGCTAGCTAGATAACAAGCACGTGTGTCCAGAGCTGCACAATAATTAAAATAAAAACATATCTTACCTTTTTTGTAGTTAATAAATCCAAAGTGAAACGTGATAACTATAGTATCCTTAACTAGCGTTGAAAGAGCGACCACGACTCTACCCATTTCACTGGTTTGTGACTCACTGACTCCGACCCCGGTTGGAGGGGAATAAGTCAGTCCAAGAGTTAACACACACACACTTTATTTACACACACAGAGGAAGATTAACATGGGGATGAAAGTGGGCAAGGTAGTGGCATGCTAATGGTTCTGTAGGAGGAAATGAAAGGCAGTGAATATACTGTACATACGATATGACAAGCAGTACTAACAGTCATCAAGGACTGTATATAAATTACATTTACA
Organism: Coregonus lavaretus; assembly: GCF_964263955.1. NCBI lineage: Eukaryota > Metazoa > Chordata > Actinopteri > Salmoniformes > Salmonidae > Coregonus > Coregonus lavaretus. The sequence continues at coordinate 75,801,903 of NC_139991.1, forward strand.
TTTTACATTTTAGTCATTTAGCAGACGCTCTTATCCAGAGCGACTTACAGGAGCAATTAGGGTTAAGTGCCTTGCTCAAGGGCACATCGACAGATTTTTCACCTAGTCGGCTTGGGGATAAGAACCAGCGACCTTTCGGTTACTGGCACAACGCTCTTAACCACTAAGCTACCTGCCGCCCCAATGACATATAATCCCTGAACATGTTTACAGGTTACAAGATATACTTAGTCAGCATACATAATGCAACAACTAACTAACTATTTAAGGACAATGTATACATATGTCATACAACTCACTTTGGGTACCCACACCATCCCACAAGGCCAGATATGATTGAGAGTTGTCCAGTTGTTGATGGGCGGAGACCGAGATGTTGCTCTCTGCCACTGCCTGAGGAAGACTGACAGTATTGTGGGACCTTTATAGTCAAGAGGATGGGCAGATGTCTGGGCCGCTAGTAACATCCTGTCAGGACACAGGTCACACAGGTCAGAGAGGTCAGAGAGAGTTTGTGAGACAGGTTTATGGTACCCCCCTAGACTCCCAGGCTCTGGTTGTGGGGAATGTGGAGTGTGCAGCTCAGGGTTGTGAAGTGCTGATAGGTCAGCACAATTAAAGTAACACGTATTTTCATAATTAATAAATCCAATGTGAAACGTGATAACTATAGTATCCTTAACTAGCATTGAAAAGGTTAATCCATTCTACTCCAATTTAAAAAATCTCTCTCCCTAATTTCACGCTTGTAACGTCAGTAGGCTACTAGTAACGTCAGTAGGCTACTAGTAACGTCAGTAGGCTACTGGTAACGTCAGTAGGTTACTGGTAACGTCAGTAGGCTACTGGTAACGTCAGTAGGCTACTGGTAACGTCAGTAGGCTACTGGTAACGTCAGTAGGCTACTGGTTACGTCAGTAGGCTACTGGTAACGTCAGTAGGCTACTGGTAACGTCAGTAGGCTACTGGTAACGTCAGTAGGCTACTGGTAACGTCAGTAGGCTACTGGTTACGTCAGTAGGCTACTAGACTATGCTTCGGAGGGAGGGGGAGGGGCAGGTAGCCCTACACACACACACTGGTAAAGATGTCCAGCTGGCAGGCAGGCAGACGCTGGAAGAAGTTTCTGAGTGACAGAGGGCTTTGCATAAGCACTTTGTTGCGTTTTTTTGTGTGACTGGGAAAAAAAATGCCTGTAACGTACAATAACGTTATTAACCGGTTCCCATGCTTTTAAAATAACGGTTCTGTCCCGGAACAGTATAGATCACTTTAGTTCTGATTCTGTTCCTCTCAAAATCTCGTTCATTTATGTTTTTCTGGTTCTGTTCCCTGAACCGGTTGCAACCCTTGATAGGAACCGACTTTCAACAATTTAGATGCACTCCAAAGCCTTAACATTACGTGTGCTTTAACATCTTGTTTGATGCCGAAGCGTATTAGTAAAAATCCAGTGCACTCAATGTCCCCTCCCTAGGACCAGGGTTGGCCACTCTTCCATGCCGTTACTTAGTGAATGCTGTTTCTCCGGGCGACCATCAAACGCCACTCTGTAATCCACGCAGAGGCCAGCCGGCCTGAAATTGAGCTGCGAGCTGTTGCCATAACAACGCCTGCGGAGCCAAGGGGTGTGTTTGTGAGCAGTGGGGGGGGGGACGGGGGGACGAGCAGTAACCTCTTCCAGCGAGGGATGGGGTTTTGACTTGACTGTTTACCTGTGACTGCCTTTTCGGGTACATCTTCACATTGTTTTACTTGTGTCAGCTGAAAACAATTGTTTGCCTCAAGTTTCTCATGAAACGTTTTTATGGTATCACACAGTCATCTATATTCTTTCTCTCCACAACAGTTTTGTGGTTCCACATCCATCTTAAATCTTTACCCACAATGGGAACCTTGTTAATCCAGGTTGCAGTATGCTAATTCAGGTAGTAGTAGTAGTAGTAGTAGTAGAAGTAGTAGAAGTAGTAGTAGTAGTAGTAGTAGTAGTAGTAGTAGTGGTAACTATAGTTACCAAATCAGTCTCAATACAGCTATGGTAACGTCTCTATCTATTAAAGATGGACAGCGTGTATGATGTATTGCCTTACAGATTAACTGATTCAATCAAATGTTGACTGAAAGGATTGTCAAGTTGCCAATCTAAACTGCCACACTTCCATAGGACTCTGAATAACCTGAACATCCAAGCTGACAACATTCCAGCAGACTGTCTATAGACTGTGCAGATTGATATACAGTGGGGTCCGAAATTATTGACACCCTTGATAAATATTAGCAAGAATTACTGTATAAAATAAATAATGTCCCCTTTTTTTTTGCATACAATATAGCTCAGTATTTAAATTATGTTCTTTCATACTAATACAATTGCTCAGAGAAAGAGATTTTGTTTAACAAGTAGTATTGAAAACAGTAGGGTTCCTGTTTTCAATACCTCTCCTTGCAAGGATAACGGCACTGAGCCTTTTTCTAAAATTACTTATGAGTTGGAGAACACATTGGGAGGGATCGTAGACAATTCCTCAATACCGAATCCTTCCAGATCCTTGATATCCTTCGTCTGCGCTTATGGACTTCAATTCAAACCACAGGTTTTCAATTGATTTCAAGTCCGGAGATTGAGATGGCCATTGCAACATTTTGATTTTGTGGCCAATTAACAATTTATTTGTGGATTTTGATGTGTGCTTGGGGTTATCGTCTTGCTGGAAGATCCAATTGCGGCCAAGTTTCAGCCTCCTGGCAGAGGCAACCAGGCTTTTGGCTAAAATGTCCTGTTAAAGGGTAACGTTCATGATGCCCTTAAAGGGCCCCAGGACCAGTGGAAGCAAAATAGCTTGATAACATGAAAGATCCACCAGCATTTTCTACATTTTAGTAGGTATGCGACTCTTTTTTCTGCTCATGCATTCTCATTTCAACTCCAAACCTACCACTGGTGTGCGTGGTCAAAGCACCGGTTCCAATCCAAGTGCCAATGCCTTTTTAACTAACGGTTAAGGTTTGAATTTGGGGCGGGGAAGCTGATCCTAGATCTGTACTTAGTGGAAACTTCACCTCGGGACGGCAGAGCTATTGATTCAGAATGAGCAGTTTGGTGCTCGTTCTCTCCGGGCCCTGTCTACTAGTGTAGCCGAAACGCTCCGGCAACGCGGTTCCAGAGGCTCCTTACGGAGGGTGTGACGCGATCGCAGAGCCTCCGGAGGCTTGCGGAGGTCAAATCGAGCTCGGTTACCACATCGCCGCACGCCTCCCAAATTTTGTAACGATGCGTAGGGGGTCCGTATAGCTCTGCATTGACATGATTGGTTGATGGTAGGTGGAGGCAGGAGGACCTGTACATGAACACACTTCCTTGACAACAGCTCTGCGAAGCATAATAATGATGAATGCCCCGACTTCTGCAGAGGAGGCCGTATCACGGTAAATGATGTACGGCCACTGCAGAAGTCGGACTAACCATGCAGATCCTTTAAGTGATGAGAACACTTAAAGGTCATAGGGGGATAATGGAGTACAGTGTACGTGGCGATTGGAAGGGCGATTCAGCAGAGTTATTTGGTGGAACTTGATCAAGAAACTGCACTGACATTGGAGTGTTTTTAATTGTTTTAGAACATGTATTTATTTTACCAGGCAGGTCAGTTAAGAACATCAATTTGTCCTGGGTGATTTACAATTACAGGAGGGGAATAGGTGCAAATCCCTCATCCCCTAACATTCTCGCATACCTTCACTCCTGTCTCTTTCGCCCTCTCTCTATTCAACCCATCTGTTATTCCTCTCCTGGTTTAATCTCCCCATGCCCTGTGTGTCCTTTCTCCCCCTCTTATCCTTCTCTAGTAAAGCTGCTGCTGTCTCCTTGCCCATTGTCTTTGTACAGGCTGGCCCCTGCTCTGTCAAGTACATCCTCCTGGCTGTCTAGCAATCACGCACCTCGATCTCATCACGCATTCACTGTGTGCATGGCACTCCCTCCTCTCAGCCCCTCCTCCTTTTCCTCTAGTGGTGTGAGGGGCGCTGTTTGAAGGTGCTGGCTGACTTCCAATTGAACCAGAGAGGAGAGTTTCAGTCAGACCGAGCCTTGCTCGCTCGTGCTTGCTCTCTCTTGCGCTCGCTCTCTAGCTCTCTCTCTCTCTCTCTCGTCTCTCTCGTCTCTCTCGTCTCTCTCGTCTCTCTCGTCTCTCTCGTCTCTCTCGTCTCTCTCGTCTCTCTCGTCTCTCTCGTCTCTCTCGTCTCTCTCGTCTCTCTCGTCTCTCTCGTCTCTCTCGTCTCTCTCGTCTCTCGTCTCTCTCTCTCTCTCTCTCTCGCTTGCTCTCTCTCTCCCTCTCTCGCTTGCTCTCTCTCTGCTTTAGTAGTAATCCCTCCCTGTGCCTGTCTAGCTGGGTGCCCGTCTAGCTGGGTGCCCGTCTAGCTGGGTGCCCGTCTAGCTGGGTGTCTAAGGTCATGGTATACAGAATCCAAGTGTGTGACTGTTTCTGTCTGGATGCGTGTGTGGCTTTTTGGGTGACTGTGTGTGGCTGGAAGTGTGTAATTGTGTTTGTCTGCAGAGAGAGAGAGAGAGAGGGAGCAAGAGAGACAGAGCGAGGGAGACGGAGCAAGAGAGACAGAGCGAGGGTTTCTGAGACAATGCGGCGTTTGTGCGTCTTTGAATCTCCCAGTGTGTCGCATGGAGGGGGGGGGGGGGGGGGAGGGGGGAATTCTGACTCTGTCAAGATAATCCATTTTGTCTGCTCTGGCCTCCACAGAGCTGAATTGAGTAAGGAGCCATGACCATGAAACGGGTCCCTCAGTCCTTTGATTCTGTTCTTCTTCCTCACTTTGCCGTAAATGACAGTGAAAATGTTCAGCTTTATGACATCAGGCCGGATATGAAGTAGACTTTGTGAAAACGGTATTTGAATGACCCATATCTAGCTAGTTTTTATCGTTGCTGGTTTGCTTAGGCTCGGTTGGTTATGTTCACCTAGGCCCTATATGCATACCTTCTGAATTTAGTGAATCGAAGGACCAGTTGGCTGAACGTCTTCCTGATCCTGTCATGTGCTTTAGGTGAAAGACTTCAGGCGCTTTTCAATAAAAAACTGGCAGGGATGCCAGCATAAAAGTAAAAAAATATCTTATTCCCACAGAGAAGGCAGTCACTGAGTTGACATGCGGTTTTGTTTCACACTGTAAACATTGTTTTGTCGAGTAGGCTAGATGAATACAGGTGCTAGAGAACAATGTTAGTTGATTCCCTCAGTTTGTCAAAACATTTTAATCCAGATCAAAGAGATTCTGTGTTGTGTTAAATGCTGTTCAGATGTGGTCCTCTTTGCTTTTCGATGAAACTTTAAGACAAATCTGAACCAAATGTCTATGATGCCACATGTTCTCCTACCAAGATCATGTTTTTTTTTCTGATTGAGGTATTGCCTTCCATTTTGATGTGGATTTAATTGTTTACAACAACAGGGATGTGAAAACTGGTTAGTTTTAATGGAATAGGGCCCCATTCCATTTTACGAGTGATTGAAAATAGTTTCTTTTGTTATGGCCATCTTCAGGGAAAGTATTGTAATGCCATAGGAAACAATAGAATTACTCAATGTGATTGAATAAATATTGATGTTGGCAAAGACTTACAAGGGAGGTATTGTAGTCTGAGCAGCATAATTATAAATGTTTTATTATTAGGGTTGATAATAATACGAATAATGCATTTTTAAGAAAATTGCGTATCATGAGTCGTGATCATATATTTGATGTAGGAACATCTTTGAAATGCTCCGTGTCTTTTGTTATTGCTCTGTGTTCATGATTGTCATGAATATTGATGTGGTCTGTACAGTGCTAGTGGCTAGGCCTCTGGGAAGGTTTGTGTTTTAGAACTGCAAATTATTTATTTCTCATCCCAGTATCTGATGCATATTCAGTGGGATTTCTGACTGTCCTTATAAACAGTGTGAATTGGTTCACCTTACATCTCTATCGTTGCTCGATTTGCTTTTCATTTTATCACCTAATATGAATTGATACAAATTGAAAGCACTTTTCTCAATCCCTCCCAACAGTCTTTCCCTCTCAATCCCTCCCAACAGTATTTCCCTCTCAATCCCTCCCAACAGTATTTCCCTCTCAATCCCTCCAACAGTATTTCCCTCTCAATCCCTCCCAACAGTATTTCCCTCTCAATCCCTCCAACAGTCTTTCCCTCTCAATCCCTCCCAACAGTATTTCCCTCTCAATCCCTCCCAACAGTCTATCCCCCCAACAGTCTATCCCCCCAACAGTCTATCCCCCCAACAGTCTATCCCTCCCAACAGCCTATCCCCCCAACAGTCTATCCCTCCCAACAGTCTATCCCCCCAACAGTCTATCCCTCCAACAGTCTATCCCTCCAACAGTCTATCCCTCCAACAGTCTATCCCTCTCTATCCCTCCAACAGTCTATCCTCAACAGTCTATCCCCCCAACAGTCTATCCCTCCAACAGTCTATCCCTCCAACAGTCTATCCCTCCAACAGTCTATCCCTCTCTATCCCTCCAACAGTCTATCCCTCCAACAGTCTATCCCTCCAACAGTCTATCCCTCTCTATCCCTCCAACAGTCTATCCCTCCAACAGTCTATCCCTCCAACAGTCTATCCCTCCAACAGTCTATCCCTCCAACAGTCTATCCCTCTCTATCCCTCCAACAGTCTATCCCTCCAACAGTCTATCCCTCCAACAGTCTATCCCTCCAACAGTCTATCCCTCCAACAGTCTATCCCTTTCTATCCCTCCAACAGTCTATCCCTCCAACAGTCTATCCCTCTCTATCCCTCCAACAGTCTATCCCTCCAACAGTCTATCCCTCTCTATCCCCCCAACAGTCTATCCCTCTCTATCCCTCCAACAGTCTATCCCTCCAACAGTCTATCCCTCTCTATCCCTCCAACAGTCTATCCCTCCAACAGTCTATCCCCCCAACAGTCTATCCCTCTCTATCCCTCCAACAGTCTATCCCTCTCTATCCCTCCAACAGTCTATCCCTCCAACAGTCTATCCCTCTCTATCCCTCCAACAGTCTATCCCTCTCTATCCCTCCAACAGTCTATCCCTCCAACAGTCTATCCCTCCAACAGTCTATCCCTCTCTATCCCTCCAACAGTCTATCCTCAACAGTCTATCCCCCCAACAGTCTATCCCTCTCTATCCCTCCAACAGTCTATCCCTCCAACAGTCTATCCCTCTCTATCCCTCCAACAGTCTATCCCTCCAACAGTCTATCCCTCCAACAGTCTATCCCTCCAACAGTCTATCCCTCTCTATCCCTCCAACAGTCTATCCCTCCAACAGTCTATCCCTCCAACAGTCTATCCCCCAACATCCCTCCAACAGTCTATCCCTCCAACAGTCTATCCCTCTCTATCCCTCCAACAGTCTATCCCTCCAACAGTCTATCCCTCTCTATCCCCCCAACAGTCTATCCCTCTCTATCCCTCCAACAGTCTATCCCTCCAACAGTCTATCCCTCCAACAGTCTATCCCCCCAACAGTCTATCCCCCAACAGTCTATCCCCCAACATCCCTCCAACAGTCTATCCCTCTCTATCCCTCCAACAGTCTATCCCTCCAACAGTCTATCCCTCCAACAGTCTATCCCTCCAACAGTCTATCCCCCAACATCCCTCCAACAGTCTATCCCTCCAACAGTCTATCCCTCTCTATCCCTCCAACAGTCTATCCCTCCAACAGTCTATCCCTCTCTATCCCCCCAACAGTCTATCCCTCTCTATCCCTCCAACAGTCTATCCCTCCAACAGTCTATCCCTCCAACAGTCTATCCCCCCAACAGTCTATCCCCCCAACAGTCTATCCCCCCAACAGTCTATCCCCCAACATCCCTCCAACAGTCTATCCCTCCAACAGTCTATCCCCCAACATCCCTCCAACAGTCTATCCCTCCAACAGTCTATCCCTCTCTATCCCTCCAACAGTCTATCCCTCCAACAGTCTATCCCTCTCTATCCCTCCAACAGTCTATCCCCCCAACAGTCTATCCCCCCAACAGTCTATCCCCCCAACAGTATATCCCTCCAACAGTCTATCCCTCTCTATCCCTCCAACAGTCTATCCCTCTCTATCCCTCCAACAGTCTATCCTCCAACAGTATATCCCTCTCTATCCCTCCAACAGTCTATCCCTCCAACAGTCTATCCCTCTCTATCCCCCCAACAGTATATCCCTCCAACAGTCTATCCCTCTCTATCCCTCCAACAGTCTATCCCTCTCTATCCCTCCAACAGTCTATCCTCCAACAGTATATCCCTCTCTATCCCTCCAACAGTCTATCCCTCCAACAGTCTATCCCTCTCTATCCCCCCAACAGTCTATCCCCCCAACAGTCTATCCCTCCAACAGTCTATCCCTCTCTATCCCTCCAACAGTCTATCCCTCTAACAGTCTATCCCTCTCTATCCCCCCAACAGTCTATCCCTCCAACAGTCTATCCCTCCAACAGTCTATCCCTCTCTATCCCTCCAACAGTCTATCCCTCCAACAGTCTATCCCTCTCTATCCCCCCAACAGTCTATCCCCCCAACAGTCTATCCCCCCAACAGTCTATCCCTCTCTATCCCTCCAACAGTCTATCCCCCAACATCCCTCCAACAGTCTATCCCTCCAACAGTCTATCCCTCTCTATCCCTCCAACAGTCTATCCCTCCAACAGTCTATCCCTCTCTATCCCCCCAACAGTCTATCCCTCTCTATCCCTCCAACAGTCTATCCCTCCAACAGTCTATCCCTCCAACAGTCTATCCCCCCAACAGTCTATCCCCCCAACAGTCTATCCCCCCAACAGTCTATCCCCCAACATCCCTCCAACAGTCTATCCCTCCAACAGTCTATCCCCCAACATCCCTCCAACAGTCTATCCCTCCAACAGTCTATCCCTCTCTATCCCTCCAACAGTCTATCCCTCCAACAGTCTATCCCTCTCTATCCCTCCAACAGTCTATCCCCCCAACAGTCTATCCCCCCAACAGTCTATCCCCCCAACAGTATATCCCTCCAACAGTCTATCCCTCTCTATCCCTCCAACAGTCTATCCCTCTCTATCCCTCCAACAGTCTATCCTCCAACAGTATATCCCTCTCTATCCCTCCAACAGTCTATCCCTCCAACAGTCTATCCCTCTCTATCCCCCCAACAGTATATCCCTCCAACAGTCTATCCCTCTCTATCCCTCCAACAGTCTATCCCTCTCTATCCCTCCAACAGTCTATCCTCCAACAGTATATCCCTCTCTATCCCTCCAACAGTCTATCCCTCCAACAGTCTATCCCTCTCTATCCCCCCAACAGTCTATCCCCCCAACAGTCTATCCCTCCAACAGTCTATCCCTCTCTATCCCTCCAACAGTCTATCCCTCTAACAGTCTATCCCTCTCTATCCCCCCAACAGTCTATCCCTCCAACAGTCTATCCCTCCAACAGTCTATCCCTCTCTATCCCTCCAACAGTCTATCCCTCCAACAGTCTATCCCTCTCTATCCCCCCAACAGTCTATCCCCCCAACAGTCTATCCCCCCAACAGTCTATCCCTCTCTATCCCTCCAACAGTCTATCCCTCCAACAGTCTATCCCTCTCTATTCCCCCAACAGTCTATCCCTCCAACAGTCTATCCCTCTCAATCCCTCCAACAGTCTATCCCTCCAACAGTCTATCCCTCCAACAGTCTATCCCTCCAACAGTCTATCCCTCTCTATCCCTCCAACAGTCTATCCCTCCAACAGTCTATCCCTCTCTATCCCTCCAACAGTCTATCCCTCCAACAGTCTATCCCTCCAACAGTCTATCCCTCTCTATCCCTCCAACAGTCTATCCCTCTCTATCCCTCCAACAGTCTATCCCTCCAACAGTCTATCCCTCCAACAGTCTATCCCCCAACAGTCTATCCCCCCAACAGTCTATCCCTCCAACAGTCTATCCCTCTCTATCCCTCCAACAGTCTATCCCTCCAACAGTCTATCCCTCCAACAGTCTATCCCTCTCTATCCCTCCAACAGTCTATCCCTCCAACAGTCTATCCCTCCAACAGTCTATCCCTCTCTATCCCTCCAACAGTCTATCCCTCCAACAGTCTATCCCTCTCTATCCCTCCAACAGTCTATCCCTCCAACAGTCTATCCCTCCAACAGTCTATCCCTCTCTATCCCCCCAACAGTCTATCCCCCCAACAGTCTATCCCCCCAACAGTCTATCCCCCAACAGTCTATCCCCCCAACAGTCTATCCCTCTATCCCTCCAACAGTCTATCCCTCCAACAGTCTATCCCTCCAACAGTCTATCCCTCCAACAGTCTATCCCTCTCTATCCCTCCAACAGTCTATCCCTCTCTATCCCTCCAACAGTCTATCCCTCCAACAGTCTATCCCTCCAACAGTCTATCCCTCCAACAGTCTATCCCTCTCTATCCCTCCAACAGTCTATCCCTCCAACAGTCTATCCCTCTCTATCCCCCCAACAGTCTATCCCCCCAACAGTCTATCCCTCCAACAGTCTATCCCTCAATCTCATCCCTTCCTATTTCTTTCTCTAGTCATTTTATTCCTGCTTTAGTCTGTCCTACTTCCTCTTCTGTTTTCTTCTCCCTCATCTCTCTCTCTTCCTCTCTGTCCGTCCCCTCTCCTCTGTCGCTGGCCTTTCCATCTGCCACTCCTCTGCTTGTCCCCACGGCTCTGTTTAAAGACCCACGATGCACAGTGCCGGCTGTGGCTAGATGAGAGGGCGAGCGTGCCCTCAGGCTGGGCTCTCAGCCTTGACTTTGTGCTAATGAGCGGCACAGACCATTCTCTAACCCTTCCCCTCCATCTATACTAGCTACCCCAACCACTGCATTCACCTCTCCCTCACCCCCTGGAGGGTCGGGGGTGGAGCGGGAGGTGGGTGGGTTGGTGTAGCTGTGCCGTTCTGCCGCCTAGGCACACCCTTCTTGCTGGATCTCGCCGAGCACAAAGACAGCCTGTTGGAAGCTTCTCCGAGCGAGGCCACGTAACAAAGAGGCAGTCCGGGCTCTAGCCGTCTAGCTGGCTGTCTACAGACTAAACAGGCACCCGGGGTGGCATGCCTTCATCAAAGTCCCTCTCCATGCCGATTTTATAAAGCCCTGGCTTGGGCCTCCAGCTTCTGATGGTCACAGTGACCTCGCCTGTCACATCAGAAGATTCCCATCTCCTCTTTCCTGCGTTACAATGTCATTGCAGGCACTAACATCACTTCCTGGTTCTGACTTCCTGTGCACTTATCAAACTGTGATGTCACAGCTTCAGCATAAGAAGCTATTTTTTGCTGATGGCTGCCGGGACTTTTTAGTTGTTTAACAGCTGGAGTGTTAAATTAAACCCATATGCAAGTGTTTCTTTGGTCCTACATAGTAGTCTTCAAGATGGAGGAAAGGGCTATATCATGTCAATTAACAAATGCGCAAAACTGCAATGGCCTGTTGGATTTATGATCGCTCTGGTAATTGAGCTTTGCCCAGCTTTTCCCTCAGAGGTGATAAAACCTAGATGCCAGATGCTTGGGAATATTCTCTCCTCCCCTCTAGTCAAATGTACCAGCAGCATACCACCCAGCATCCCACCCAGCATACCACCCAGCATACCACCCAGCATACCACCCAGCATCCCACTGCTGGCTTCTGAAGGTCCCAGTCAAATGTACCAGCAGCATACCACCCAGCATCCCACCCAGCATACCACCCAGCATCCCACTGCTGGCTTCTGAAGGTCCCAGTCAAATGTACCAGCAGCATACCACCCAGCATCCCACTGCTGGCTTCTGAAGGTCCCAGTCAAATGTACCAGCAGCATACCACCCAGCATCCCACTGCTGGCTTCTGAAGGTCCCAGTCAAATGTACCAGCAGCATACCACCCAGCATCCCACTGCTGGCTTGCTTCTGAAGGTCCCAGTCAAATGTACCAGCAGCATACCACCCAGCATCCCACTGCTGGCTTCTGAAGGTCCCAGTCAAATGTACCAGCAGCATACCACCCAGCATCCCACTGCTGGCTTGCTTCTGAAGCGAAACAAGGTCGGTCCCTGGACGGGAGATGAGATGCTGCTGGAAGTAGTGTTGGAGGGCCAATAGGAGCAGTCTTCCCTCTGGTCTAAGGAGAGTCCAATGCCCCAGGGCAGTGAAGGGGACATTGCCCTGCGTAGGGTGCCGTCTTTTGGATGGGACGTTAAACGGGTGTCCTGACTCTCTGTGGTCATTTAAAGATCCCATGGCACTTATCGTAAGAGTAGGGGTGTTAACCCTGGTGTCCTGGCTAAATGTCCAATCTGGCCCTCATACCACCCCGGTGTCCTGGCAATTCATCCCCCCTCCTCTCCCCTGTAACTATTCCCCAGGTCGTTGGTGTAAATGAGAATGTGTTCTCAGTCATCTTACCTGGTAAAATAAGGGTAATAAAACACGTAAAGGCACTGTCATCCAAGAATTAGGTCCACGGTCATCCAAGAATTAGGTCCACGGTCATCCAAGAATTAGGTCCACGGTCATCCAAGAATTAGGTCCACTGTCATCCAAGAATTAGGTCCACTGTCATCCAAGAATTAGGTCCACTGTCATCCAAGAATTAGGTCCACTGTCATCCAAGAATTAGGTCCACTGTCATCCAAGAATTAGGTCCACTGTCATCCAAGAATTAGGTCCACTGTCCTCCAAGAATTAGGTCCACTGTCATCCAAGAATTAGGTCCACTGTCATCCAAGAATTAGATCCACCGTGTATCTTAATTTTGAATCTTGCATGCAAGTGTACACTTTTGAATATACACTCCCCTTTATGTATTTCGAGATTTTGGAATTGAGATAAAATGTTTTATATGAGGTGACAGTACAGAATGTCACCTTTTTTATTTGAGTGTTTTCATACCTAACTGTTTCACCGTTTAGAAATGTAAGCGCTGTGTATGAAGTCCCCCAATGTGAAAAGTCATATAATTATTTGCACATTCACTTATAGGGTATAAAAGTAGTCAAACGTTTTTAGAATTTGGTCCCATGTTCCTAGCACGCAATGACTACATCTAGTTTGTGACTACAAACTCATGTGATGCATTTGCAGTTTGTTTTGGTTGTGTTTTGGGTTATGTTTTGCCCAATAGTAATTGTGACTGACCTAACAAGAGGAAAACTGCTGAAGCACTAGAACCTTGTGCACCTTGTGCATTCTACTATTACAGCTCTCAACAGTAGGTTTAAAGCCAGATCTTAACTTTTTAGTCGGGGACCCACGGTCCGTGTTGACCCCCGACCTTTGCCCCTCTACTCTGTGTCAGTGTCCTAGAATCATTTCATCGTTGACATGCTCTCCCTCGCTCTCGCTTTTTCAGTTCTCTCTCTTTCTTTCCCCCCACTCACTCTCTTATCTCTGTGTCTTTCTCGCTCTTTCCCCTAGCCATCGCTCTTTCCCCTAGCCATCGCTCTTTCCCCTAGCCATCGCTCTTTCCCCTAGCCATCGCTCTTTCCCCTAGCCATCGCTCTTTCCCCTAGCCATCGCTCTTTCCCCTAGCCATCGCTCTTTCCCCTAGCCATCGCTCTTTCCCCTAGCCATCGCTCTTTCCCCTAGCCATCGCTCTTTCCCCTAGCCATCGCTCTTTCCCCTAGCCATCGCTCAGCTCCTGTGGAGACACTAATTGCAGTGCAGCTGGAGGAGGTGTACAATTATGGCCTCTGAGCTCGGGCCCTGTGTGTGCCAGCCTAATGGAAACAAGACTCTCCTGCCCCACACGCCATCATTTAGGAACCAATGGGTAATGGTGGGGAGGGACGTGATGACATGGCCCTTTTTTTAGATTTGTTTTTAGTTTAAAAATAGCGTCTTGATGGCTCGAGAGCCTCTGTGTTGAGAGCTTAAGTCCTGATTTTGACCTTCTAGAAACATGCACAAGGCTTTACTAGCAACTGTGGGAGTTCTGATTCTGACCTTAACATACACAGGCCTACACAGGCAACAATACTGTTGTAATCGTTCACTAATTTGAATAGGTTGACTCATTGATACTTCTAATTATCCATTCTGATTAGACATGTTTCATACTGAATGACAGACTCTGTTAAATGTATTGTATATTTGTATTGTATAACAGGCTGTAAAACAGGCCTTTGGTAATGCAATCTGAATGTCGGCCCTTTGATGTAGCAGATAAGGCCTTTCACTCACTCTCATATGGGGGCGCCCTGTGAAGGACGAGAGGGGTGGAGCCCAGGGTGCGTCCCAAATGCTTTATAGTGCACTACTTTTGGTCAACCTGGTCAGAAGTAGTGCACTATAAAGGGAATAGGGTGCCATTTGGGACGTAGACACACACACTATGCCGAGCTTCATTACCAGAAAGGGGACCCTTTTTCATTTCACCCTCCTCGTGACGTCATCAGTGTTTCCACGGTTACCCATCACAGTAAGGAGACACATGGCTATCCTCTGGAGGGCAGGGATGTTAGAAGGATTTCATTAGCATGTCTGCTTTTATCTCGCTCTTCTCTTTCACTCTCTCTGTTTCATCAACATCACTAATATTTAATGAGTTGTGTGTATTTATAGGCCTCGCTGTGAGGGTCTCATTGCTTCTGAGTAGGCTTGTATAGAGGATCCACAATGACCTTTCGTACTGTATATGGGACCAGTGTGTGGGCTGTATATGGGACCAGTGTGTGGGCTGTATTGGGACCAGTGTGTGGGCTGTATTGGGACCAGTGTGTGGGCTGTATTGGGACCAGTGTGTGGGCTGTATATGGGACCAGTGTGTGGGCTGTATATGGGACCAGTGTGTGGGCTGTATTGGGACCAGTGTGTGGGCTGTATATGGGACCAGTGTGTGGGCTGTATATGGGACCAGTGTGTGGGCTGTATATGGGACCAGTGTGTGGGCTGTATTTGGGACCAGTGTGTGGGCTGTATTGGGACCAGTGTGTGGGCTGTATTGGGACCAGTGTGTGGGCTGTATATGGGACCAGTGTGTGGGCTGTATTGGGACCAGTGTGTGTCCAGATCCGCAAGGGTGTTTGAACATCAAGAAGCCGTCTTGGTTGCTCCAGCTCCACAGATCGATATACTGTCTGTCTGTCTGTCTGTCTGTCTCCCCTTAGACCAGACCAGTGTTATTTAAACCTTTTCAGCAGGGACCCCATTTTTTTCTACAAGAATGTCTTGCCACCCCACCACACCCCGAGTCTAATGACGCAACCTTAAAATTGGTAAATTTAGATTTCTACATTAACAAATAAGGTTAAATTCATTGCATTTCAATATCTTATCAAAATGAAAAGAAGCCAATAAATGTACTCAATAAAATGAGCTTTCTCAAAAAATGTTTGTATATTGTCTCATACAATAATCTGTGCTTTTCATTTGTTTTCCCCCCCCCTTTTATTATTCTTATTTTTGTGGATTTTGGCGACCTCACTGCAGTTCCCTCGCGACCCCCAACTTTGAATACCACTACCTTAGACAGTCTGTTTTGTACATGTGTGTTTGCGCGTAAACTGTCGTCACACAAAGTGCTTCAGCCTCCTGTATCCCACAGTGAGGAGCGACGACTCAGACGGTCTGCTTTCCTACGTGTACGTGTGTGTGTGTGTGTGTGAGAGAGCAGAAAACACACAGTAGGTGGTTTGTTATACGACTGGGGAAAGCTGGTGGCATCAATATTTTATCTTACTTTTTGTGACCTTAGCATCCACTCTCCCCCCTCAGTCTCTGAACTACACTGAACAAAAATATAAACGCAACATGTAAAGTGTTTGTCCAATGTTTAATGGGCTGAAATAAAAGATCCCAGAATTGTTTTATACGCACAAAAAGCTTATTTTGTTTACATTCCTGTTAGTGAGCATTTCTCCTTTGCCAACATAATCCATCCACCTGACAGGTGTGGCATATCAAGAAGCTGATTAAACAGCATGATCATTACACAGGTGCACCTTGTGCTGGGGACAATAAAAGGCCACTCTAAAATGTGCATTTTTGTCACACAACACAATGCCACAGATGTCTCAAGTTTTGTGGGCGCATGCAATTTACATGCTGACTGCAGGAATGTCCACCAGAGCTGTTGCCAGATAATGTAATGTTCATTTCTCTACCATAGGCCTCCTCCAACGTCGTTTTGGAGAATTTGGCAGTACATCCAACCGGCCTCACAACCGCAGACCACGTGTAACCATGCCAGCCCAGGACCTCCACATCCGGGTTCTTCACCTGCGGGATCATCTGAGACCAGCCACCCGGACAGCTGATGAAACTGGGTTTGCACAACCGAAGAATTTCTGCACAAACTGTCAGAAACTGTCTCTGGGAAGCTCATCTGCATGCTTGTCGTCCTCAACAGGGTCTTGACCTGACTGCAGTTCAGCGTCGTAACTGACTTCAGTGGGCGTATGCTTACCTTCGATGGCCACTGGCACGCTGGAGAAGCGTGCTCTTCACGGATTAATCCCGGTTTCAACTGTACCTGTTTAGATGGCAGACAGCGTGTATGGCGTTGTGTGGGTGAGTGGCCCCATGGTGACAGTGGGGTTATGGTATGGGCAGGCAGGGATAAGCTACAGACAACGGACACAATTGCATTTTATCGGTGGAAATTTGAATGCACAGAGATACTGTGACGAGATCCTGAGGACCATTGTCGTGCCATTCATCCGCCTCCATCACCTCATGTTTCAGCATGATAATGCAAGGATCTGTACACAATTCCTGGAAGCTGAACATTTCCCAGTTCTTCCATGGCCTGCATACTCACCAGACATGTCACCCATTGAGCATGTTTGGGTTGCTCTGGATCGACGTGTACAAGAGCGTGTTCCAGTTCCCGCCAATATCCAGCCATTGAAGAGGAGTGGGACAATGTTCCACAGGCCTCAATCAACAGCCTGAAATCTATGCGAAGGAGATGTATTGCGCTGCATGAGGCAAATGGTGGTCACACCAGATACTGACTGGTTTTCTGATCCATGCCCCTACTTTTTTTTTTTTTTAAAGGTATGTGACCAACAGATGCATATCTGTATTCCCAGTCGTGAATTTTTTTAAACATTTTTAGTCATTTAGCAGACGCTCTTATCCAGAGCGACTTACAGTCAGTGAGTGCATACATTTTTCATACCGGCCCCCCGTGGGAAACGAATCCACAACCCTGGCGTTGCAAACGCCATGCTCTACCAACTGAGCTACAGGAGGCCTAATGCATTTTCCAATTGACTGATTTCCTTACAGTTTATTGTAACTTTTTGTTCAGTCTATTTTGCATGGGCTACGCGTCATTTGGGCTACGCGTCATTTGGTCCTGCGCGCTGCGCGTCATCACGTCATGCTCTCTTCTTAATGCTCCATATGCACCATTTGTGTCCTCTGCTAAGAAACACAAGAGCCTCTTTTATGCTCAGGTTATTTACCCAGCTGCCTGTGTAATGCACAAGACAAATGGTCTGTCTCTCTCTCCTCTTTCTTTCTCTGCTACTACTCAGACTAGCACTTTGGACCTACAGATGAAAAGGAGGCAAAAAAAATAATCTCTGCATTGCTATGGCAACCCCCTCTAATAGCTTTTCACACTTGCGCTCACCCCCAGCCCAAACCTGATTACGACACAGGAGCTGCGATATTATGTTACCCTCCTGTCCCCCTCTTAAAACCACCCTCCAGACTCCTCAGACTCAGCTTACCAAAGCTGTTTGTGCTATTGAGGGGAGGGGGGTGGAAATGAACAGTGACTAGGGGGAAATTAATGTGGGGTATGCTGTGACGCAAGTCATTTCTGATCTGCCTCCCAACAACACGGTGAAGCATTCAGCACCGTTGTTTCTGACACAGGCAGGTGGTGTGGTTGGGAAAGCTGAGACGCGTTCAACATCGGATGTGTTCTGGTTGGTGGTGAAGTGTGTAGTAGTCCCACGATTGTTTTCAACCATCTTGGTGTACGTGTTCTGTCAGAGACTGTATTTACACAATGATACATGTACCAGAGGTATCAGAGAAATACCTGTATACACATGTTACTGAAGTGTATAGACCCAAATCTAGATACATTTCTCAGGTAGGTAGTGTACGACACTAACACTTCAGTTACCCCCCACCCCCGACAAGCGACAAAAGTTACCCCCCCCCCCCGACAAGCGTCTCTTCAAGGCACATGGTGAATATCAGCAGCAGATGACAACAGGTGTAAGTGGAAAGGTACAGACATTTTCCTTATACAGTGTATTCTGAAAGTATTCAGACCCCTTGACTTTTTTTTCCACATTTTGTTACGTTACAGCCTTATTGTAACATTTATTAAATAGTTTTTTTTTCTCCCCCCTCTTCAATCTACACACAATACCCCATAATGACAAAGCAAAAACTGTTTTTTTATTATTAAAAATAAAAAACTGAAATCACATTTACGTAAGTATTCAGACCATATACTCAGTACTTTGTTGAAGCATCTTTGGCAGCGCTTACAGCCTTGAGTCTTCTTGGGTATGACTCTACAAGCTTGGCACAGCAGTATTTGGGGAGTTTCTCCCATTCTTCTCTGCTCCCAGCCTCTCAATCTCTGTCAGGTTGGATGGGGAGCATCGCAGCACAGCTTTTTTTCAGGTCTCTCCAGAGATGTTCGATCGGGTTCAAGTCCGGGCTCTGGATGGGCCACTCAAGGACATTCAGAGACTTGTCCCGAAGCCACTCCTGCGACGTCTTGGCTGTGTGGTTCGGGTCGTTGTCCTGTTGGGAGGTGAACCTTCGCCCCAGTCTGAGGTCCTGAGCACTCTGGAGAAGGTTTTCATCAAGGATCTCTCTGTACTTTGCTCCGTTCATCTTTCCCTCGATCCTGACTAGTCTACCATCCCCACAGCATGATGCTGCCACCACCATGCTTCACCGTAGGGATGGTGCCAGGTTTCCTCCAGACGTGACGCTTGGCATTCAGGCCAAAGAGTTCCATCTTGGTTTCATCAGACCAGATAATCTTGTTTCTCATGGTCTGAGAGACCTTTAGGTGCCTTTTGGCAAACTCCAAGTGGGCTGTTGTGCCTTTTACTGAGGAGTAGCTTCTGTGTGGCCACTACCATAAAGGTCTGATTTGGTGGAGTGTAGCAGAGATGGTTGTCCTTCTGGAAGATTCTCCCATCTCCACAGAGGAACTCTGGAGCTCTGTCAGAGTGACCATCCGGTTCTTGGTCACCTCTCTGACCAAGGCCCTTCTCCCCCAATTGCTCAGTTTGGCCGGGCGGCCAGCTCTAGGAAGTGTCTTGGTGGTTCAAAACTTCTTCCATTTAAGAATGATGGAGGCCACTGTATTCTTGGGGACCTTCAATGATGCAGACATGTTTTGGTACTCTTCCCCAGATCTGTGCCGTGACACAATCCTGTCTCAGAGCTCTACAGACAATTCCTTCGACCTCATGGCTTTGTTTTTGCTCTGACATGCACTGTCAACTGTGGGACCTTTTTATATAGACAGGTTTGAGTCTTTCCAAATCATGTTCAATCAATTGAATTTACCACAGGTGGACTGTTTTCGCGTTATCCATTTTAGAATGAGGCTGTAACGTAACAAAATGTGGAAAAAGTGAAGGTCTGAATACTTTCCGAGTGCGCTGAATACAGTATGAGATGTTTTATTGAACGTTTACCTTAAAATGCAGTAATAGCCAGTTGCATTCTTTAAATGGTCACCGTGGCTTAAAAAAACATCTGTGAAAGAGACTTAACACGCAACAATTTAGCACACCTTTTTATACTTGAAAACGTTATACTCTGAATCCTGAGGTGTAAATCTATATAGTTTTCGAGCACCATTTCATGATGTGATTTCAGCCAAGTTTGATTAAATCTGGACGAAGCAGTCAAAAGCAAATATAATATAAACAGCACACTAACCCAAAATATCTTCCATTTGCATTTAGTGAGTGGTCCTGGTAATGTGTGGGAGCTGAGATGTGGCTGTGGAGAATCTGGGGGAACGTTGCATATATAGTCCTCAATTCAGATCACTGTAGAAGCGTTTTCCCACTTTCTACATGAAAGGGATTTGTGTACCTGTTCTATATTTTTTGCATTTCTACCAGGCAATGTTGTGAAGATGGTGGCTCATTTTGAGTTTGCTCCCCTGGAGTGTCTCAGCAGTCTATTGGCTGTGCTCCATTCTCAACAACGGTGATGTTGTTGGCGCCAGTCCTCCTTCCTCTGTACTGTAAAGGAGATTGGATGGATATTCACCACAGATCTTTGTTTATTATCTTTATGGTGTAGACTTGTAGCCAGGATGGTTGTTGGTTCAGATCCCTGGTGGGACATTGTTGTGCTGTGCGTTTTTTAAGCAGTGCCCTTAATCTGGCTTTCTTCAGTAAACACCTCAGCTGTATGAATGTGAAGGGATGCTGTGAAAAACTGTGGAGGCTTCGTCAGTTGCTTTGGATAAAAAATGTCCACTAAGCAAAGAGATGAATGAATTATGTTTACCCACTGCTGAGGCTAGACTAGCTCTCTCTCTCTCTCTCTCACCCCATCTCTCTCTCTCACCCCATCTCTCTCTCCATTTGTATTTTTGCTTTGTGATCATTTGGTTGGGCCAGATTTTCGGAGTGCTGTCTTGAGGCTCTACGGGGTTGGTTTGGGTTAGTGAACTGAACCTCAGAACCAACTGGCTGAGGGGACTCTGCTCTTGTTTCATCTCTAGACGTTTGTAGAGCTGTGTGATGAAATGTTACGGGGTCACTTGTTTTTAAATGGTTGTAAAATTTGATTGCTCTTTTTTCAATTTGAATAAGGAGTGGGTATTGGCCCAATTCTGTGCTACATGTGCTATATTTGTTTCTTTGCACTTGCAATACACTCTGGCAAAACTCTGCATGCAGTATTTCAATTGGATGTTTGTTCCATTTGGTAAATTCATTATTAGAGATTGTACCCTATACCATATAAACCATATAAAGCAATTGGTTCTATAACTGATTGAACATGTTTGAGCCAGATTCTAATTGGAATTTTGATTTTAATGTTCCTTTTAATAGCATAATGTTCCTCTTCTAGCTTTGTCTCAGCTCGTTCACAGCCATGTGAAAGCTACCTGTGTTGCTGATATTTAGTCCTAGATACGTGTAGTGACCAAATATAATTTATATTTGTAACCCTGATTTCCGGACCTCTTTTGAAATATAATTATATTCAGGTTTTTTAAATCAACTGTCAGAACCTGTGCAGATGATCTAGATGCTGCTGTAACCCCTCCTTCGTGGGAGACAGTAGCACCAGGTCATCTGAGTACAGCAGACACTTATAATAATAATAATAATAATATGCCATTTAGCAGACGCTTTTATCCAAAGTCATGTGTGCATACATTTTTACGTATGGGTGGTCCCGGGGATCGAACCCACTACCCTGGCGTTACAAGCGCCGTGCTCTACCAATTGAACTACAGAGGACCACTTGATTTCAGTGTTGTGTAAGGTGAGACCAGGTGCTGCCGATTCTTCTAATGTTTTTGCCAATTCATTAATGTAGATGTTAAATAGTTTTGGGCTAATTGAGCAGCCCTGTTTCACTCCACATCCCTGAGAAAAGTCTGTTTGCTTGTTGCCTGTTTTAACCGCACATTTGTTTTTAGTGATTCACTCTTAGTTTATAAAAAAAAAAGACCTTTGTGCCAAATTGAATCAAATGCTTTCTTGAAGTCTACAAAACACGAGTAGATTTTGCCTTTGTTGAGGTTGACTTGTCAGTTAGTGTGGAGGGTATAAATGTGGTCATTTGGTAAAAATCCAATCTGGCTTCGACTCAGGACGTTGTGTTTATCAAAGACATGAAGTAGTCTGCTATTTATGACACTGCAGAAAATGTTCCCCAAGTTGCTGTTAATGCAAATTCCACTAATTATTTGGGTCAAATTTTTCTCCATTTTTATAGATTGGTGTGATCAATCCTTGGTTCCAAATATCGGGGAAAATACCTGCAGTGGAGGATAATGTTAAATAGTTGGAGTATAGCCCATTTGAATTTATGGTCTGTATATTTGATCATTTTCATTTAAAATACCATCAGCACCACAGGCCTTTTTGGGTTGTAGATTGCAAAGTTTTTCCAATAAGGCTTGTTCTGTAGTTAGGTTGTCCACAGGATTCTGATAGTCTTTGACCGCTGATTCAAGGATTTGTCATTTGTCTTGTATATCTTGTTGTTCTGGTCTCTTTGTTATATTTCTGTAGAGGGGTTGCAAAGGGATTTCTCCACATATCCACCATTTTTGGATAGCCAATTCATGATGTGGTTTGTTTAACTTTTTCAAATTCTCCCAGAAGTGGTTTGACTCTATGGATTCCTCAATTACATCCAGCTGATTTCTAATGTGCTGTTCCTTTTTTGTTCTTAGGGTGTGTTTGTATTGCTTCAGTGTTTCCCCATAATGAAGGCGTATATTGTTGTTGTCTGGATCAGTGTTTTTGATTAGATTTATTTCTCAATGGCTTCCTTAGAATTTTGCGATCATTATCAAACCATTTTTCATTCTCTTACTTTTGTTTGCTCTTATGTTTCTTTAGATTAGCCAAGGAGGCTAATTGTTAAAATTAAAGTTTATGTTCCAAACGGCCAAATTTACACCTTCATTGCTGTAGGAGAATGTTAAGGCTAAAAAGTTGTCCAGGAGGGTTTGTATTTTTGGGCTACTAATTGCTTTTTGGTAGATTTCTGTACTGTTTGCACTCCATCAATAGGCCTGTTTAGTACCATGTAATTTATTGGGCCGTGATGCTTCATGGTTGGGTTCCGCTCTTCTCAGATACACTGTGATTTTACTGTGGTCTGAGAGAGGTGTTATATTTTTATATATATTTTTTTTTTTATTTTTATTTTTATTTTTAGTCATTTAGCAGACGCTCTTATCCAGAGCGACTTACATGAGCAATTAGGGTTAAGTGCCTTGCTCAAGGGCACATCGACAGATTTTTCACCTAGTCGGCTCGGGGATTAGAACCAGCGACCTTTCGGTTACTGGCACAACGCTCTTACCCACTAAGCTACCTGCCGCCCCGTTAATGGGCTGACTGTGAAGGCTCTGAGAGACTCTGGGTTGAGGTCGGTGATAAAGTAGTCTACAGTACTGTTGCCAAGGGATGAGCTGTAGGTGTACCTACCAAAAGAGTCACCTCGAAGCCTACCATTTGACAATGAACAGTCCCAGTGCTCGACAGAGCTGCAGGAGCTGTGCTCCATTTTAGTTTTTCACTTTGTCATAGTAGTTTCTGGGGGGGTATGTGGGGAGGGAAAGGTTGTTTCTTCCCGGTAGGTGTCTAGCTGTTCTAGCATTCAGGTCTCCACAGACCAGTACGTTGCCTTGGGCCTGAAAGTGACTAATCTCCCCCTCTAGAATGGAGAAACTCTCTTCATTGAAGTAGGGTGACTCTGAGGGGGGAATGTATGTGGCATAGAGGAAGACATTTTTATCAGTTAAGATGGCATCCTTGTAGATTTTTAACCAGATATTAGCATTCCCCCGGAGTTTCTGCCCTGTGTGATTATTTTAATTTGGTGGATGGTACGATTATCTCACTATAACCTAGTGGACGACCATTGGAACCATCATCTCTGTATAGGGCTGGGCGATATGGCCAAAATATATCATAGTATTTTTCAAATTTATGACGGTATTTTATGTTTTTGAATAATAAAAGTTATACATTTGCTTTGAGTATTGCGTGGCCCTAGGGTGGCAACACATACATTCTAAGTAACGTCAATGGGTCTTTCTCCATTCTGTTCAATTAATCTTCAACCCAAAATAATTTTCAGCATTTTCATCCATTTCAGTCATCTGAGATCATTTCCACACTGCCACGTAGGGCTGCACGATATGGCCAAACAATCTAGGTCTTATTTTTTACCAAATGTTGCAATTGCGATTTGGCTTGCGATTTAGATCAAACACTTGGGTAAACTGTTGGAATCATTTTTAAAAAATGAATGATTATTCTAATTCTATAGTTAGAAGATAATACTGGGACAACGAATTAAAATACCAGGGAGGAGTTATTGTGACAGGGTAGGAACCAAAGTGTTGGTCAGTGTTTCCTAGGGGACCCTATAATCTTTGGCTACATTTAAATGTTTATTTATGTAGCCAACATATTCATGCTACGCCTATTCCTCTTTGTTTTAGAAGATACTGTTGCACAAACAACATGCTGATCTAGGCCTACACCATCACTGGTA
The DNA here is from genome assembly GCF_964263955.1 of Coregonus lavaretus. Taxonomy (NCBI): domain Eukaryota; kingdom Metazoa; phylum Chordata; class Actinopteri; order Salmoniformes; family Salmonidae; genus Coregonus; species Coregonus lavaretus. The sequence goes on from NC_139991.1 coordinate 75,826,134, forward strand.
TCAGGCTGTATAGCTAGCTACGTTTGCTAGCTACGTTTGCTCTGACTCAGTGCATTTATTAGCTAGCTACGTTTGCTCTGATACCGTTGGCTAGCTAGCTAATAAATGTACTAACTAGTGATTAGCATTAGCGGCTAACACGATATAGCCTGAGCGTGCATTTATTAGCTAGCTAGCCATCTAACTAGCGATTAGCAGTAGCGGATAACACGACTTAGCCACAACTTGCTAAAAAAAGGACAAACTAGCTGTTTGCAGATGTAAGAAACACAAACTAATAGTGTAATTATAGAACGCTTGTGGATTTATATTAAGAAGCAAAGTTTAAGTTTAAACAGCATCGTAGTCATCAACATTGTTGCATGTGCTGCACTGACCATGCAGACTGAACGCAAGTGTCTTGTGGTCGAGGAACAACAAATGCACTCCTTGAGTGACAAGGGGCGGGGCTAGTTCTGTGTGGAAAGCGGCATGGAGAGAGATGACTCAAGTAGTGGAGTAAGCTATAAAAATGGACGTTCCACACGGCGTGTCACATTTAACAAACCAAACATTCAAATACCGTTATAGAAGGTAAAGTAAAAACCCAAACCGGTCCGTGCATCAATACCGGTATATAGTAAATACGGTATACAGCCCAGCCCTACCTCTGCACCATGTTTCCTGTAGTACTACAATATCAACATCATACATTTATTTCAGGAAGTCTGGGTTTCTGCTTATTAGCCCAGAAGCAGAGGACTTCAAACCTTGTAAATGTCAACATGCAACATAAAAATATTTTGGAACAGTTTTTTCTTTTTTACATGTGATAAACACTCACAATCCAACAATAACTATTAAAATAGGATTTTTCAATGAACGTAAAATCTTTATTATGCAAATGTATTTTTGTTTATCATTTAGGATAACATTTGTGTCATGCCACTTGGGTGGATGTAGTGTGAGGATGGTGGAGTTCTTGTGCTCATCTTACCATGACCCTCGGCCTATCACGTGTGAGCATGTGTTTAATGTCACTCATTTCATTGGTGGGGGCTGGGCCAGTTGCTCCTCTCTCAGCCTGTGCGTAGCTCTGCCTGCCTGGCTGTGGCTCCTCCAGGTCCATTTTTTATTTTTTTTACTTCGCTACTTGAATCATCTCTCTCCGCCGCTTTCCACACAGACCTAGCCCCGCCCCCTGTCGCTCAAGGACCTAATTTGTTGTTCCTCGACCAAGAGACACTTGTGTTCAGTCTGCATGGTCAATGCAGCATATGCAACAATGTTGATGAAAACGACGCTGTTTTCACTTTGCGTTTTAATATAAATCCACAAGCGTTCTATAATTACACTATTAGTTTGTGTTTCTTACATCTGCAAACAGCTAGTTTGTCTTTTCTTAGCAAGTTGGGTCTAAATCTTGTTAGTCGCTAATTGTTAGCCGCTAATGCTAATCGCTAGCTAGCTAATAAATGTACTGAGTCAGAGCAAACGTAGCTAGCTATACAACCTGATAATACCAGGGATGGTGTAGACCTACATCACCATGTTTGTGCAACAGTATCTTCTAAATCAAAGACGAATATGCGAAGCAAGAATATGTTAGCTACATGAAGTAGCTAAGAGAGAACATTCAATGAAAGCCAAAGATGATATGGTCCCCTAGGAAACACTCATCAACATTTGTTTAAAAATAAGGCCTAGATTGTTTACCCATATCGTGCAGCCCTGTGTGGCATTGTGGAAATGATCTCAAATGACTGCAGGAAATGCAGAAATGGATGAAAATGCTGAAAAAGTATTTTGGTTGAATTGAAAAGTATAACACAAATCAGAATGGAGAAAGACCCATTGAAATCACCTAGAATGTCTATGTTGCCACCCTAGGGTCACGCACTACTCATAAAGCAAATGAAGAACTTTTATTATTCAAAAACATAAAATACCGTCAACCATACCGTTCTCGTTTTGTGTCTAGGGAAAACTTTATTCTCCCGAACAAACTTCGGATTTGAGTCCATCAACAGGACGATGTCAGCCAGTGTGTCTTCTGGACTGAAGAGGGTAGAGTGGGGGCTGGTGGGTGTTGGATCTTGGGTGTGGCTGGTCTGTTCCGTGGCTAGTGGGATGTTCTGTGAGCTTGGGGGATGTTCTGTGAGCTGGGGGGATGTTCTGTGAGCTTGGGGGAGGTGTGCAGCAGGCAGGGCTGGGGAGGCCTGGCTGTTTGAGGTGGGCTCCTCTGCTGTGTGAGGGCAGGTCATAGAGTGGTGATTTAGCTGCTCCTGCAGTCTGTCCTCTGTTCTCTCTCTCTCCTGCAGCATGTCTGTCCTCTGTTATCTCTCTCTCCTGCAGCATGTCTGTCCTCTGTTCTCTCTCTCTCCTGCAGCATGTCTGTCCTCTGTTCTCTCTCTCTCCTGCAGCCTGTCTGTCCTCTGTTCTCTCTCTCTCCTGCAGCCTGTCTGTCCTCTGTTCTCTCTCTCTCCTGCAGCCTGTCATCTGTTCTCTCCTGCAGCCTGTCGTCTGTTCTCTCTCTTGCAGTCTGTTCTCTCTCTTGCAGTCTGTTCTCTTTCTCTCCTGCAGCTTGTCCTCTGGTATCTCTCTCTCTTGCGGTCTGTTCTCGCTCTCTCTCCTGCAGCTCCTCTCTTAGTGTGGTCATCTTGTTATTACTGCTCTCTCTGTCTTTTTGTAGCTCTCTCACCTCCTTTGTTAGATCAGCCAGCTCTCTCTTGAGTCCATCTCTCTCTTGCTGGACCTCATTCAGCTGTGTTGCAAGGCTGTCCGCACCTTGGTTAGGAGCTCCTCTAAGGTGTGGCTGTCTGGTTGCTGTTTGCTCACGCTCTCCCTGAGCAGGACCACCTCTCCCTCCAGTTTGGTGAACTCGACTCTTATGGCAGCCATGGTGGTGAGGAGGGCCTGAAACTGCTCTGCACTTAGGGGGTCGCTCTTCTCCTGGGGCATATCCTGGACTATGGTGGGAAGAGAGGTGCTGGATGTGCCTTTTTGGGTGGAGAGAGTGGAGGTGGTGCTGGGTCGCTCTTCTCCTAGGGAATGTCCTCGACTATGGTGGGAAGAGAGGTGCTGGATGTGCCTTTTTGGGGTGGAGAGAGTGGGGGTGGTGCTGAGTCTGGGGGAGGGCGTGTCACTGGTGGTGTCCTTCTCTCTCGCTCTGCTCTTTCCTTAATGGTCTGAAAGTCTGTTTGAAACAGCCTAAGGTTACCTTGCACCATGACAGTCCCAGTCTTGTAGAGGTTGATTGATCTCATGGTGCTGTCTGTGTCGTCTGCCTCTTTCTACTTTCAGCTTCCAGCCATTACAGCAGGGATCATCAACTAGATTCAGGCACGGGACGATTTCTTTCTTCAGTGGATGGTCGGGGGGCCGGAACATAATTACAAATAATTTGTAGACTGCAAATTTGTAGACAGATATATTTGACTAAAACATAATAATTAAAACCTTGCTCACATTTGTATATGATCACATCTCTTTTTTTCATGTCCAATAATGAAAATGCAACAAAAAAAATTAATATATATACATATACAGCTGCGGAAAAAATTAAGAGACCACTGCAGAATTATCAGTTTCTCTGGTTTTACTATTTATAGGTATGTGTTTGGGTAAAAATAACATTTTTGTTTTATTCTATAAACTACTGACAACATTTCTCCCAAATTCCAAATAAAAATATTGTCATTTAGAACTTGTCAAAATAACAAAAAATATGAAGTGTTGTCAGACCTCGAATAATGCTAAGAAAATAAGTTCATGTTCATTTTTAAACAACACAATACTAATGTTTTAATTTAGGAAGAGTTCAGAAATCAATATTTTGTGGAATATCCCTGATTTTTCAATCAAAGCTTTCATGCGTCTTGGCATGCTCTCCACCAGTCTTTCACATTGATGTTGGGTGACTTTATGCCACTCCTGGCGCAAAAATTCAAGCAGCTCGGCTTTGTTTGATGGCTTGTGACCATCCATCTTCCTCTTGATCACATTCCAGAAGCCTTCAATGGGGTTCAGGTCTGGAGATTGGGCTGGCCATGACACGGTCTTGATCTGGTGGTCCTCCATCCACACCTTGATTGACCTGGCTGTGTGGCATGGCGCATTGTCCTGCTGGAAAAAACAATGTCAGAGCAAAAGGAAGCAAGTTTTCTTCCAGAACAACCTTGTACGTGGCTTGATTCATGCGTCCTTCACAAAGACAAATCTGCCCGATTCCAGCCTTGCTGAAACACCCCCAGATCATCACCGATCCTCCTCCAAATTTCACAGTGGGTGCGAGACACTGTGGCTTGTAGGCCTCTTCAGGTCTCCGTCTAACCATTAGACGACCAGGTGTTGGGCAAAGCTGAAAATTGGACTCATCAGAGAAGATGACCTTACTCCAGTCCTCTACGGTCCAATCCTTATGGTCTTTTGCAAACCTCAGCCTGGCTCTTCTTTGCTTCTCATTGATGAAGGGCTTTTTTCTAGCTTTGCACGACTTCAGCCCTGCCCCTAGGAGCCTGTTTCGAACCGTCCTCGCCGTGCACTTCACCCCAGCTGCCGTTTGCAATTATTTTTGTAGGTCACTTGATGTCATCCTACGGTTGTTGAGTGACATTTGAATGAGTTGGCGGTCATCCCAATCAGTAGAGTCGTTTTCGCCCTCTGCCGGTCTGTATCTTTGTTGTCCCCAATGTCTGCTGCTTGACCTTGATCTTATGAACCGCCGTCTTTGACATTTTAAGGATGGAAGCAACCTGACGCTCACTGTATCCCTCTGCCAGTAAAGCCAGAATTTAACCCTTCTTTTCCTCACTCAAAACTTTCCTTTTCAACTCTTTTGGCATGGTCAATTGTTATTTTTTGATTAATATTACTTTTGAGGTACTATTAGCACTGTTTTTGTCATCCAACTGGTCCTATTGCAAGAGGATAGTGATGACCACAGCAGTGGTTTTTATACTTTTCCTCATTTAAATAAGATTTGGTTCAGGTGATCACCTAATCAGTACCTAATTCAGTAGAATGAGGTGTGCCTGTGTTGGAATTCAACAGACAATGGAATGACTGTCATACATGTAGAGATGCTGATTTAAGAAAAATGTGCAATAGTCTCTTTATTTTTTTCCAGAGCTGTGTGTGTAATATATATATATATATATATTTATTCAGGGTTCCCCAACTGGCGGGGCAGTGGGCTCTGCTGCTGCTCTGTTCTGTTGCCATGGCAACCATTTTTTTTTTTTGTCTGTTTTTATTGTAGACGTGAAGATATTTCAACGTCCTGTCTAGACAATCTTAGGCTACACTGCTAACTGGTGCTTGGCTGCCAGATGGTCTCCCCATAATATTTACATTGATGAAGTGTGATCATAATCATTATTTTAGCGAGCCATCCATGGTAGACGTCCTTCCTAATAACGATGCCCCCCCATCCTGCTGATTTGAGCTGCTGAACCGTATTTGCGCTTGACTGTGTTTATGGATGAGAAAGTGAATTTACCATTTCCTAAAAGTTTAGCGGGGATACTGCTTTACGATCTATTGCCTAGGACAGGACTCTCCAACCATATTCGTGGAGAGCTACCATCCTGTAGGTTTTCACTCCAACCCTAATCTAGCGCACCTGATGATCTGGTGTCAGAGGAAGGCCCTCAAAATTGTCAAAGACTCCAGCCACCCTAGTCATAGACTGTTCTCTCTGCTACCGCACGGCAAGCGGTACCGGAGTGCCAAGTCTAGGTCCAAAAGACTTCTCAACAGCTTCTACCCCCAAGCCATAAGACTCCTGAACAGCTAATCATGGCTACCCGGACTATTTGCACTGCCCCCCCACCCCATCCTTTTTACGCTGCTGCTACTCTGTTAAGTATTTATGCATAGTCACTTTAACTCTACCCACATGTACATATTACCTCAACTACCTCAACTAGCCGGTGCCCCCGCACATTGACTATGCAACGGTACCCCCCTGTATATATAGCCTCCCTACTGTCACTTTATTTTACTGTATATATAGCCTCCCTACTGTCACTTTATTTTACTTCTGCTCTTTTTTTCTCAACACTTTTTTGTTGTTGTTTTATTCTTACTTTTTTGTTTAAAATAAATGCACTGTTGGTTAAGGGCTGTAAGTAAGCATTTCACTGTAATGTCTGCACCTGTTGTATTCGGCGCATGTGACCAATACAATTTGATTTGATTTGATTTGATTCTAATTATTAGCTGATTGATAAGATGAATCAGGTTAGTTAGTCTGCAACTGTAGTTGGAGCGAAAACCTACAGGAGGGTAGCTCTCCAGGAACAGGGTTGGAGAGCCCTGACCTAAGACACCAACAGCCAGCCAGGGTTTCATTAAATAAGCTATAGGCAATACTTTTTATTGCACATTTAGGCCTACTTAAACTGATGCATTTGGCGATGTTCAACTTCAATTCACTGGCACTATGAAGAATAGCCTAACCATACTCATTGATAGCCTGATATATAATTTTGGTGAATTTACGAGGCATTGCTAGACAAGACATTGCTAGATACAGATTACCAAGAGATGGAAAGAACCGTGCGCATAGGCTAACTGTCTCTCTCCCTCGCCTGATCTGCTTTCTCTTCGCTATGAAAAACGCTAGTGTGTGTTTTGGTCTTCGGTCTGTTGCGTGTAGAATAGCTCAGCCTACTCACTGATACCCCCTACTTTATTGAACTTGCAAAAGACATTGCATGCCAAGAAATTGCGAAATACAGCATTGCGATAGCCTTCATCTTTTGATTACCGATGCACGTTTCTGACTGTCTGCCTGCCTAGGCCTGGCTGTGCTCCTCCCATCTCTCTCTCTCTCCATCGCTAGCTCGCTCTTTCTGTTCTTGAAGTAGACTACGGAAAATAGTTTCCTCCGTTGCAAATATCGAAGCTTGACACCCAGAAATGCGAGTGCAAGTCGACTCCCCACAATTAGCTCAAACTTAGCTCAAAAACCAGCAAAAAGACAGAAATATCTTACAAAAGAAACTGAAGATATGTTTAGAGTTTGTGCTCCTTTTTGGTTTACTCACTCAATTTGGTCATTTGATGTAGTTGTATTAACTCTCCTTGCTAGGTTTGTTTTAGCTCGATTTTTCTGGCTAGCTGGTTAGCTTGATGTCTAGGCTTTTGTTGTGTCGCTAGCTAGGAAGAGTCAACTTCTTCATTTGTGGCGCAAAGTTACTTTTTTTTCCTGTTCTGATTGAATAGAGTTGTTCATAATTTATTTTCTTTTTAAATTTGTGTATCTCATTTTAAAAACAAAAAATATAAATAAATCAGGAACTCACTCTGAGCATGTCTGTAGAGCTCTCAGCCCATCTCTCTCTCTCTCAGCCCATCTCCTCTCTCTCTCTCTCTCTCTCTCTCTCTCTCTCTCTCTCTCCTCTCTCTCTCTCAGCCCATCTCTCTCTCTCTCTCTCTCTTCTCTCTCAGCCCTCTCTCTCTCTTCTCTCTCTCTCTCTCTCAGCCCATCTCTCTCTCTCTCAGCCCATCTCTCTCTCTCTCTCTCTCTCTCTCTCTCTCAGCCCATCTCTCTCTCTCTCTCCAGCCCATCTCTCTCTCTCTCTCTCTCAGCCCATCTCTCTCTCTCTCTCAGCCCATCTCTCTCTCTCTCTCTCTCTCTCTCTCAGCCCATCTCTCTCTCTCAGCCTCTCTCTCTCTCTCTCAGCCCATCTCTCTCTCTCTCTCAGCCCATCTCTCTCTCTCTCTCAGCCCATATCTCTCTCTCTCTCTCTCTCTCAGCCCATCTCTCCTCTCTCTCTCTCTCTCTCTCAGCCCATTCTCTCTCTCTCTCTCTCAGCCCATCTCTCTCTCTCTCTCAGCCCATCTCTCTCTCTCTCTCGCTCTCTCTCAGCCATCTCTCTCTCTCTCTCTCTCTCTCTCAGCCCATCTCTCTCTCTCTCAGCCCATCTCTCTCTCTCTCTCTCTCTCTCAGCCCATCTCTCTCTCTCTCTCTCTCTCTCTCAGCCCATCTCTCTCTCTCTCTCTCTCTCTCTCTCTCTCTCTCAGCCCATCTCTCTCTCTCTCTCTCTCTCTCTCTCTCTCTCTCTCTCTCTCTCTCTCAGCCCATCTCTCTCTCTCTCTCTCTCTCTCTCTCTCAGCCCATCTCTCTCTCTCTCTCTCAGCCCATCTCTCTCTCTCTCTCTCTCTCTCTCTCAGCCCATCTCTCTCTCTCTCTCTCTCAGCCCATCGCTCTCTCTCTCGCTCACCCCCCCCCCCATCTCTCTCTCGCTCTCTCAACCCCCACCACCATAGATTAGTGATGCTGAAAGTATTGATGCATCTTATGGAGGTGGCAACATTACTGCAGAAGTATCTCCTTCCTCCCAGAGGACCACCACTACAGCAGCCAGTGGGCCTTCCCTGCTTAAAGTTATATTAAGAGTCTTCTGGTTGCTGCTGGAGAGAAGTAGGGCGACGCAAATGATGAGGAGACACCGTGCCAGTCTGCAATCTCAGCCTTTTGCTCCAGTGGTGCGTGACCTCAACCAGTAAAGTGGGGGTATGCTGCCCTCTACTGGTTAATGTTACAAGATGTCTGAATCCCAAATCAACCTCTAACCCAGCCCAAATCAAACCTCTCCTCTAGATCCCAGCCGTTCCATCTCAATGCCTTCATTCTGTAGTGCAGTGGTTCTCCAACCTCTCCTCTGGGACCCCCGACGTTCCATGGATTACATCTATTCCACGGCTAGCTGAGCTGATTCAACTTGTCAACTAATCATCAAGCCCTTGACTAGGGGAATCCGGTGAGCTAGTTCAGAGCTACCACATTGTGAAACGACTAGGGGAACCCGAGGTGAGGTTTGAGAACCACTGGACTACAGAATGAAGGCACTGGGATGAAACGTCTAGGTGACCCAGAGGTGAGGTTTGAGAACCACGGTCTAAGAGGATGGGATCATTATAAGCAACACATTACATTCAACATGGCGTATCAGAGGGCAAGATAGATGTAGTACTGTGTTGCTTACCTCCAGTCCTCTCAGATCTACCCTGGGGTTAGGGTGTAGGTACCCAGTCCTCTCAGATCTACCTTGGGGTTAGGGCGTAGGTACCCAGTCCTCTCAGATCTACCCTGGGGTTAGGGCGTAGGTACCCAGTCCTCTCAGATCTACCCTGGGGTTAGGGCGTAGGTACCCAGTCCTCTCAGATCTACCTTGGGGTTAGGGCGTAGGTACCCAGTCCTCTCAGATCTACCCTGGGGTTAGGACGTAGGTACCCAGTCCTCTCAGATCTACCCTGGGGTTAGGGTGTAGGTACCCAGTCCTCTCAGATCTACCCTGGGGTTAGGGTGTAGGTACCCAGTCCTCTCAGATCTACCCTGGGGTTAGGGCGTAGGTTCCCAGTCCTCTCAGATCTACCTTGGGGTTAGGGCGTAGGTACCCAGTCCTCTCAGATCTACCCTGGGGTTAGGGCGTAGGTACCCAGTCCTCTCAGATCTACCCTGGGGTTAGGGCGTAGGTACCCAGTCCTCTCAGATCTACCCTGGGGTTAGGGCGTAGGTACCCAGTCCTCTCAGATCTACCCTGGGGATAGGGCGTAGGTACCCAGTCCTCTCAGATCTACCCTGGGGTTAGGGCGTAGGTACCCAGTCCTCTCAGATCTACCTTGGGGTTAGGGTGTAGGTACCCAGTCCTCTCAGATCTACCCTGGGGTTAGGGCGTAGGTACCCAGTCCTCTCAGATCTACCCTGGGGTTAGGGCGTAGGTACCCAGTCCTCTCAGATCTGCCTTGGGGTTAGGGTGTAGGTACCCAGTCCTCTCAGATCTACCCTGGGGTTAGGGCGTAGGTACCCAGTCCTCTCAGATCTACCCTGGGGTTAGGGCGTAGGTACCCAGTCCTCTCAGATCTACCCTGGGGTTAGGGCGTAGGTACCCAGTCCTCTCAGATCTACCCTGGGGTTAGGGCGTAGGTACCCAGTCCTCTCAGATCTACCCTGGGGTTAGGGCGTAGGTACCCAGTCCTCTCAGATCTACCCTGGGGTTAGGGCGTAGGTACCCAGTCCTCTCAGATCTACCCTGGGGTTAGGGCGTAGGTACCCAGTCCTCTCAGATCTACCCTGGGGTTAGGGCGTAGGTACCCAGTCCTCTCAGATCTACCCTGGGGTTAGGACGTAGGTACCCAGTCCTCTCAGATCTACCCTGGGGTTAGGGCGTAGGTACCCAGTCCTCTCAGATCTACCCTGGGGTTAGGGCGTAGGTACCCAGTCCTCTCAGATCTACCCTGGGGTTAGGGCGTAGGTACCCAGTCCTCTCAGATCTACCCTGGGGTTAGGGTGTAGGTACCCAGTCCTCTCAGATCTACCATGGGGTTAGGGTGTCGGTAGGGCAAAGCTTTTCAATTACTTCTTTTAATCTGGACGATTTTCATCTGAACCGATGTTCGTTGTGCCGGGGATGTCTACTGAGCTGCTATCCTGTGACACATCAGGACATCTATACACATGGCTGTTTTAGAAACTTGACTGACAAAAACTAACGCTTGGCAAAAACAGTAAATGGGTTATTCATAACACCCACCTCGTAAAGACGTCTCCCCAGTTGCTCAGTGCAGCTCTGCGTTGCTCCACTGACTTTATGATGGTAATGCATGTGCCATTTAAACCCCTGGACGCAGTGCGTTCTAATTGAATTATGGCCGGGCCACGTTGGCGTAAATCCTCAATCAATATCATCTGTGAATTGCTGCCCCTATCAGACTATACAGGGTGGTATTGACCTGGGATGCGTCCCAATTGGCACCCTATTCCCTATATAGTGCACTACTTTTGACCAGGGCCCACAGGGTGCGCTATGTAGGGGAATAGGGAGCCATTTGGGACACAGATGTTTTTTTTCTCCCCCTGACTGTATCGGTGTGGAGGATTTCAGAGTAAGGTGTAGAGAACAGGTGGTGTCTTTGTGTGAATGCGTGCTGTCATAGCTAGTCATTCATCAGACTGATCATGTGAATACAACAACCTGAGGACGGTATAGGTTATATCATGTAATGAATAATGTAGGTTTAAATGTGTATTGTCACATACTAATGCAAGCTGCAGCTTATCGAAGTTAGCGGGGTAACTCATTAATCCTGCTTTGTAGTGTATATCCCCTAGGTTGACCAAAGCTGTTCTGTTTTGAATATTATCACTTAACATTCACTTGCAGTTCTATGTCCTTACACAAGGGGGAGTCTTAGTATTGCAAATCAACCTGGTTGGCCTTTTGTGCAAATACTGATTTCAAGTTAGTTATTAGTCTCTCTGTCCCCCTCTCTGTCCCTCTGCCTCTGTCTCTCTCCCTGTCTCTGTCTCTCTCTCTCTCCCTCTCTGTCTCTCCCTCTGTCTCTCTCTCCCTGTCTCTCTCTGTCTCTCTCTCTGTCCTTCTGTGTCTCTCTCTGTCTCTCTCTCTGTCCTTCTGTGTCTCTCTCTGTCTCTCTCTCTGTCCCTCTGCCTCTGTCGCTTTCGCTCTCTCTCTCTGTCTCTCTGCCTCTGCCTCTCTCTCTGTGTCTCTCTCTGTCTCTGTCTCTCTGTGCCTCTGTCTCCCTCTCCCTGTGTCTGTCCCTCTCCCTGTGTCTGTCCCTCTCCCTGTGTCTGTCCCTCTCCCTGTGTCTGTCCCTCTCCCTGTGTCTGTCCCTCTCCCTGTGTCTGTGTCTCTCTCTCCCTCTCTCTCTCTCTCTCTCTCTCTCTCTCTCTCTCTCTCTCTCTCTCTCTCTGTCTCTCTGTGTCTCTGTCTCTCTGTGCCTCTGTCTCCCTGTGCCTCTGTCTCTGTCTCTCTCCCTCTGTCTCTGTCTCTCTCCCTCTGTCTCTGTCTCTCTCCCTCTGTCTCTCTCCCTGTCCTCCTGTCTATCTCTCTCTGTCTCTCTCTCTCTCTCTCTGTCTCTCTCCCTCTGTCTCTGTCTCTCTCCCTCTGTCTCTCTCCCTGTCCTCCTGTCTCTCTCTCTCTGTCTCTCTGTCTCTGTCTCTCTCTGTGCCTCTGTCTCTCTGTGCCTCTGTCTCCCCCTCTCCCTGTGTCTGTCCCTCTCCCTGTGTCTGTCCCTCTCCCTGTGTCTGTCCCTCTCCCTGTGTCTGTCCCTCTCCCTGTGTCTGTCCCTCTCCCTGTGTCTCTGTCTCCTCTCTGTGCCTCTCTCTCTCTCTCTCTCCTCTCTCTCTCTCTCTCTCTCTCTCTCTCTCTCTCTCTCTCTCTGTGCCTCTCTCTCTGTGCCTCTCTCTCTTCCTGTGTCTCTGTCTCTGTGCCCCTCTCTCTCTCTCTCTCTCCCTGTCTCTCGCTCTCTCCCTGTCTCTCTCTGTGCCTCCCTCTCTCTCGCTGTCTCTCTCTGTCCCTGTCTCTATCTCTAGCTCTCTCTCTCTCTCTCTCTCTCTCTCTCTCTCTCTCTCTCTCTCTCTCTCTCTCTCTGTCTCTCTCTCTCTCTCTGTATGTCCTTCTGTCTCTCTCCCAGTGTCTCTCTCTCTCTCTGTCTCTGTCCCTCTCTTTGTCCCTCTGACTCTTTCTCTCTCCTTCTGTCTTTCTCCCTGTCCTTCTGTCTCTCTGTCGGTCTGTCGGTCGGTCCACCTAAGGTTTGAGTCTCCGTTTTTCAAGTTTCAAGTTTTATTAGTCGTATGTAGAGGATAAACATCCAGGGATTTTTCCACCATTGAAAGGCCAAAATGTTTTTTCGGGACACCTAAAATTATTATACATTTTCGGGATGGAAAAACGCTTTCAGTGTAAACTTAAAAGACTAAAACCAGATAAGATAGAAGATAATGGACCTATATATTTTTTAAATAAGATCGTCTTTGAGAACTAACAATCACCAAAATAAAAACTAGACAGTCAGGAAGAATAGAAAAATCCCAAAACAATGACGTAAAGGGCTCAGTAGAATAGGATAAACAGTTTAGCGTAAGTATAATACAGGAAGGAACAATTTATAGTCCAATATTTACATGTGTTTTGGGGAAGGGGGGATTGTGGGGGAAGTGCTTTAAATTGGGTAATATTTAGCAGTAATAATACATCTGGTAGCAGCGTGTGTGTGAATGAATGAGTGTCTATGTGGGTGTGTATGTGAGTGCATGTGTGCCAAGGTGCGGCGATTCAGAGCACCCTTTCTAGTAGATGTCCTGGACGGGTGGGAGCACGGTCCCAGTGATGTCCTGGACGGGTGGGAGCACCGTCCCAGTGATGTCCTGGATGGGTGGGAGCACCGTCCCAGTGATGTCCTGGATGGGTGGGAGCACCGTCCCAGTGATGTCCTGGATGGGTGGGAGCACGGTCCCAGTGATGTCCTGGACGGGTGGGAGCACGGTCCCAGTGATGTCCTGGACGGGTGGGAGCACCGTCCCAGTGATGTCCTGGACGGGTGGGAGCACGGTCCCAGTGATGTCCTGGATGGGTGGGAGCACGGTCCCAGTGATGTCCTGGATGGGTGGGAGCACGGTCCCAGTGATGTCCTGGACGGGTGGGAGCACGGTCCCAGTGATGTCCTGGACGGGTGGGAGCACGGTCCCGGTGATGTACTGGGCTGTCTTCACCACCCACTGGAGGACCTTGGGGTCGTGGACGGAGCAATTCCTGTACCAGGCCGTGATGCAACCGGTCAGGACGCTCTTGATGGTGCAGCGGTAGTATTTGGAGAGAACCCGGGGGGGGCATGCCGAATTTCTTCAGCTTCCTTAGGAAGTAGAGACACTGTTGCACCCTCTTGACAAGAGTGGTGGTGTTGTTGATCCAAGTCCTTGACGATGTGGACGCAGACGAACTTAAAACTGCTGACTCTCTCTACTGCAGTCATGTTGATGTGGACCGGGGCATGTTCCCTCCTCTGCTTCCTGAAGTCAACTCCTTTGTTTTGCTGATGTTGAGGGAGAGGTCGTTGTCCTGGCAGCACAATGCCAGTTAACTTACCTCCTCCCTATAGGCTGACTCGTCGTTGTTGGTTATCAGGCCTGCAAACTTGATGATGGAGATGGTGTCGTGCAAAGCCACGCAGACGTATGTGAACAGAGAGTACAGCAGAGGGCTGAGAACACAACCCTGGGTGTAGAGTCAGTGTGGAGGAGGCGGTGTTGCCAATCCTCACAGCCTGTGGTCTGCCCGTCAGGAAGTCCAGGATCCAGTTGCAGAGGGTGGTGTCCAGACCCAGGGCTCTGAGCTTGGTGTCAAACTTGGAGGGAACCAATCGTGTTGAGTGCTGAACTGTTTAAAGGCTTTTTATCTAGGTTTATTCTCAATCTGGCTTTCAGTTCCATTTCACTGTATCTTAAGACTAATGTTTTAGTTTTATTAATTTGCCGTTGTCAGCGTCTTATGAATCGCTTTTACTTGTGAAGAATGTAGATAAAAGAACATTTGAAATGAGACTGCAGCTCTCTTTATTGATATTTCCCCCCATATATTTTTTTTTTATAAAAGTAGGATTATAATATCCTTAAAGTCTCAGCTGTTTAACATTTCCAGGCTGTCGTCCATAAAACAGTAATGTTTCGTCCTCCGTATGCGTGTGCCGATTTCCATTGTAAAAGTCACATACTTTCCTATGTGTTCCCGCTCTGATGGCCAGATAGCCTAGTCTGCCATTCCTCCCACATCTTGTAGAAAATGTGCATGGTTGCACAATGAATTTAGGCGGCAAGTTTACCTAGAGTTTGTTGGCGTGACTGAGTCATTTCACACACACACACACACACACACACACACACACACAACTGCTTTTGGACGACTGCATGGAACAGCGGTGGGTATGTTTCACCTTCGAAAAGAAATGAGAAGCGTTCTTATGTTATCCGTTCGTCAACCGTCAACCAACTCTCACGCTGGCGCCACGGCTCATTTGTCCATGACCTGAATTGACCAATCACTTGGCGCCATGGCTCATTTGACATGAATTGACCAATCACTTGGTAATGCTAATAGGCTAGACAGAGTTCTACTAGTACCTCTCCATCTAGAAAATGGTTTGTGTGAATCTCTCTCTAAGCTCCATTTACACTTTCACACTATGATTTAATCGCTCTATGATTTAATCGCTCTATGATTTAATCGCTCTATGATTTAATCGCTCTATGATTAATCGCCCTATGATTTAATCGCCCTATGATTTAATCGCTCTAT
This sequence comes from Coregonus lavaretus, assembly GCF_964263955.1. Lineage (NCBI taxonomy): Eukaryota > Metazoa > Chordata > Actinopteri > Salmoniformes > Salmonidae > Coregonus > Coregonus lavaretus. Next base: position 75,841,214 of record NC_139991.1, read on the forward strand.
GATTTAATCGCTCTATGATTTAATCGCCCTATGATTTAATCGCCCTATGATTAATCGCCCTATGATTAAATCGCTCTGCTTTAGTCACTCTGCTTTAGTCGCTCTATGATTAAATAGCAAATGAAGATAACAATGTTCAAGCTCTCCTCACCCTGACTGCACCTGCTATTTCCTGCCCCTTTAATTATGTCATTTAGCTGTACCATCGAAAAGGACCAATGAGCACCAACGTGACGTTCATAGGAGCATATCAAATTGGGTGTCAAATGAAAGCGAAGAGTCTATATCTTTGGGAAATGAAGGCATAGATGCTTTTTTCGATCATACAAATTAGGCACAAGTTAAAGGCTTTGATTTCTGGATAAACAGATGGAAAAGGGGTCTTAGAAAACATCTACCACAAATTCTGAAAAGGCATCAGAAATGGATAAAAACTATAATGTTGACGTAAAGGCCCCTGCCAACTAATATCAACACTTATATTTAGTTTTGGAGAAGTTGTTTACCTTCCTGTAAGTTAATAAATATTCCCTTGAGCCTTGTTTTCAAAAACCCACATATCTTTTAAGATATTTTCAAATTTCTCTCCCTCATGAGGAGGGAGGATAAAGAAAGTTCACAGAAGTAACAAGTAAAGGTAGACCTACCAAATAGGTTCTAGTGATTTTACTGATATACATTTTGTTAATGAATTATTAAGTGACTCAAACTTTAGAAGAATTCAGCCACGGAATTTAATGCAACTGAATTTGCTGCAATGGGAAATCATAACAGTCACAAACCATAGTTGGGTCACCTGCTACTGTTCTCCCTTCCACTGGCATACTGTTGTGTTCAGCTCATAACTGTTTTCTGTGTCTTTCTGTTGTCTGATGGTCAAACCAAGAGTGGACAACCCCCTCACTCTCTCGCTCTCACTCTGCAGTTAATGTCTCCTCTCCCAGCTCTTACGGACACTTACCCATGAGCCCCCTGTCTTTCCATTTACTGTAACCAGCATCCTCACCCACTGAGCACCGGACGTCCATGGACATTGAAATTTGATCAGTCCACCCTGGCCTTGATGTTAACGTCCACAGACGGACCAGACTGGACCAAATCTGACCCTGATCATAGACGTATGTTTCACAAGCTTGGATAGTACAGTGAGTAGAGCACAGTAGAGTAAAGTACAATACAGTAGTACAATGCAGTACAGTAGAGTACAGCATATTGTACTGAACTCTACTCTACTCTACTCTGCTGCGTTGTAATGTCCAAACTTGTGAAACATGAGAAAAATGACATTCATATCCACAATTATGCATTTCTGTACAGATCAGGGACCCGTGATGTATTTCCGTTACCGTATTTCCGTTACCGGGTGTAAATCCACTTCACTTAATGTAGTTCAATAACCAAAACACGTTTTTTCAAACTCGAGGTGCCATGTCATAGCGGACACCACATTCTTTCTGCAGACATCTTTTGAATCTTAATTCGGAGTTTTTGGAAAACGTAGTGGCATAGAAACCTGAGATTTTACCGTAATTCCGTTACCATAGTTTGCATCTGCACAGTTCTTCCACAATTAGTTTTTGTACATTTTTTCAGTGGAAATTGTTAAAAGTAGTCCTTGTTCATAGAGTTGTATGGTTTGTTAAACTTGGAAATCAAGGCCTCCCGAGTGGCGCAGCGGTCTAAGGCACAGTGCTTGAGGCGTCACTACAGACCCGGGTTCGATCCCGGGCTGTGTCACAGCCAGCCGCGACCAGGAGACCCATGAAGCTGCGCACAATTGGCCTAGCATCGTCCGGGTTAGGGGAGGGGTTGGCCGGCCGGGATGTCCTTGTCCCATCGCGCTCTAGCGACGCCTTGTGGCGGGTCGGGCGCATGCACGCTGACTTCGGTCGCCAGTTGTACGGTGTTTCTTCCGACTAGCTTCCGTGTTAAGCAGTGTGTCAAGAAGCAGTGTGGCTTGGCAGGGTCGCGTTTCGGAGGACGCATGGCACGGGAGTTGCAGCGATGGGACAAGACTGTAACTACTACCAATTGGATATCACGAAATTGGGGAGAAAAAAGGGGTAAAAAAAATTAAGAAAATACCTTGGAAATCAATGGTTTCTGTTTGGCAGACTTTTAAAGTGAAAAAACAGAGTCGAAACGGTTCATCTGTTACTGTGGAATTGCCATATTCGGTCTTGACCTGAAGGTTCACAGATTGTTTGCTTTGCAATTGTGGGATATTTGCTACACAGCTGTAGGGCCTAATTCCAATGAGGTGGTTCATCATGTTAAAGCCATCTTTTGTTTCGACCAACTAGAGAACATAATCAAACCATTTCGGCTAATGCTAGCAGTGGTTTCCATGATGTGTAGACTGCGCTCCATCCCAGACCCATTTCCTTGTTGCTATTCCAAATGAAACCTTGAACATTCTTCCATTTTGTTCCAGATATGGATGAGAGGTCATGTGCGCTGTCCAGCTAAGGGCCTTGGTCGCCCCCCCCCCCGCCTGTGCACGCCGTAAGCATGTACCGCAGGAACGGTCTCTCGGATGGCGCCAGCATCAACTCCGCCTCCTCAGTGGTAAGAACAAGGACTGATTTTCTACTTTGGCCAAAGTGGATAGGATCGATATCACTCGTATCCATGTACTGATCTGAACAAACTGAAATAGAAAGGTAGATGGCAACCTGTCTGAAACCTATTGACTTGATCTCACCATGTAGACAAGGATAGAACGCCTCCTTGAACTATTGGTAGGGGATGGGCCGGTCTTTCACCAGTCTTCCTCCACACAAATATAAAGCCTCTACGTTACCCTAGCCGTTCCACTCGTTTATAAAGGACGAGGGCAGGGTTTCCTAAACCTCTCCTCTAGTACCCTAGCCATTCCATTCATTTGATCTATTCCAAGCCCTTGAGAAGTTGAATCAAGTAAGCTGACTGGATTAAACCCTGAATCAAGTAAGCTGACTGGATTAAACCCTTTGGTTGGCATCATCTCATCTTTTAGGATGGTGTTTCTCAATCACTTGATTCCACTAATCCAACCCATCATCGAGTCTCTCTAGTTCAATCAGGTGTGTTAGTGCTATGGCAAAAACAAAAAAATGTGCGCACCCCTTTTGGGTCCCTAGGACGAGGATTGGTCAACACTGTTTTAGGTTGTTTCTCCTAGACCTCCTTGTGCTTCCGGCGAATTCCACATTTAATTGGATGTATTCCAGAACTAGCACACCTGATTCAACTAATGAAGGGCTTGATAAGTTGACCATTTTTTGAATCGGTGACGTCACTCGCTCTGAGACTTTGAAGTAGTTGTTTGCCTTGGTCTGCAAGGGCCAAGGGCGCGATGGGTAACGATGCTTCGTGGGAGGCAACTGTTGATGTGTTCAGAGGGTGCCTGGTTTGAGCCCAGGTTGGGGCCAAGAAGACGGATGGAAAGCAACACTGTTGCGTCTGTACTGGAATCCATCAAATAACTGGCTGGGGGGTTAATCATGGTTTGGAAACACTGTTCTATGGTGTTGTGTAAATGTCCATGTGTAGATGCTGTGACTGTCAGGCTTGTTTGTTTCTCTGCTCTGCAGTTACTCTCTTTTGTCTCCTTGTCTCTTCATTTTATTTCTTTGTCAGTTTGATCGGTGTGTGTGTCTATCTGATTCATTACGTCTCTGTATCTGTTGGATTTATGTGTTTCGCTGTCGGCCCATGTCCAATTGGTCAATCTTAAAAAAAGAACACACAAGAAAACATTTTTAGTTAATTTACATAGTTCGCACCATTGTTTAGTTTTGTCTTGCTTGTGATCTTCTGCATATCCCCCCCATCCCCTCGACACTGCTGGTGGTTTTTTTTATCTGGGAACTCAGGGAAGCAGCAGCTCGGACTCTCTGGATGGGCCGGGCTTGGACTTCTCCAAGAGTTATGATGCTGTTGTGTTTGATGTGCTGAAGGTGACGCCCGAGGAGTTTGCTGTGAGTACAACCAAAGATACCCAGAAGGCATGCCCCGATGAAGATATTAAATCACTATATTGCTTAATTTAATATTCTGCTGAATGTGAAACTGGAGACTCTTCTGGCCCATTAGTCCTTGTGATGTACAGCAGCTCTTTAACCGCACCAATTATATAATTAGATAATGAATTATTTTCCTTTCATAGTTACTCCTACCTAGACATGCATTACTCTTCTGTATATTGAGAGGTTGAATGTAGTTTTCTTGTTATTTTAGGGCCAAATCACGTTGATGGATGCTCCAGTATTCAAAGCGATACATCCAGAGGTAAGAGAAAGACCATGTTTCCTGTTTCCTAACTCAGTGTTATTGGAGAGGATGTTCAAAATACCAAAGCATACCTTGATTGATGAAGGACCTGTGTGTATTCGTCCACTTGAAATGCATGTTTGAGTGGGACGGAGGTTCAGTTGTTGTAAACCAAATGTCTGATCCAGACCAGACCGTTTTACAGGTCATTAACAAATAATGCTGGATGCTGTGCCAGCTAGCCATCTGGTATTCACTTATGGCCACCAAACGGCTAGGGCTGGCTCTGACTGCATGTGTGGTTATGGACGTGAGTACGCAGACCCACGAGCTACTGTGGCCCCTCCATGAGTTCAGATATTTTGTGGCCACCACCCCTATTAGATTCCCATCCCTGGTCTAACTGAACGTTCGAACGCCAGGCTCTGTCGTAGCCGGCCGCGACCGGGAGACCCATGGTGCGGCGCACAATTTGGCCCAGCGTCGTCCAGGGTAGGGGAGGGAATGGCCGGCAGGGATGTAGCTCAGTTGGTAGAGCATGGCGTTTGCAACGCCAGGATTGTGGGTTCGATTCCCACGGGGGGGGGGGGGGGGGGGGCAGTATGAAAAATTAAATTCAAAAATAATGTATGCACTCACTAACTGTAAGTCGCTCTGGATAAGAGCGTCTGCTAAATGACAAAAAAAATAAAAAAATGTTTTTTGATGAGCAGGATCATATTATTCAATTTCTTGGCTCTACTTGATAGGAGTCATATCAGGGGATTCACTGTGTACCACTGCATGACAGACAATCTCGGACATCACATTTTCCCACATTGACGCTGATGATACACTGTGTTCCGTGTTGCAGCAAGTTATTTGATGTCTGTGAGATTAGAAGAAAAAAAAAGTCCAAGGCACTGAGCAAGCAAACTATTACCCTTCAGCAGACATACTGAAGTGTCAGAAGGGTGGATTGGCAACGATAGATAAAATGTATGCAGTCAATAGTTGGATTGGGGCGAAACACTCATTAGAAACCAGTCCAATTTTGCCAAGTCATGGCAGATCAGAGAGAGCTCCCCCCATCCTGACCTCGTGCAACAAGCTCCCTCCATACCGCTGCGAAAATCCAGAAAAGGCTCAGTCTACGTGAGAAGACCTCGAGAACGCCAAGGTTCCAGGCAGCCGTAACGTCTGAAGTGTAAAGTGGATGACGGCACTGGGTATCGTAATGAGTAACAGTCACAATGCGAAAAAACCGAGCCAAGTTCCCTAATCAAATCCTTTGTTCCCATCCAACTCCTCTTCTCAGAGCAGGCCTTTTTTAAAGAGGAGTGCAGAGGTTTATGCTGTTCTCATGAGTCAAGGCAGGCCTTTTAATTGGAGCCTGTGCCTTGGTTATGCTCAAGACGCTAGAATTGCTGACAACTCCTCCAGCGAGATTCAATCACATGCTCTTTGCCAATACGTAAATATTCAAAGATAAACATTTTAAAACTATTGTAATGGTGAAATTAATACTACATTATTTATTATGTTTATTTGGAAATGGACAATGTACAACAAAAACATACATCTGAGAGGTGACGCGTTGCACCAAATGTAGCTAAAAGCTAATTTACTGTACATCTGCAGTCCGCGGGCAGGTGAGCATAGAAACATCTACAAAAGGACCTTAAAAATAGATAATACATTTACATTTTAGTCATTTAGCAGACGCTCTTATCCAGAGCGACTTACAGTTAGTGAGTGCATACATTATTTTTATTTTTTATTTTTTTCATACCCCCCGTGGGAATCGAACCCACAACCCTGGCGTTGCAAACACCATGCTCTACCAACTGAGCTACATCCCTGCCGGCCATTCCCTCCCCTACCCTGGACGACGCTGGGCCAATTGTGCGTCGTGGCCGGCTACGACAGAGCCTGGATTCGAACCAGGATCTCTATTGGCACAGCTAGCACTGCGATGCAGTGCCTTAGACCACTGTGCCACTCGGGAGGCAACTAGACGTGACAACTGACTTTAATGTTTACCACTTATGTCCTCCTAAGATTAAAATAAAGCAAGTTACAGTCCGTGTTTAAGCGCCATTTGTTATCCATTTCAGTGCCACTAACCGCCTCGCTCCCTTTCTGCAGTGTCTAAAACTATATTTTTACTTTGGGCTGAGGTCAATGCATAGTGTGACTCTGCATATCAACAAGACATTATCTATTTTCCCCAACCCCTTGACAACTGTCTACTTTTATAACGTCAGTTATTTGGAAAGAAAGTAGAGATTCCATGGTGTAGACGAAACGATAGTGGCCTCGCAATGCTTAGCAGATAACCTGTCAGCATTTCACTGATGAATTGTGTTTCTATGCTGTTTGGAGGAACAAAATAAAATGTCAAGGTCAGTTGATATCTGTAGATCCTGTACAAATGAGAGCAGGTCCAAATTGCTCTCAGGAAATCATGTAAACCCCCAGTTAAGACTAACCTCCCTGATGTTTTTTTTGGCCTTGTAAACAAGACTTGAAATCCCACCTCAAATAGAAGGAATGTTTGGGAGAAGCGTGGCAAGGGACCATGAAACGTATTCTCCTCCAAAGAATCTCAACAGTTTGGCCGTCCAATTAAGAATGATGATATTAAACACTGGAAAAAATCTGGTAATTAAAAGAGTATAAATTCCCCAGCAGCCTAAACTCTAACAAGCCAGACTTATTCCAACACCATAATAGGTGCCAGACACCCTTGGGTTTCTCTATCTGAAATGACAAAATTGGCTTAGTAGCCTAGCTTAAACACAGATTTAAACTGAAATAAGATTATATGAACTTAATAAATGTTGGAGAAGTCCTTACTTGAGTGAAAATTAACTCCACTCGCTGACTACTGCCCTTTTTTTAATGCTTGCTTTTTATCACTTTAATTGTAGTCACCTTATAAACTGCCTCAGCCCGAGGGATTGTTAGTACACTTTTGGCCCTAAAAATAATTTAAGCTGTAAAATAATGCCCAGGTTCAAATCATTAGTTGCTGGAAACCATTGCAGCCGGCTATCATGTTTTCCTATGGGGTAATGGATTGGAATAGGCATTCCTGTGGATCCCAGGAAGAGTAGCTGCCGCTTCAGCAACAGCTAATGTGGATCCTAATAAAGTACGAAATGTATTGTTTTTTTTGTTCAGTCTGAAGTTCAGGAAAGTAGATATGTACATACACTGTAGGTAGGAATAAAGTGACTAGGCAACAGGATAGATAATATACAGTAGCAGCAGCATATGTGATGAGTCAAAAGAGTTAGTGCAAAAAGGATCAATGCAGATAGTCCGGGTAGCTATTTGGTTAACTGTTTAACTAACTATTTAGCAGTCGTATGGCTTGGGGGTAGAAGCTGTTCAGGGTCCTGTTGGTTCCAGACTTGGTGCATCGGTACTGCTGCGGTAGCAGAGAGAACAGTCTGACTTGGGTAGCTGGAGTCTGACAATTATTTGGGCCTTCTCTGGCACCGCCTGGTATAGAGGTCCTGGATGGCAGGGAGCTTGGCCCCAGTGATGTACTGGGCCGTACGCACTACCCTCTGTAGCGCCTTGCTGTCGGATGCCGAGCAGTTTCCATACCAAGCGGTGATGCAGCCAGTCAAGATCTCAATGGTGCAGCTGTATATCATTTTGAGGATCCGAGAGCCCGTGCCAAATCTTTTCAGCACCCTGAAGGGGAAGAGGCGTTGTCTTGCCTTGTTCACGACTGAGTTGGTGTGTGTCTGTGGACCATGATCATTCCTTAGTCATGTGGATGCCGAGGAACTTGAAGCTTTCGACCCGCCCTGTTGATGAGGCGTGCTCTGCCCTTTGTCTCCTGTAGTCCACGATCAGCTCCTTTTTGTCTTGTGATGTTGAGGGAAAGGTTGCTGTTCTGGCACCACACTGCCAGGTCACTGACCTCCCTATAGGCTGTCTCATCGTCGTCGGTGATCGGGCCAACCACCGCCGTGTCAGCGAACTTAAGGATGGTGTTGGAGTGGTGCGCAGCCACGCAGTCGTGGATGAACAGGGAGTACAGGAGGGGACTGAGCACGCACCCCTGAGGGGCCCCCCCGTGTTGAGGGTCAGCGTGGCAGATGTGTTGTTGCCTAACCTCACCACCTGGGGGCGGCCCGTCAGGAAGACAAGTATCCAGTTCAAATCAAATCAAATCAAATTTTATTGGTCACATGCGCCGAATACAACAGGTGCAGACATTACAGTGAAATGCTTACTTACAGCCCTTAACCAACAGTGCATTTATTTTTAACAAAAAAAGTAAAAATAAAACAACAACAAAAAAAGTGTTGAGGGAAAAAAAGAGCAGAAGTAAAATAAAATAACAGTAGGGAGGCTATATATACAGGGGGGTACCGGTGCAGAGTCAATGTGCGGGGGCACCGGCTAGTTGAGGTAGTTGAAGTAATATGTACATGTGGGTAGAGTTAAAGTGACTATGCATACGTTTTTCGAAACTGCTCATGCAGTAATCCGTTTCTTTTAATGTATCTAACTTGATGCCTCCAATTACATCATAGTTGCAGAGGGAGGTGTTCAGTCCCAGGGTCCTAAGATTAGTGATGAGCTTGGAGGGCACTATGATGTTGAACGCTGAGTTATAGTCAATAAACAGCGTTCTCACGTAGGTGTTCCTTTTGTCCAGCTGAGAAAGGGCATTGTTGGAGTGCAATAGAGATTGCGTCATCTGTGGATCTGTTGTGGAGGTATGCGAATTGTGTGGATGCAGGATGTCTGGGATGATGGTGTTGATGTGAGCCATGACCAGTCTTTCAAAGCATTTCATAACTACAGATGTGAATGCTACGGGGTGATTAGTCATTTAGACAGGTTAACCACTCTACAGCGGAGGGAAGTAGCCATTTTTCTGGTATATGAAACCGTATCAACAGGTGGTAGACTTCTCTTCTCCTTCATTTGAATTTGAATTCTGAGTTGTATCTTTTGCTCAACCTTTCTTTGAAGGAAATGTTCAAATTCTTACATTTTGTAAGAAACCTTCTGACTGACTTATTTATTTATTTATTTGGATTTATGGCCAAAATAGTTTTCAAACTAAATCACGACTTGGCGTAATGTTTGTATTTAGCAACCCTTTAAAGACCGATATGACAGATTTTATACACAAATATTGCTTGGATGACATTGCACATTACCCAATTGGATAAATAAGAAAACAGATACTGTATCTAGATGCAGTATACTGGCACAGTGCACAGTAAAACTCTATATTCCTGAACTTGCGTCTGGCGCTAGTTAAGTATGATTTAAGCATGTACATGTCACACTCACTGGTTTATTAGTGACAGCAGGGATGTTGCAATTTAACAGTTTCCTAACTCCATCTTTCCTCAAAAGGAACAAAGATATTGTACTGTTAACAGTTTTCAAATTTTGTTGGCTGTTGTTGACTGAAATGAAATAACACAGACACAGACACAGACAGACAGACACACAGACACACACACTCCAGTGGTCCCTCTCCAATTACTTGGTAACCTACTGACTCCATTGGTACTTCATTCGTTTATACAGATGTGTAAAGAGAGGTTTACGTCACCTAGGATTTTCAGTTTTTCGAAACTGCTCGCTACTGCTCATGCAGTAATCCGTTTCTTTTAATGTATCTAACTTGATGCCTAAATGCTACAATTATTTCAAGATGTATAAGTCTTAACTGCTGCCCATTTTTTATAATTTCAAGTGAACATGTTACCAGCCTCTCTTCACAGCTGCTTAGGGCATCACCCTTCTGGAAGTCAGTTCAGAACCTTGGAGGTTTGAGCAAATTCACAGGGCAAGGCAACATCTGTAAAACTAATGCTGTCATTACAACAGTGATTTGGGAGACTGAAGATCATTTCGTTTAATGGGGGTTATAAAGTACCACTAAAGAGAGTTTAACCTTGGCCATAAGATCTGTCAACATTGACTGACTGTTCTAGTTTTCTTCTTTTTTTTTTTTTTTTGAGATTTTTCAGACCTGTGGAACAAAACATTGATTTCTTGTAGTAAATCTAGATACACTGCTCGTCGAACATCTAATTCCAAAATCATGGGCATTAATATGGAGTTGGTCCCTCCTTTGCTGCTATAACAGCCTCCACTCTCCTGGGAAGGCTTTCCACTAGATGTTGGAACATTGCTGGGGGCACTTGCTTCCATTCAGCCATGAGCATTAGGGAGGTCGGGCACTGATGTTGGGCGATTAGGCCTGGCTTGCAGTCAGCGTTCCAATTCATCCCAAAGGTGTTTGATGGGGTTGAGGTCAGGGCTCTGTGCAGGCCAGTAAAGTTCTTCCACACCGATCTCGAACAAACCATTTCTGTATGGACCTCGCTTTGTGCGCGGGGGGCATTGTCATGCTGAAACAGGAAAGGGCCTTCCCCAAACTGTTGCCACAAAGTTGGAAGCACAGAATCGTCTAGAATGTCATTGTATGCTGTAGCGTTAATATTTCTCTTCACTATAACTAAGGGGCCTAGCCCGAACCATGAAAAACAGCCCCAGACCATTATTCCTCCTCCACCAAACTTTACATTTGGCACTATGCATTCGGGCAGGTAGCGTTCTCCTGGCATTTGCCAAACCCGACTTCATCCGTCGGACTGCCAGATGGCGAAGCTGACATTGCTTCCAGAGGCAGTTTGGAACTTGGTAGTGAGTGTTGCAACAGAGGACAGACGCGCTACTCGGTGGTCCCGTTGTGTGGGCTTGTGTGGCCTACCACTTCGCGGCTGAGCCTGTGTTGCTCTCAGATGTTTTCACTTCACAATAACAGCACCTACAGTTGACCCCAGGGCAGCTCTAGCAGGGCAGAAATTTGACAAACTGACTTGTTGGAAAGGTGGAATCCTATGACAGTGTCACGTTGAAAGTCACTGAGTTCTTAAGTACGGGCCATTCGACTGACAATGTTTGTCTAAGGAGAATGCATGGCTGTGTGCTCGATTTGATACACCTGTCAGCAACGGGTGTGGCTGAAATAACCGAATCCACTAATTTGAAGGGGTGTCCACATACCATTGGCCATGTAGTGTATTTTAGACCTATGGAACAAAACATTGATTTCTTGTAGTAAATCAAGATATTTCAGATCTGTGGAACAAAACATTGATTGCTTGTAGTAAATCAAGATATTTCAATTGTTGCGCTCACAGCCATAATCCCCTTTTTTAGAAGATACTCAAGTAGCAACAAAGCAATGGAAAAACGCATTTTAAAATATCTCTTCACAGCAGCAATATGTTAGGGTAAACTAAAATAGAAATCCGCTGAAATCTTTGTCGACTATTCACACCCTGTCGTTGTTTGACTGCCACGTATCCCAGTGGTAGACTTTAGGAAACTTCCACATTGTTACACCGAAATACTGAAATATCACATTTTATTGTGCTTCGTTTCAGTCCATCTTTGTCACCGTCTAAACTATTGTATTACTTCCTACTCACCTGCAAACAACGATGTACTCAGGGTGTGAAAAATGTAGGAAAATGTCTTCCTTTTGTAGACTGACTTTTTTGTCATGTTGACTGGCCTTCAACAGTACGAAGTGATGGTGCAGGGGAGGACCCTGTTTTATACAGAGTGGGTGGTGTACAGTGCATTCGGAAAGTATTCAGACCCCTTGACTTTTTCCACATTTTGTTACGTTACAGCCTTATTCTAAAATTGATTTTTTTTTTAAATGTCCCTCGTCAATCTACAAACAATACCCCATAATGACAAAGCAAAAATAACGGAAATATCACATTTACGTAAGTATTCAGACCCTTTACTAAGTACTTTGTTGAAGCGCCTTTGGCAGCGATTACAGCCTTGAGTCTTCTTGGGTGTGACGCTACAAGCTTGGCACAACTGTATTTGGGGAGTTTCTCCCATTCTTCTCTGCAGATCCTCTCAAGCTCTGTCAGGTTGGATGGGGAGCCAGAGCTGCACAGCTATTTTCAGGTCTCTCCAGGGATGTTTGATTGGGTTCAAGTCCGAGCTCTGGCTGGGCCACTCAAGGACATTCAGAGATTTGTCCCGAAGCCACACCTGCGTTGTCTTGGCTGTATGCTTAGTTGTTGTCCTGTTGGAAAGTTAACCTTAGCCCCAGTCTGAGGTCCTGAGCGCTCTGGAGCAGGTTTTCATCAAGGATCTCTTTATACTTTGCTCCGTTCATCTTTCCCTCGATCCTGACTAGTCTCCCACCACCATGCTTCACCGTAGGGATGGTGCAAGGTTTCCTCCAGACGTCACGCTTGGCATTCAGGCCAAAGAGTTCCATCTTGGTTTCATCAGACCAGAGAATCCTGTTTCTCATGGTCTGAGAGTCTTTTAGGTGCCTTTTGGCAAACTCCAAGCGGGCTATCGTGCCTGTTACTGAGGAGTGGCTTCCGTCTGGCCACTCTACCATAAAGGCCTGATTGGTGGAGTGCTGCAGAGATGGTTGTCCTTCTGGAAGGTTCTCCCACCTACACAGAGGAACTCTGGAGCTCTGTTAGAGTGACCATCGGGTTCTTGGTCACCTCCCTGACCAAGGCCCTTCTCCCCCGATTGCTCAGTTTGGCCAGGCGGCCAGCTCTAAGAAGAGTCTTGGTGGTTCCAAACTTTTTCAATTTAAGTATGATGGAGGCCACTGTGTTCTTGGGGACCTTCAATGCTGCAGACATTTTGTGGTCTCCTTCCCCAGATCTGTGCCTTGACACAATCCTTGAAAAAGAAAGGAGAGCCGCACACTCTAGGAGCTCAGATGCAATAATTTAATAACCTACAGTTGAAGTCGGAAGTTTACTTAGGTTGGAGTCATTAAAACTCGTTTTTCAACCACTCCACAAATGTCTTGTTAACAAACTATAGTTTTGGCAAGTCGGTTAGGACGTCTAATTTGTGCATGACACAAGTAATTTTTCCAACAATTGTTTACAGACAGATTATTACACTTATAATTCAACGTATCACAATTCCAGTGGGTCAGACGTTTACAATACACTAAGTTGACTGTGCCTTTAAACAGCTTGGAAAATTCCAGAAAATTATGTCATGGCTTTAGAAGCTTCTGGTAGGCTAATTGACATAATTTGAGTCAATTGGAGGTGTACCTGTGGATGTATTTCAAGGCATACCTTCAAACTCAGTGCCTCTTTGCTTGACATCATGGGAAAATCAAAAGAAATCAGCCAAGACCTCGGGAAAAAAATTGTAGACCTCCACAAGTCTGGTTCATCCTTGGGAGCAATTTCCAAACGCCTGAAGGTACCACGTTCATCTGTACAAACAATAATACACAAGTATAAACACCATGGGACCACACAGCCGTCATACCGCTCAGGAAGGAGACGCGTTCTGTCTCCTGGAGATGAACATACTTTGTTGCGAAAACTGCAAATCAATCCCAGAACAACAGCAAAGGCCCTTGTGAAGATGCTGGAGGAAACAGGTACAAAAGTATCTATATCCACAGTAAAACGAGTCCTATATCGACATAACCTGAAAGGCCGCTCAGCAAGGAAGAAGCCACTGCTCCAAAACCGCCATTAAAAAAAACAGACTACTGTTTGCAACTGCACATGGGGACAAAGATTTGTGCTTTTTGGCGAAATGTCCTCTGGTCTGATGAAACAAAATAGAACTGTTTGGCCATAATGACCATTGTTATGTTTGGAGGAAAAAGGGGGTTGCTTGCAAGCCAAGGAACACCATCCCAACCATGAAGCACGGGGGTGGCAGCATCATGCTGTGGGGGTGCTTTGCTGCAGGAGGGACTGGTGCACTTCACAAAATAGATGGCATCATGAGGAAGGAAAATTATATGGATATATTGAAGCAACATCTCAAGACATCAGTCAGGAAGTTAAAGCTTGGTCGCAAATGGGTCTTCCAAATGGACAATGACCCCAAGCATACTTCCAGAGTTATGGCAAAATGGCTTAAGGACAACAAAGTCAAGGTATTGGAGTGGCCATCACAAAGCCCTGACCTCAATCCTATAGAACATTTGTGGGCAGAACTGAAAAAGCGTGTGCACGCAAGGAGGCCTACAAACCTGACTCAGTTACACCAGCACTGTCAGGAGGAATGGGCCAAAATTCACCCAACTTATTGTGGGCAGCTTGTGGAAGGCTACCCGAAATGTTTGACCCAAGTTAAACAATTTAAAGGCAATGCTACCAAATACTAATTGAGTGTGTGCAAACTTCTGACCCACTGGGAATGTGTTGAAAGAAATAAAAGCTGAAGGAAATCATTCTCTCTACTATTATTCTGACATTTCACATTCTTAAAATAAGGTGGTGATCCTAACTGACCTAAGACAGGGAATTTCTACGAGGATTAAATGTCAGGAATTGTGGAAAACTGAGTTTAAATGTATTTGGCTAAGGTGTATGTAAACTTCCGACTTTAACTGTAATAACCAATGTTTCGACAGACAAGCTGTCTTCATCAGGGTATAATGACAAACACTGCGGGTCACTAGTTTATATAATGTCAAAGGACACACACAGGTGTCTGTAATCGTGGCTGGGTATGGCCTGATATCATTGGTTAATTTATCACAGATAAACAGAACATACAAAAAACATGAATGGATAGTATACGATCATAGATACAATTTTGCTACATAGGCCTATAAACATTTACAATTAATAGCAAACACACAATAATCACAAGAATGGCTTCAGCTCAAGGTCTACGTTGAGGGTCTTTAAATTAAAGATCCAGGCAGCCTCTCGTTTTAACAATAAGTTGTCGAGGTCACCCCCTCTCCTAGGAAGGGTGACATGTTCAATGCCGATTATAACGTAGAGAAGAAATTGAGTGGTTCGCTTCCTCGACACAATCCTGTTTCGGAGCTCTACGGACAATTCCTTCGACCTCATGGCTTGGTTTTTGCTCTGACATGCACTGTCAACTGTGGGACCTTATATAGACAGGTGTGTGCCTTTCCAAATCGTGTCCAATCAATTGAATTTACCACAGGTGGACTCCAATCAAGTTGTAGAAACATCTCAAGGATGATCAATGGAAACAGGATGCACCTGAGCTCAATTTCGAGTCTAATAGCAAAGGGTCTGAATACTTATGTAAATAAGGTATTTCTGTTTTTTATTTGTAACAAATTTGCAAACATTTCTACAAACCGGTTTTCACTTTGTCATCATGGGGTGTTGTGTGTGTTAATGAGGATTTTTTATTTAAGCCATTTTAGAAAATGGCTGTAATGTAACAAAATGTGGAAAAAGGGAAGTGGTCTGAATACTTTACGAATGCACAGTATGTCAAAGCGTTCCCCTTGCTCTGGGAGGGTGGTATTGTGCCCTGTCCATGCAGCCACCTGCCAACCCTCCTCTGACCACAAAGCCACTGGCTGTAGAGCCGATTTACTGTATATTGTGGATGGAAAAGGGAGTGTTGATGTGCTGTTTTTCTCTCGTGCCTCACGGTGATCCTGGAAACCCTTTCTCAACTTTACATGCTTTTCCAGGTCAAGTCTCTTAAATCTGAGATTTGTAAAATTAAGGGCAAAGATGCCATAGGGAGTCTTGTTCTTTGTTGTTGATGAATAATAGATATGCAGTGGCTTGTGAAAGTATTCACCCCCCTTGGCATTTTTCCTATATTGTTGCCTTACAACCTGGAATTAAAATTGATTTTGGGGGGGGGGTTGTATCATTTGATTTACACAACATGCCTACCACTTTGAAGATACAAAATCTTTTTTATTGTGAAACAAACAAGACATAAGACCAAAAAAAACAGAACTTGAGCATGCATAACTATTCCCCCCCCCCCCCCACCCAGAGTCAATACTTTGTAGAGCCACCTTTTGCAGCAATTACAGCTGCAAGTCTCTTGGGTTATGTCTCTATAAGCTTGGCACATCTAGCCACTGGGATTTTTGCCCATTCTTCAAGGCAAAACTGCTCCAGCTCCTACAAGTTGGATGGGTTCCGCTGGTGTACAGCAATAGGGTCATTGTCCTGTTGGAAGGTGAACCTCCGTCCCAGTTTCAAATCTCTGGAAGACTGAAACAGGTTTCCCTCAAGAATTTCCCTGTATTTAGCGCCATCCATCATTCTTTCAATTCTGACCAGTTTCCCAGTCCCTGCCGATGGAAAAACATTCCCACAGCATGATGCTACCACCACCATGCTTCACTGTGGGGATGGTGTTCTCGGGGTGATGAGAGGTGTTGGGTTTGCGCCAGACATAGCGTTTCCCTTGATGGCCAAAAAGCTCAATTTTAGTCTCATCTGACGAGAGTACCTTCTTCCATATGTTTGGGGAGTCTCCCACATGTCTTTTGGCGAACACCAAACGTGTTTGCTTATTTTTTTTCTTTAAGCAATGGCTTTTTTCTGGCCACTCTTCCATAAAGCCCAGCTCTATGGGCTTAAAGTGGTCCTATGGACAGATACTCCAATCTCTGCTGTGGAGATTTGCAGCTCCGTCAGGGTTATCTTTGGTCTCTTTGATGCCTCTCTGATTAAGGCCCTCCTGCCTGGTCCGTGAGTTTTGGTGGGCAGCCCTCTCTTGGCAGGTTTGTTGTGGTGCCATATTCTTTCCATTTAAAAAAAAAATGATTTTAACGGTGCACCGTGGGATGTTCAAAGTTCCGGATATTTATTTATAACCCAACCCTGATCTGTACTTCTCCACAACTTTGTCCCTGACCTGTTTGGAGAGCTCCTTGGTCTTCATGGTGCTGCTTGCTTGGTGGTGCCCCTTGTTTAGTGGTGTTGCAGACTCTGGGGCCTTTCAGGACAGGTGTGTATATATATATATATATAGTGAGGGGACAAAAGTATTTGATCCCCTGCTGATTTTGTACGTTTGCCCACTGACAAAGAAATGATCCGTCTATAATTTGAATGGTAGGTTTATTTGAACAGTGAGAGACAGAATAACAACAAAAAATCTAGAAAAATGCATGTCAAAAATGTTATAAATTGATTTGCATTTTAATGAGGGAAATAAGTATTTGACCCCCTCTCAATCAGAAAGATTTCTGGCTCCCAGGTGTCTTTTATACAGGTAACGAGCTGAGATTAGGAGCACACTCTTAAAGGGGGTTCTCCTAATATCAGCTTGTTACCTGTATAAAAGACATCTGTCCACAGAAGCAATCAATCAAGCAGATTCCAAACTCTCCACCATGGCCAAGACCAAAGAGCTCTCCAAGGATGTCAGGGACAAGATTGTAGACCTACACAAGGCTGGAATGGGCTACAAGACCATCGCCAAGCAGCTTGGTGAGAAGGTGACAACAGTTGGTGCGATTATTTGCACAAAGAGAACTGTCAATCTCCCTCGGCCTGGGCTCCATGCAAGATCTCACCTCGTGGAGTTGCAATGATCATGAGAACGGTGAGGAATCAGCCCAGAACTACACGGGAGGATCTTGTCAATGATCTCAAGGCAGCTGGGACCATAGTCACCAAGAAAACAATTGGTAACACACTACGCCGTGAAGGACTGAAATCCTGCAGCGCCCGCAAGGTCCCCCTGCTCAAGAAAGCACATATACAGGGCCGTCTGAAGTTTGCCAATGAACATCTGAATGATTCAGAGGAGAACTGGGTGAAAGTGTTGTGGTCAGATGAGACCAAAATCGAGCTCTTTGGCATCAACTCAACTCAACGTGTTTGGAGGAGGAGGAATTCTGCCTATGACCCCAAGAACACCATCCCCACCGTCAAACATGGAGGTGGAAACATTATGCTTTAGGGGTGTTTTTCTGGGGACATGACAACTTCACCGCATCAAAGGGACGATGGACGAGGCCATGTACCGTCAAATCTTGGGTGAGAACCTCCTTCCCTCAGCCATGGCATTGAAAATGGGTCATGGATGGGTATTCCAGCATCACAATGACCCAAAACCCACGGCCAAGGCAACAAAGGAGTGGCTCAAGAAGAAGCACATTAAGCTCCTGGAGTGGCCTAGCCAGTCTCCAGACCTTAATCCCATAGAAAATCTGTGGAGGGAGCTGAAGGTTCGAGTTGCCAAACGTCAGCCTCGAAACCTTAATGACTTGGATAAGATCTGCAAAGAGGAGTGGAACAAAATCCCTCCTGAGATGTGTGCATACCTGGTGGCCAACTACAAGAAACGTCTGACCTCTGATTGCCAACAAGGGTTTTGCCACCAAGTACTAAGTCATGTTTTGCATAGGGGTCAAATACTTATTTCCCTCATTAAAATGCAAATCAATTTATAACATTTTTGACATGCGTTTTTCTGGATTTTTTTGTTGTTATTCTGTCTCTCACTGTTCAAATAAACCTACCATTAAAATTATAGACTGATCATGTCTTTGTCAGTGGGCAAACGTACAAAATCAGCAGGGGATCAAATACTTTTTTCCCTCACTCATATATATATATATATATATATATATATATACACACACACACACACAGTGTTTTCCTACTTACAAAGCATGTAGAGGTCTGTAATTTTTATCATAGGTACACTTCAACTGTGAGAGACTGAATCTAAAACAAAAATCCAGAAAATCACATTGTAGGATTTTTAAGTAATTCATTTGCATTTTATTGCATGAAATAAGTATTTGATACATCAGAAAAGCAGAACTTATTATTTGGTACAGAAACCTTTGTTTGCAATTACAGAGATCATACGTTTCCTGTAGGTCTTGACCAGGTTTGCACACACTGGAGCAGGGATTTTGGCCCACTCCTCCATACAGACCTTCTCCAGATCCTTCAGGTTTCGGGGCTGTCGCTGGGCAATACGGACTTTCAGCTTCCTCCAAAGATGGGGCCATGTATCGACTCCTGAGTAGCGCAGTGGTCTAAGGCACTGCGCTACTCAGGAGTCGATACATGGCCCCATCCATCCTCCCCTCAATACGGTGCAGTCGTCCTGTCCCCTTTGCAGAAAAGCATCCACAAAAAATGATGTTTCCACCTCCATGCTTCACGGTTGGGATGGTGTTCTTGGGGTTGTACTCATCCTTCTTCTTCCTCCAAACACGACGAGTGAAGTTTAGACCAAAAAGCTCTATTTTTGTCTCATCAGACCACATGACCTTCTCCCATTCCTCCTGCGGATCATCCAGATGGTCATTGGCAAACTTTAGACGGGCCTGGACATGCGCTGGCTTGAGCAGGGGGACCTTGCGTGCGCTGCAGGATTTTAATCCATGACGGCGTAGTGTGTTACTAATGGTTTTCTTTGAGACTGTGGTCCCAGCTCTCTTCAGGTCATTGACCAGGTCCTGCCGTGTAGTTCTGGGCTGATCCCTCACCTTCCTCATGATCATTGATGCCCCACGAGGTGAGATCTTGCATGGAGCCCCAGACCGAGGGTGATTTGACTGTCAAGTAATTGTTTTAATATCACTTCACCAATTTTGTGTATGTCCATTTACATGAAATCCAAATAAAAATCCATTTAAATTACAGGTTGTAATGCAACAAAATAGGAAAAACACCAAGGGTAGAGGGTGACTACTTTTGCAAGGCACTGTATAAATCATGCATTTACACATGTAGTTCAACCCCTCGCAGTAAGGGGGAGGATGGGAAGGGGAGGAGGAGGGAAGAGGAGGAGGAGGTGGGGAGGGGGAGGAGGAGGGAAGAGGAGGAGGGGGGAGGAGGAAAGGGGAGGAGGCGGCAGGAGGGGGAGGAGGCAGGAGGAGGAAAGGGGGGAGAAGGGAGGGAGGGAGGAGGAGGAGGGGGTGGGAGGAGGAGGAGGAGGGGGTGGGAGGGAGGAGGGGAGGGAGGGAGGAGGAGAGGGAGGGAGGAGGGGAGGGAGGGAGGAGGAGAGGGAGGGAGGGAGGGAGGGAGGGGAGGGAGGGAGCGAGGAGAGGGAGGGAGGGAGGGAGGGAGGGAGCGAGGAGAGGGAGGGAGGGAGGGAGCGAGGGGAGGGAGGGAGGGAGCGAGGAGAGGGAGGGAGGGAGGGAGGAGGAGAGGGAGGGAGGGAGGGAGCGAGGAGAGGGAGGGAGGGAGGGAGGAGAGGGGGAGGAGGGAGGGAAGGAGGAGGGGGGGAGGAGGGAGGGAGGGAGGGAGGAGGAGGAGGGGGAGGGGAGGAGGAGGGGGGGAAGCTCTCTGTGAAAAAGAATCCACCCTCTACTTTCAATATACGGGACACGTGGCTTAAATGCAGAAGTTGTTTTCTCTCTTCCTACCTGTTGCTTTCTTTGTTTCGTTCTTTCTTTCGTTCTTCAAGGAAAAGTGAGTGTTTAGGAGCACAACTCAGCCAAGTGTGGTAAGTCTTGAAGTGAGACGTCTCGGGCCTGTGGCTTTACCCACATGGCAACGGTCCTGACAAGAGTGAAGAAAACCTGCTGATTCAGGGGGAAAGAGTTGTAACTCTTGAATCTGCTCCCTATATGGCCTGTCCTATAAAGTCAGAAGAATAGATGGACGTGGAAAGTCTATAAATATGATTATTCATACCTGAGGTGAACCTGAGAGATCAGACATCAAAGTCAGCGAGTGGAATTTCCCATAAAGGGAAGGAGTTCACTGTTAAGTCAGGCCGTCTCCTCCCAACCTGGGAACATTCTGAATGTTCCAGGACATGGAATGAGACTAATGAAGGAGGTGGGAGATTCCCACTAAAATGTATGGGTGGTGGTGGGAGGTAGTGTATCTCTGTCTCTATGTGAAAGCCTGCATCATACCCTGAAACCAGAATATAGAGATCTTTTGAGAACACATCTTTTGTGAAGAATGACTTTGTACTGGATCTTTTGTCTCAGCTGTCTGTTTTGAAAAAGCAGATGAGAATGTGTGATGGAAATGTGTGTCTCTTTACTGCAGCTGCTAACTGGGATTGTGTGTACATTTTGACCCTCTTGTAAATGCCCAATGTAATTTAGAAACCGTTTTGACAGTGTGAGGGGAGTGTGAGGGAGAGGCCTCGGTCAAAGGGCAGTGTGAGGGAGAGGCCTCGGTCAAAGGGCAGTGTGAGGGAGAGGCCTCGGTCAAAGGGCAGTGTGAGGGAGAGGCCTCGGTCAAAGGGGAGTGTGAGGGAGAGGCCTCGGTCAAAGGGCAGTGTGAGGGAGAGGCCTCGGTCAAAGGGCAGTGTGAGGGAGAGGCCTCGGTCAAAGGGCAGTGTGAGGGAGAGGCCTCGGTCAAAGGACAGTGTGAGGAAGAGGCCTCGGTCAAAGGGCAGTGTGAGGGAGAGGCCTCGGTCAAAGGGCAGTGTGAGGGAGAGGCCTCGGTCAAAGGGGAGTGTGAGATGAAGGCCAGAGAAACTGGAGTGGAAAACGTGAGCCACGTTCGTGTGGATGTCGATAACAGGTGGCAGATTAAGACCCTCCTGGTCTGTATTTACTACAGTGAAGCCTGATTTTTCAGCACCAGAGTTTTTAAAGCAACACTTTGTTGGAATGTCCTGAAGACCATAACCTTGGTGATCCCTCCTGTTTTCTGTAATTAGCTCCAGCTGCTTTTTATTAGCTGTTGCTAACCCCAACCTGGAGAGGCCCTCAGGCCCAAGTGTATTGTGAAGTTTTTTTTATTTTTTAACAGTGGGCTCTTCTTTATGGTTGAATTGTTAGAGGATCTTGACTCAGTGGTTCCTCATAGCAAACCAAGGGGAAAATGTGATAAAAACAACAAAAAAATTAAACTCCCCAGACTTCCTCTATACAGCCTTGGGGGACATGGTTATCTCCTTTATTTTTCCAGTGGAACATCATTTGGCATAACGTCTCCCTGCAGACTTGCTTGCCTATAATATCGGAACATCTGTTAAAATATTTGGTGGAAAGAAAGGACAGAGTGGATTGAGGTGGAACTATCGAGTTGCAGTTCGCTTGGAAGAATTCTGTTTATGGTTCCTTTTTGACAAGTAACGCTATGTGACAGTCCATAAGTGACCGTGATATGAATTCATTAATGCCCGTTTTGGGCATCTTCGTTCTTGTAACGCGAATATCAAATAAACGGTTTGGAATTCCTTCATCTTCTCACTGCCACCAAATGGCATGTATAGGTTTCTGTTAATGAAAATAATCAATGTGAATTAAGTAATTGGTGAGTAACAAGAATTGAAACTAGATCATGTATTCAAAGCTGTGGGGAAAACCCCCATATTTATTAAGTCAGATGTGCATACACGTGGCTTTTCAGTTCTTCACATAACTGAAGATCACGTCCTTACAAGGCTTTACTGTGCTCTTCAGATAGTTTCCAACTGATTTGTGCAATTTAGCATGACATCTCTATGAACCTTGAAATTAATTACCCTCATTCCTCTCATCCTCCTGTAGTTTCTTATACAGTGCCTTCAGAAGGTATTCACACCCCTTGACTTTTTCCACATTTTGTAACAAAACGGGATTAAAATGGATTGAATTGTCATTTTGTCAACGATGTACACAAAATACTCTAATGATAAAGTGGAAGGAAAATTCAAACGTTTGAAAAAAACACACACAAAAAAACACTATCTTGATTAGATAAGGATTCAACCCCCTGAGTCAATACATGTTACAATCAGCTTTGGCATCGATTACAGCTGTGAGTCTTTATGGGTGAGTCCCTAAGAGCTTTGTACACCTGGATTGTACAGTCGTGGTCAAAAGTTTTTTTTAATTTTCACAAAGTCTGCTGCCTCAGTTTTGATGATGGCAATTTGCATATACTCCAGAATGTAATGAAGAGTGATCAGATGAATTGCAATTAAATGCAAAGTCCCTCTTTGCCATGAAAATTAACTTAATCCCCCAAAAAACATTTCCACTGCATTTCAGCCCTGCCACAAAAGGACCAGCTGCCATCATGTCAGTGATTCTCTCGTTAACACAGGTGAGAGTGTTGACGAGGACAAGGCTGGAGATCACTCTGTCATGCTGATTGAGTTAGAATTAACAGACTGGAAGCTTTAAAAGGAGGGTGGTGCTTGAAATCATTGTTCTTCCTCTGTTAACCATGGTTACCTGCAAGGAAACACGTGTCATCATCATTGCTTTGCACAAAAAGGGCTTCACAGGCAAAGATATTGCTGCTAGTAAGATTGCACCTAAATCAACCATTTATCGGATCATCAAGAACTTCAAGGAGAGAGGTTCAATTGTTATGAAGAAGGCGTCAGGGCGCCCAAGAAAGTCCAGCAAGCGCCAGGACCGTCTCCTAATGTTTATTCAGCTGCGGGATCAGGGCACCACCAGTGCAGAGCTTGCT
Source organism: Coregonus lavaretus (assembly GCF_964263955.1). Classification (NCBI taxonomy): domain Eukaryota; kingdom Metazoa; phylum Chordata; class Actinopteri; order Salmoniformes; family Salmonidae; genus Coregonus; species Coregonus lavaretus. The sequence goes on from NC_139991.1 coordinate 75,864,631, forward strand.
CAAGAATGGCAGCAGGCAGGTGTGAGTGCATCTGCACGCACAGTGAGGCAAAGACTTTGGAGGATGGCCTGGTGTCAAGAAGGGCAGAGAGGAAGCCACTTCTCTCCAGGGAAAACATCAGGGACAGACTGATATTCTGCAAAAGGTACAGGGATTGGACTGCTGAGGACTGGGGTAAAGTCATTTTCTCTGATGAATCCCCTTTCTAATTGTTTGGGGCATCCGGAAAACACCTTGTCCGGAGAAGACAAGGTGAGCGCTACCATCAGTCCTGTGTCATGCCAACAGTAAAGCATCCTGAGACCATTCATGTGTGGGGTTACTTCTCAGCCAAGGGAGTGGGCTCACTCACAATTTTGCCTAAGAATACAGCCATGAATAAAGAATGGTACCAACACATCCTCCGAGAGCAACTTCTCCCAACCATCCAAGAACAGTTTGGTTACGACCAATGCCTTTTCCAGCATGATGGAGCACCTTGCCATAAGGCAAAAGTGATAACTAAGTGGCTCGGGGAACAAAACATCGACATTTTGGGTCCATGGCCAGGAAACTCCCCAGACCTTAATCCCATTGAGAACTTGTGGTCGATCCTCAAGAGGCGGGTGGACAAACAAAAACCCACAAATTCTGACAAACTCCAAGCATTGATTATGCAAGAATGGGCTGCCATCAGTCAGGATGTGGCCCAGAAGTTAATTGACAGTATGCCAGGGCGAATTGCAGAGGTCTTGAAAAAGAAGGGTCAACACTGCAAATATTTACTCTTTGCATAAACTTAATGTAATTGTCAATAAAAGCCTTTGACACTTATGGAATGCTTGTAATTATACTTCAGTATACCATAGTAACATCTGACAAAAATATCTCAAAACACTGAAGCAGTGAACTTTCTGAAGACCAATACTTGTGTCATTCTCAAAACTTTTGACCACGACTGTACAAACTTTACACATTATTCTTTTTTTCAATTCTTCAAGCTCTGTCAAGTTGTTTGTTGATCATTGCTAGACAGCCATTTTCAAGTCTTGCCATAGATTTTCAAGATGATTTAAGTCAAAACTGTAACTAGGCCACTCAGGAACACTCAATGTCGTCTTGGTAAGCAACTCCACTATATTATAATAATAATAATAATAATATGCCGTTTAGCAGACGCTTTTATCCAAAGCGACTTACAGTCATGCGTGCATACATTATAATTTTTTTTGTGTATGGGTGGTCCCGGGGATCGAACCCACTACCTTGGCGTTACAAGCACCGTGCTCTACCAGCTGAGCTACAGAGGACCACATATATTTGGCATTGTGTTTTAGATTATTGTCCTGCTGAAAGGTGAATTATTTTCCCAGTGTCTGGCGGAAGGCAGACTGAACCAGGTTTTCTTCTAGGATTTTGCCTGTGCTTAGCACTATTCCATTTCTTTTTTATCCTAAAAAACTCCCCAGTCCTTAACAATTACAAGCATACCCATAACATGATGCAGCCAACACTATGCTTGAAAATATGACGAGTGGGGTCAGTGATGTGTTGTTGGATTTGCCCCAAACATAACACTTTAATCAGGACATAAAGCTAATTCTTTGTCACATTTTTTGCAGTTTTACTTTAGTGCCTTATTGAAAACCGGATGCATGTTTTGGAATATTTGCTCAAAGGGATATTCATTGTCTGGTTTTTTGTTTTTAGTTTTTTTTAAATCTACCAATAGGTGCTCTTCTTTGCGAGGCATTGCAAAACCTCCCTGGTCTTTGTGGTTTAATCTGTGTTTGAAATTCACTGCTGAACAGAGGGACCTTCAAATCATGTTAAACACTATTATTAATATTGAGTCCATGCAACTTATTATGTGACTTGTTAAGCATATTTTTACTCCCTTACTTATTTAGGCTTGCCATAACAAAGGGGTTGAATACTTATTGACTTGACATTTCAGCCTTTCATTTTTAATTAATTTGTCAAAATTAACATTATGGGGGTATTGTGTGCAGGACAGTGACGACACATCTCAATTTAATCAAATTTGTAACACAAGAAAATGTGGAAAAAATAAAGAGGTGTGAATACTTTCTGAAGGCACTGTAGCTTCACCATTTGTTCATTGTCGAGTCGGCAATAACATTGATTGTGTGTTTGTGGTGTTGCAGGAGCTGGCTAGCTGTGGATGGAACAGGAAGGAGAAACACCGTCTGGCGCCCAACGTGGTGGCGTTTACACGGAGGTTCAACCAGGTGAGTCCTTCAAGAATTCTTATGAAGAAACGTGTCGATGTTGAGTCCATAGGTTCACAAATACATTCACAACATACACAGGAATGTTTATGCATACGAGTCCTTCTAAACCCATTTTGTTTACATTATGTTTCGAGGTCGGGGGGGGGTCAGTTTTCTTTCTGTTCGTTTCCTGAACTCACCGGTCGAAATGTGTTTGTCACATTATCTGTTTAATACCATATAAAAGGTAGTGTATTATTATTTGTTTATACATTTCTGATGCTTTGCCTTCATTTTCTTTAGAACTTGGTCGCATGATGGACTTTTTATAAAAACTTGATACGTGTAACCTGTTTCCCCAGGAACTTGTAGAGGAAGAAGATTTTAGATTTGCTTACCTTTTCTATGTCAAGAGCAACCTACCCCTAAGGTGAAATGAATAGAGTTGAGATTGCGGAGCAGTGGGGCTTACCTTTTTCATCACTACCTTGATGACGTAATCTCCATCCCTCTCTTCACCTCGTCTTCTCCCTAATCCCATGGGATTACAACAAAAATGAAACCAGACATTATTTGGTCTACCCTCATCATCGTTGGTAGAGGGATGATAACCTTAATAAGTGTTTGGTAATAGAATATGTTATTCCGTGACCTGCTCTTGTTTTCACTTCGTAGGGCATAATTCAAACCACCCGTACCAAATCGTTTTCCAGACGTGAAAGACAATTAAAAAAATATACATAAAATGTTACACCAGACAACCGATACATATACCAAATTGCCGAGGATACATACAAAAAGAAGTCAAGAGACTTGTTTCCGTTTGTGGTCCTTTTTTAATGAGTTTTGAAGTCTTCCAATTATATGTTTTTCTTTTTACACTTTTCCGTCAACAAAATGGGCCCGGCTTCAAAGCTTTGCGTCGACGGCTTACCGTGTTACGCTGGCTCCCACCTCTGTTTCTCTGTGTGTCATTGGCTTCACACTCGGTCCTGCCTGTTGTGCTCATACCCTCTGCAGCTTAGATCTCCAATGGCGCTGACTGTGCCCAACTGGTGACGGCTATGCCATTAACACTATTATCGGCCTCACATGCGGTGACTCCCTCACTGGAAAACACAGGGTGGAAATACTATTAGCCGATCTCACAGGCGGCTGGTTTCATTTTCTCCCTTTCTTTGTCCCTTTCCCACTCCACCCCCTTTGTCTTATCTCTGTCTTTATTGGCAGTCGGAGGGTGTAGAAATAAATAAAGACGTTGATTTCACTTGAAATTACTGACTTGAATGGGAGTGAACTGAGTTGAAACCCTGGTCGCAATCTAAATCAAACGTTGGCTTGAATGGAATCTCTTTATTTTTTTTATGTGAGGACGGACACTGCGTAGTCCGAGCGACGTTGACGATGACGTTCCTCAGCGGCTGCCGATCCTGCTGGACCCTTCAACAGGGCCGTTAATTATCCCACGTTGGGCCTCATGGTGACAGCCCTGTAGGCCGCTCCCTACTCAGGGATCGACTGGGATTAGACTGATCCATTCACCAGTGTACTGTTATTTTGGTAAAGGTACAGTGCATTTGCGGTTTTGTAGAACGTCCATACGTATTTGCAGGAATTTGGAACTAAAAAGACGTACTCAGAGCATATTTCATTTTTTTTTTGTCTTCCCCTGGAAGGCATTGTACAGTCCAAGGCAAGACACGCAATCGCATTAATGCCAAAATACAGTTATTGACAGTAATTTAATTGCAGTTAATCGGCCTGTTTTTTAAATCTCATACGTTTCTAACTTTTAACTCGATTCCTTTATCTTCACAGTTGCGTAAAGTACAAATGTAATCGTCTCAAATGAGAAGTTGTGCTTGTTTTCCCAGTCCTCGTTTTGCTAAGTGCAATTTAGAAGCATATACTTGGATTGCTGATATTTGGCAATTAAGTTTATGATCTATATATAATGGAAGCATTTGTTACCATTTCAGCCAAGTCATAACTAGAAACACATTGGGCGCACTTTGAAATGAATCCTCTGCGTTTTTTTCCCCCTTTTGTTGCCAAAATGGAAGAGTGCCGAGTTAAGTTAAATAAAGGTCCATATTTAGAGACTTAAATGACCAGTGGTCTTAGCTGGTGGTTGGGTATGTTTTATGACACGATTTAAGCCCAACATGACTAGCTGGCCCCGTGGCTCTGGAAAGATGGCCTGACATCTAAAAGGGAAGGTTGGGTGCTTGTTGAAGGGACACCCGTATACAGGGTCATAGGCTGGAGAGAGAGGGGTCCTCTGAAAGATCCCAACGCCCATCTTCCTTTTACCCCGTCGAAGGACATCTGGGGATGGTTTCACAAACATGGAGGGTATCTCGGATTCCCTCTTGGATTCCCTCAAACGTTTGAGATGTTTGAATGTTGCATGACCACTGAAGCGGGGCCTGAACACGCCACTGAAGCGGGGCCTGAACACGCCACTGAAGCGGGGCCTGAACACGCCACTGAAGCGGGGCCTGAACACGCCACTGAAGCGGGGCCTGAACACGCCACTGAAGCAGGGCCTGAACACGCCACTGAAGCGGGGCCTGTCACGCCAATGATGCATAATCAACAGAATGGTTCAAACCAATCATGCAACATTCAAGATGTTGCATTTAAAAAATATATATATACAGTGGGGAAAAAAAGTATTTAGTCAGCCACCAATTGTGCAAGTTCTCCCACTTAAAAAGATGAGAGAGGCCTTTAATTTTCATCATAGGTACACGTCAACTATGACAGACAAAATAAGAAAAAAAAATCCAGAAAATCACATTGTAGGATTTTTTATGAATTTATTTGCAAATTATGGTGGAAAATAAGTATTTGGTCAATAACAAAAGTTTCTCAATACTTTGTTATATACCCTTTGTTGGCAATGACACAGGTCAAACGTTTTCTGTAAGTCTTCACAAGGTTTTCACACACTATTTTGGGCCATTCCTCCATGCAGATCTCCTCTAGAGCAGTGATGTTTTGGGGCTGTCGCTGGGCAACACGGACTTTCAACTCCCTCAAAGATTTTCTATGGGGTTGAGATCTGGAGACTGGCTAGGCCACTCCAGGACCTTGAAATGCTTCTTACGAAGCCACTCCTTCGTTGCCCGGGCAGTGTGTTTGGGATCATTGTCATGCTGAAAGACCCAGCCACGTTTCATCTTCAATGCCCTTGCTGATGGAAGGAGGTTTTCACTCAAAATCTCACGATACATGGCCCCATTCATTCTTTCCTTTACACGGATCAGTCGTCCTGGTCCCTTTGCAGAAAGACAGCCCCAAAGCATGATGTTTACACCCCCATGCTTCACAGTAGGTATGGTGTTCTTTGGATGCAACTCAGCATTCTTTGTCCTCCAAACACGACGAGTTGAGTTTTTACCAAAAAGTTCTATTTTGGTTTCATCTGACCATATGACATTCTCCCAATCCTCTTCTGGATCATCCAAATGCACTCTAGCAAACTTCAGACGGGCCTGGACATGTACTGGCTTAAGAAGGGGGACACGTCTGGAACTGCAGGATTTGAGTCCCTGGCGGCGTAGTGTGTTACTGATGGTAGGCTTTGTTACTTTGGTCCCAGCTCTCTGCAGGTCATTCACTAGGTCCCCCTGTGTGGTTCTGGGATTTTTGCTCACCGTTCTTGTGATAATTTTGACCCCACGGGGTGAGATCTTGCGTGGAGCCCCAGATCGAGGGAGATTATCAGTGGACTTGTATGTCTTCCATTTCCTAATAATTGCTCCCACAGTTGATTTCTTCAAACCAAGCTGCTCACCTATTGCAGATTCAGTCTTCCCAGCCTGGTGCAGGTCTACAATTTTGTTTCTGGTGTCCTTTGACAGCTCTTTGGTCTTGGCCATAGTGGAGTTTGGAGTGTGACTGTTTGAGGTTGTGGACAGGTGTCTTTTATACTGATAACAAGTTCAAACAGGTGCTATTAATACAGGTAATGAGTGGAGGACAGAGGAGCCTCTTAAAGAAGAAGTTAAAGGTCTGTGAGAGCCAGAAATCTTGCTTGTTTGTAGGTGACCAAATACTTATTTTCCACCATAATTTGCAAATAAATTCATTAAAAATCCTACAGTGTGAATTTCTGGAATTTTTTTTCTTAATTTGTCTGTCATAGTTGACGTGTACCTATGATGAAAATTACAGGCCTCTCTCATCTTTTTAAGTGGGAGAACTTGCACAATTGGTGGCTGACTAAATACTTTTTTTCCCCACTGTATAGCGTCTTGGAAACGGGAGAAACGGGATGTAATCTTTTAGTTGCTGATTGGCTGAATTTTAACCTTTTAAACGTTAAGTCCCCTATTTAGGGTACTTGTGTACAACGCGCTCTGTGAACGGCGCAACGTCAATTGCTTTGAACTCTGTGTTAACGCTCTGGTTGTCCCGCGATGTGAAATCTGACACCTCATTTGAATAGGGAGCAACACGTCACATTTTCTGGCCAATCCAGGCGAAGGATCGATCTCCTCTGCCTGTGAACCTCGCAGCTCTGCTTACAATACGGCCTATGAAATGGGAGAGCGATCGCAGCAAAAACAGCATCATCTTGGATTTAGAGCTCTCAACATGAAAAAAAAATACAATCATTTTGTAGAATTCAAACAAGACCACTCTATTGGTCACATAGGGACGAAATCACTTGGTGCTTAAAGCTGAAGTTGTGACGAGTCAGCAGGCGTTTGAATAGCGCTCAGAGGACGCTGGGCAGAAAATGCTCTGTCGGTTATATGAAATGGTGCCAATTTTGTATGATCATATTTATTTTTTTGGTTATAAGAAATGTGAAATATTATAGTAAGTCGTTTTTTATAATTTGATTACTATTTAGAAAGCATTTGAAATCATTTCAAGCCATATTCCCCCACTTTTGTTGAATAGGAAATATATGGTATCATATTTGTACTGTGTGCTTGAGCTGTGGTGTCCTTGAAAGTGAATATACCTCAGCAATGTATAACTATATTTACCAGAAAGGTGATACTGTAATATTTCTGGAAGTATGTGCATTACTAATTATTGTTTATGGCCCTCTCATCATAATTACTTTTGCGTATGTCTATTTAGGCGGAAATCAAATGTTTAGCAGGTTTAAAGGAGGTGTTCCTTTTCACTGTGGTGTTGCACACAACGAATGTGTTTTGATTATTGCTTTAGAAATGCCAGGTTTGCTACATAATATAAATACCGGTAATAATAATACGCCATTTTAGCAGACGCTTTTATCCAAAGCGACTTACAGTCATGTGCGCATACATTTTTACGTATGGGGTGGTCCCGGGGATCGAACCCACTACCCTGGCGTTACATCCCTCAACCGAATGTGTTTTGATTACTGCTTTAGAAATCCCATGTTTGCTGCATCCCACACACTCATCAGAGAAAATACTGTTCTACACTGTTATTTCACAACAGACAAAACCATAATTGTGATGCTATTAGTCCTGGCCATGTTGAAGGACTTGCTAAGATAGGGAATTGTGTTAACAACATGCTATTTTGTGTAATATGTATTAAGTTGGTGAAAGACAGCAGGGGGTTATTATTTTCAGATTGATCCTGTGTGGCATTACCATGTGTTGATGTCTGTTTTCATTTTGGTTCCCTTCTCATTTCCTGGGAGCATTTTAGCTGGGATGAAGCCATAATTTGGAAAGGAGACATCGCTCGAAGATGCTCCAAGGAGGGGAGTGGCACTGTTATTAACTTCAATTGTTCTATTGATACATTCCTGGAGGTTGATGTTGACTAAGGAGTGAGTGATTGATGACACTGTGGGATTACACTGTGAGCTTCTTTTAACAGTGTCTCTTGGCTTCAGCTGAGATAAAAATGCCATGTTGTCATAGCGAACGTTGATTTGTTGAATCATCCCTTCCATCCCATGATCAACCTCAGAACTCACTCTGTCCCTCTTGTTCACTCCCTTTTCTTTCTCTTTATTGCTCTCTCTCTTTATCTCTCTCTCTCTTTATCGCTCTCTCTCTTTATCTCTCTCTCTTTATCGCTCTCTCTCTTTATCGCTCTCTCTCTTTATCGCTCTCTCTCTTTATCTCTCTCTCTTTATCTCTCTCTCTTTATCTCTCTCTCTCTTTATCTCTCTCTCTTTATCGCTCTCTCTCTTTATCTCTCTCTCTCTTTATCTCTCTCTCTCTTTATCTCTCTCTCTCTTTATCTCTCTCTCTTTATCGCTCTCTCTCTTTATCTCTCTCTCTCTTTATCGCTCTCTCTCTTTATCTCTCTCTCTCTTTATCTCTCTCTCTTTATCGCTCTCTCTCTTTATCTCTCTCTCTCTTTATCGCTCTCTCTCTTTATCTCTCTCTCTCTTTATCTCTCTCTCTTTATCGCTCTCTCTCTTTATCTCTCTCTCTCTTTATCTCTCTCTCTTCCTCTCTCTCTCTTTATCACTCTCGCTTTATCTCTCTCTCTTCCTCTCTCTCTCTTTATCTCTCTCTCTTTATCTCTCTCTCTTTATCTCTCTCTCTCTTTATCTCTCTCTCTTTATCGCTCTCTCTCTTTATCTCTCTCTCTCTTTATCTCTCTCTCTTTATCGCTCTCTCTCTTTATCTCTCTCTCTTTATCGCTCTCTCTCTTTATCTCTCTCTCTCTTTATCTCTCTCTCTTTATCGCTCTCTCTCTTTATCTCTCTCTCTTTATCGCTCTCTCTTTATCGCTCTCTCTCTTTATCGCTCTCTCTCTTCCTCTCTCTCTCTTTATCTCTCTCTCTTTATCGCTCTCTCTCTTTATCTCTCTCTCTTCCTCTCTCTCTCTTTATCTCTCTCTCTCTTTATCTCTCTCTCTTTATCGCTCTCTCTCTTTATCGCTCTCTCTCTTTATCTCTCTCTTTATCGCTCTCTCTCTTTATCGCTCTCTCTCTTTATCGCTCTCTCTCTTTATCGCTCTCTCTCTTTATCGCTCTCTCTCTTTATCGCTCTCTCTCTTTATCTCTCTCTCTTTATCTCTCTCTCTTTATCTCTCTCTCTCTTTATCTCTCTCTCTTTATCGCTCTCTCTCTTTATCGCTCTCTCTCTTTATCGCTCTCTCTCTTTATCGCTCTCTCTCTTTATCTCTCTCTCTTTATCTCTCTCTCTCTTTATCTCTCTCTCTTTATCGCTCTCTCTCTTTATCGCTCTCTCTTTATCGCTCTCTCTCTCTTTATCGCTCTCTCTTTATCGCTCTCTCTTTATCGCTCTCTCTCTTTATCGCTCTCTCTCTTTATCTCTCTCTCTTTATCGCTCTCTCTCTTTATCGCTCTCTCTCTTTATCTCTCTCTCTTTATCGCTCTCTCTCTTTATCGCTCTCTCTCTTTATCTCTCTCTCTTTATCGCTCTCTCTCTTTATCGCTCTCTCTCTTTATCGCTCTCTCTCTTTATCGCTCTCTCTCTTTATCGCTCTCTCTCTTTATCGCTCTCTCTCTTTATCGCTCTCTCTCTTTATCGCTATCTCTCTTTATCTCTCTCTCTCTTTATCGCTCTCTCTCTTTATCGCTCTCTCTCTTTATCGCTCTCTCTCTTTATCGCTCTCTCTCTTTATCGCTCTCTCTCTTTATCGCTCTCTCTCTTTATCGCTCTCTCTCTTTATCGCTCTCTCTCTTTATCGCTCTCTCTCTTTATCGCTCTCTCTCTTTATCGCTCTCTCTTTATCGCTCTCTCTCTTTATCGCTCTCTCTCTTTATCGCTCTCTCTCTTTATCGCTCTCTCTCTTTATCTCTCTCTCTTTATCGCTCTCTCTCTTTATCGCTCTCTCTCTTTATCGCTCTCTCTCTTTATCGCTCTCTCTTTATCGCTCTCTCTCTTTATCGCTCTCTCTCTTTATCGCTCTCTCTCTTTATCGCTCTCTCTCTTTATCACTCTCTCTTTATCGCTCTTTATCTCTCATCTCTTTATCGCTCTTTCTCTCTCTCTTTCTCTCTCTCTCTTTTTATCGCTCTCTTCATTTCTCTTGCTCTCTCTCTCTCTCTCACTCTCATTCTCTTTCTCACTCACAACGCTCCACTCCAGAACTTTTGGGGGTTCCCTGGCAGGTGGAGAGCTTCGAGCCGCTGTAGCCAGCCACAACATTCACGGAAAAAATGATGATAATGCTGTAAGAGGACACTCTCCAAGTTGCGTCGGTTTCCTCGACCCCGTTCTCTCCTCCACTCCTCCTCGGTTTCCTCGACCCCGTTCTCTCCCCCACTCCTCCTCGGTTTCCTCAACCCCGTTCTCTCCCCCACTCCTCCTCGGTTTCCTCAACCCCGTTCTCTCCTCCACTCCTCCTCGGTTTCCTCAACCCCGTTCTCTCCTCCACTCCTCCTGACGGCCCTGCTGCCTAACCATAGCTGATTCCCCATAGGTACCAAGGTTACAGGGAGCCATGTCCAACACTCACGTCTCTGGCGCCTCCTCAAAGGGCTTTTGGATAAGTGCCTCTCGTTAGTTCATGAGCAATGGAACTGGCTGCAAAGAGTAACGGTTTGTGTCAAATAGCAACGGTGGAAAGCGGCACAGCGGATGATCTAATGTAATGAGTCTTACAACTCGGTCCTGTTTTTTTTTAGGCGACTCCTGATCCAAAGCACACTGCTCTCGTATCCATCTTAATGATTGCCACTAGGCCTAGTTTGAAATGTGTAACGTTCAGATCAGTCCCGTCCTCAAGCTCATTGCAGTTTTGCTGCAGGTTTGAAAAGTGAGTTTTAGACTAAACCCCAACCAGACCTTTAATTGTGGCGCTAACTGAGGTGAATTTTTCTCTTAAGTGTCCATTTGACATCAATGCATTACCAAGTGAACATTTGACCTAAATCGAAGTTAGGATTCATACCTGAATCAAGGTGAATGAAGACCATTGAACAGCTTCCCAAATCCCAGACCGTAGGTCAAAGAACAGTCCCAGTTAAATGTCTAACAACCACTCCGATCAGACTTTTACTTACTGTGCTTCGAAGGTGGAGCTCAGACATTGCTTGAGTAAAAATTTTGCAACATAATATTTTAGGACTTGAACACCATCTAGCCCTGAGTCTTTCTTCGATGTTAAAAGACAAGTTCACATATATATATATATTTTTTAACCCAATCTGTTTTATGGACGTGAATGGGCAAGTTATGGAAGTGTCCAGACCCTTTCTTGTGCGATTTCACCAGCGATAGACTTCCTCATGCTCGTTCTGCAGTTGCACAGAAAGAAAGGCTCCAAAAACACCCAAATAAGTCATTTTAGAAACCGCAACACTCTCAGTATAGTGATGCAGGTCTTTTTAGATGTTGTACACGTTAAATTGTGTCATTCCTAACTTTATCCGCAACGTTACATTCCATTTTGTTGAACTCGAGCAATACTTTCACATGTGTGCATGCTACACAGAGAAGTGTTTTTTATTTTATAAAAAAATAATTGGGGGGTAGGATCAGCTTTAATATTGCAGATAGATTGTAACTTCCATCAATGTAATTGTCTGCATCACTTCCAATCCCCCATATGTTTTTTTCTCTTCTCGCAAATATATACAGTGGGGAAAAAAAGTATTTAGTCAGCCACCAATTGTGCAAGTTCTCCCACTTAAAAAGATGAGAGAGGCCTGTAATTTTCATCATAGGTACACGTCAACTATGACAGACAAAATGAGAAGAAAAAATCCAGAAAATCACATTGTAGGATTTTTTATGAATTTATCTGCAAATTATGGTGGAAAAAAGTATTTGGTCAATAACAAAAGTTTCTCAATACTTTGTTATATACCCTTTGTTGGCAATGACACAGGTCAAACGTTTTCTGTAAGTCTTCATGTAAGGCATGGACTCTACAAGGTGTCAAGCGTTCCACAGGGATGCTGTTGTCTCCAATGCTTCCCACAACTGTGTCAAATTGGCTGGATGTCCTTTGGGTGGTGGACGATTCTTGATACACACGGGAAACTGTTGAGTGTGAAAAACCCAGCAGCGGTGGAGTTCTTGACACAAACCGGTGCGCCTGGCACCTACTACCATACCCCGTTCAAAGGCACTTAAATATTTTGTCTTGCCCATTCACCTTCTGAATCCATGTCTCCATTTTCTCAAAGGTTTAATAATCCTTATATAACCAGTCTCCTTCAGCTACACTGATTTGAAGTGGATTTAACAAGTGAGCTCAATAAGGGATCATAGCGTTCAGTCTGTCATAGAAAGAGCAGGTGTTCATAATGTTTTGTACAGTCAGTGTAGATTTGGCCTTGTTTTAGGTTATTGTCCTGCTGAAAGGTAAATGTGTCTCCTAGTGTCTGTTGGAAAGCAGACTGAACCAGGTTTTCCTCTAGGATTTTGCCTGTGCTTCGCTCTATTCCTTTTCTTTTTATCCTGAAAAACTCCCTAGTCCTTGCCGATGGCAAGCATACCCATAACATGATGCAGCCACCACCATGCTTGAAAATATGAAGATTGGTACTCAGTGATGTGTTGTGTTGGATTTGGCCCAAACATAATGCTTTGTATTCAGGACATAAAGTTTATTTCTTTGCCACAATTTTTGCAGTTTTACTTTAGTGCCTTTTTGCAAAAAGGATGCATGTTTTGGAATATTTTTATTCTGTACAGGCTTACTTCTAACTCTGTCATTTAGGCTAGTATTGTGGAGTAACTACAATTGTGTTGATCCATCCTCAGTTTTCTCCTATCACAGCCATTAAACTCTGTAACTGTTTTAAAGTCACCATTGGCCTCATGGTGAAATCCATGAGAGCGGTTTCCTTCCTCTCCGGCAACTGTAGTAACTGGGTTATTGATACACCATCCAAAGTGTAATAACTGCTCAAAGGGATATTCAATGTCTGCTTTTTTTTATCCACCAATCGGTGCCCTTCTTTGAGGCATTGGAAAACTTCCCTGGTCTTTGTGGTTGAATCTGTGTTTAAAATTCACTGCTAGACTGAGGGACCTTAAAATTATCTGTATGTGTGGGGTACAGAGATGTTGGTAGTCCATTAAAAAATAATGTTAAACACTATTATTGCACACAGAATCCATGCAACTTATTATTTGACTTGTTAAGCAAGCTTTTACTCTTGATCCTAATTAGGCTTGCCATAACAAAGGGGTTGAATACTTATTGACTCAGACATTTCAGCTTTTAATTTTAAATTAATTTGTAAAAAATTCTAATAACATAATTCCACTTTTACATGTGGTATTGTGTGTAGGCCAGTGACACAAAATCTCATTTGAATCCATTTTAAATTCAGGCTGTAACACCACAAAAAGTCAGGGGGTGTGAATAGTTTCTGAAGGCACTGTAACGTAAAAACATGAACATAATTGGTTTCTGATGAGGTGATATTGATCTCTCCCGGTTTCCGCTGTGACAGTAATGATGTTGGTTTGAGAGGATCCTCCGTGATTTGCTGATGTTACGTGTATCCCAGGAGAACTACCTCATGTTCAGTTGGAATGGCTAAGACCAAGACATTTCTGAGAGCCTAGTTTAAAATGTTGTTTTATCAATAAACAGTGGATAGTTAATGTTTGTCTTGTTGATTGAATAGTGGCAGGTACATGTTTATTTTTACCAATGCATAGTGGGACATTAAAATGTTTATTTTATCAATGAATAGTGGGTCAGTTAAAGGGTAGTGGGTAAACAGACATTTCATATTTGACTAGGGTTTGAAGTAAATCCAAAGAACAGTGGGAGTCTCGGCTGATGCCTCGGCAGTTTTAACATGGCAAAGTATATAGACACATAGGTTTCCTTCTCTTGCACCATAAAACAATGGTGTAGGACTGTATCCCTGCATCTGGATAGGTTGAATGCACAATCATGTAGTCTGCTTCACGTTGTGTTGTGTGGTGCACCCGGCATCGGTTCCACCCGTGAGCCGTACATATAGTATACATGAGATTTAAGTTCCCCATGTCTGCAAGCGGACAAACGTTCAATCATGTTTGAGGCTAATTCACCTTCAGACCATGAACTACTTGCCCGGGCCCCATAATCATTCACAGATTTAGAGCGAACCACCCTGTTTCTGGATCCCTGTTGTGGAGATTCTGTTTACTGTGATTAGCATCGTGGCACGTTTGCGGTGCAGCTTGTTTAGTGATTGTCTGACTCTGCCAGATTGAGAAGGTATACAGTATTTACAGTACATAGGATCCCACAGGGCTCCTATTCAGGGCTATAGCCAGGCCCGTTCAGGGCTCCTATTCAGGGCTATAGCCAGGTCCGTTCAGGGCTCCTATTCAGGGCTATAGCCAGGCCCGTTCAGGGCTATAGCCAGGCCCGTTCAGGGCTAGTATCTGAGAAAAGCATTGGAGCTAGATCCAGCCCATGAGGGACCCCGCAGGAAGTATGTCAAGATGGTTGTCTGTCAAATGGAAGCTTCCCAAGCTTGCAGGTGGAAGTCCCAGGATCTGGGTTAATGGTGTTCACTGTAGGATCTCTGGTTTACCCTGTGGTCTCTGTTTCCTCCAGAGCTGTAGGATCTCTGGTTTACCCTGTGGTCTCTGTTTCCTCCAGAGCTGTAGGATCTCTGGTTTACCCTGTGGTCTCTGTTTCCTCCAGAGCTGTAGGATCTCTGGTTTACCCTGTGGTCTCTGTTTCGTCCAGAGCTGTAGGATCTCTGGTTTACCCTGTGGTTTCTGTTTCCTCCAGAGGTGTTAGAGCTCTGGTTTACCCTGTGGTCTCTGTTTCCTCCAGAGCTGTAGGATCTCTGGTTTACCCTGTGGTCTCTGTTTCCTCCAGAGGTGTTGGAGCTTACATAGGCCAGAACCAGAAGTTTACAGCAGGGTATCTTCCTGTCAAAAACCTAAACCTGTCGCAACAGAAAGGAATTGCCAAGTCAGAATCAGACCGCAGTTCCTGTCACGGTGATAGCCAGTTGAGCTGCGTTACGAGCAAAGTTAATTTATATTTTGATAAAGGAATCAGCCTTAGAACAGAATAAAACTGTCGGATGTAGGTGAGATGGGCAAGTTGTTGTCCAGAACGTTTAGGATCATCATGTGTGTCTTCCCTTGTTTTCACATGGGTGAAATAACTCTCGGTGGTTTCCAGAGAGCCGTCATCTCCAGTACACAAACACAATACCACACTGCAAATGCCTTTGTTAAATTGATTTGGGGTTTGGGAGGCTATGCCAAGCTAAGCCCATGTGGAGGACACACCGTGGTTGCGGCACAATTACACAATCAAGGAAACCAAATGGCTTTTCATGGGTTTCCATGTCTAGTGCTAGTGTGGGTTCTGCTTCAGATTTTCTTCCCATTTTTTTTGTGTGAGTAAATTCAGAAATGAGTTCTCCTTAAGCTAGTGGTTTTTGTCAATTGAATTTCCCTCCAGTGGAAAAGCCTCTAAGGAGATCCAGGGAAAAGACCTTGTAGGGGTTATGGTCTTGGATGAGTGTCCCCTGTGTTGCCCATTTCTGACAAGACATGCACAGACTCCAGCTGTTATTGCTTTTTTTAATCGCACAGTTAGCCATGAGTGACTACCGCTCACTAATCACAGTGTTAAGTGAGTGATTCTCACTAGTGCCTCTAATCTGATCATCCACAATGGCTATTTAGAGTTAATAAATTAGTGAACGGCAGTCTTTTTTTTTCATCCCACAAGCGAATGCAGTGTACGTCACCTGACTTGGGGAACAGTGTAGAGGTCTATTAATTCCTGGTTGGTCCTTGGGGTCTGCGTACCAACATCCATCCCCCCCACCCTTGTGACAGCTAATTATATATATATATATATATATATATATATATATATATATATATATATATATACACAGTACCAGTCAAAAGTTTGGACACACCTACTCGTTCCAGGGTTTTTCTTTATTTTTTTTACTATTTTCTACATTGTAGAATAATAGTGAAGACTTCAAAACTATGAAATTACACATATGGAATCATGTAGTAACCAAAAAAGTGTTAAACAAATCAAAATATATTTTATATTTGAGATTCTTCAAAGTAGCTACCCTTTGCCTTGATGACAGCTTTGCACGCTCTTGGCATTCTCTCAACCAGATTCATGAGGTAGTCACCTGGAATGCATTAACAGGTGTGCCTTGTTAAAAGTTAATTTGTGGAATGTCTTTCCTTCTTAATGTGTTTGAGCCAATCAGTTGTGTTGTGACAAGGTAGGGTTGGTATACAGAAGGTAGCCCTATTTGGTAAAAGACCAAGTCCATATTATGGCTAGAAGAGCTCAAATAAGCAAAGAGAAACAACAGTCCATCATTACTTTAAGACATGGTCAGTCAATACGGAACATTTCAAGAACTTTGAAAGTTTCTTCAAGTGCAGTCGCAAAAACCATCAAGCGCTATGATGAAACTGGCTCTCATGAGGACCGCCACAGGAAAGGAAGACCCAGAGTTACCTCTAATTTTTCCTCTGGAGCAGAGTTAACTGCACCTAAGATTGCATCCCAAATAAATGCTTCACAGAGTTCAAGTAACAGACACATCTCAATATCAACTGTTCAGAGGAGACTGGGTGAATCAGGCCTTCATGGTCGAATTGCTGCAAAGAAACCACTACTAAAGAACACCAATAAGAAGAAGAGACTTACTTGGGCCAAGAAACACGAGCAATGGACATAAGACCGGTGGAAATCTGTCCTTTTGGTCTGATGAGACCAAATTTGAGATTTCTGGTTCAAACCGCAGTGTCTTTGTGAGACAGAGTAGGTGAACGGATGATCTTCGCATGTGTGGTTCCCACCGTGAAGCATGGAGGTGGGGGTGCTTTGCTGGTGACACTGTCTGTGATTTATTTAGAATTCAAGGTGCACTTAACCAGCATGGCTACCACAGCATTCCGCAGCGATACGCCATCCCGTCTGGTTTGGGCTTAGTAGGA
Organism: Coregonus lavaretus; assembly: GCF_964263955.1. Lineage (NCBI taxonomy): Eukaryota > Metazoa > Chordata > Actinopteri > Salmoniformes > Salmonidae > Coregonus > Coregonus lavaretus. The sequence continues at coordinate 75,881,699 of NC_139991.1, forward strand.
CTATCATTTGTTTTTCAACAGGACAATGACTCAAAACACACCTCCACCTTTTTACTAGGATTAAATGTCAGGAATTGTGAAAAACTGAGTTTAAATGTATTTGGCTAAGGTGTATGTAAACTTCCGACTTCAACTGTACATATATATATATATATACACTGCTCAAAAAAATTAAGGGAACACTAAAATAACACATCCTAGATCTGAATGAATGAAATAATCTTATTAAATACTTTTTTCTTTACATAGTTGAATGTGCTGACAACAAAATCACACAAAAATTATCAATGGAAATCAAATGTATCAACCCATGGAGGTCTGGATTTGGAGTCACCCTCAAAATTAAAGTGGAAAACCACACTACAGGCTGATCCAACTTTGATGTAATGTCCTTAAAACAAATCAAAATGAGGCTCAGTACTGTGTGTGGCCTCCACGTGCCTGTATGACCTCCCTACAACGCCTGGGCATGCGCCTGATGAGGTGGTGGATGGTCTCCTGAGGGATCTCCTCCCAGACCTGGACTAAAGCATCCGCCAACTCCTGGACAGTCTGTGGTGCAACGTGGCGTTGGTGGATGGAGCGAGACATGATGTCCCAGATGTGCTCAATTGGATTCAGGTCTGGGGAACGGGCAGGCCAGTCCATAGCATCAATGCCTTCCTCTTGCAGGAACTGCTGACACACTCCAGCCACATGAGGTCTAGCATTGTCTTGCATTAGGAGGAACCCAGGGCCAACCGCACCAGCATATGGTCTCACAAGGGGTCTGAGGATCTCATCTCGGTACCTAATGGCAGTCAGGCTACCTCTGACGAGCACATGGAGGGCTGTGCGGCCCCCCAAAGAAATGCCACCCCACACCATGACTGACCCACCGCCAAACCGGTCATGCTGGAGGATGTTGCAGGCAGCAGAACGTTCTCCACGGCGTCTCCAGACTCTGTCACGTCTGTCACGTGTTCAGTGTGAACCTGCTTTCATCTGTGAAGAGCACAGGGCGCCAGTGGCGAATTTGCCAATCTTGGTGTTCTCTGGCAAATGCCAAACGTCCTGCACGGTGTTGGGCTGTAAGCACAACCCCCACCTGTGGACGTCGGGCCCTCATACCACCCTCATGGAGTCTGTTTCTGACCGTTTGAGCAGACACATGCACATTTGTGGCCTGCTGGAGGTCATTTTGCAGGGCTCTGGCAGTGCTCCTCCTGCTCCTCCTTGCACAAAGGCAGGAGGTAGCAGTCCTGCTACTGGGTTGTTGCCCTCCTACGGCCTCCTCCACGTCACCTGATGTACTGGCCTGTCTCCTGGTAGCGCCTCCATGCTCTGGACACTACGCTGACAGACACAGCAAACCTTCTTGCCACAGCTCGCATTGATGTGCCATCCTGGATGAGCTGCACTACCTGAGCCACTTGTGTGGGTTGTAGACTCCGTCTCATGCTACCACTAGAGTGAAAGCACCGCCAGCATTCAAAAGTGACCAAAACATCAGCCAGGAAGCATAGGAACTGAGAAGTGGTCTGTGGTCACCACCTGCAGAACCACTCCTTTATTGGGGGTGTCTTGCTAATTGCCTACAATTTCCACCTGTTGTCTATTCCATTTGCACAACAGCATGTGAAATGTATTGTCAATCAGTGTTGCTTCCTAAGTGGACAGTTTGATTTCACAGAAGTGTGATTGACTTGGAGTTACATTGTGTTGTTTAAGTGTTCCCTTTATTTTTTTGAGCAGTGTATTTCCCTTTATTACTTTCCAACCCCACCACTCCTTCCCTAATTGGAGTAAACTAGTGAACAACAATGCTTAGGCCTCTACTTACAGCTATATACATTTTATGGACACATTTTTCTATTTAGTTTGTTTTTACTCCTGAACTTCCTCAACCTCTCCGATCATTTTCATGATGTCCATCCGGTTTGCTTCTATATGCCATATCTCTCCAACTTTGCTCCTTCACAAAAGCGCTCAACCTATAACCTATATACTTATTATGGACACAGCATGCCCTACATTAGTTATCTTGCTGTAATTAGTTGTTGTTAGTTGTTATTAGTCCCATCCTTCGGTGTTGGGGTGCTTTGCTGTTGACACTGTTGGTGATTTATTTAGAATTCAAGGCACACTTAACCAGCATGGCTACCACAGCTTAGTGGGACTATCAATTAGTTTTTCAACAGGACCCAACACACCTCCAGGCTGTGTAAGGGCTATTTGACCAAGAAGGAGAGTGATGGAGTGCTGCATCAGATGATCTGGCCTCTGCAATCACCCAACCTCAACCCAATTTAGATGGTTTTGGATGAGTTGGACCGCAGAGTGAAGGAAAAGCAGCCAAGAAGTGCTCAGCATATGTGGGAACTCCTTCAAGACTGTTGGAAAAGCGTTCCTCATGAAGCTAGTTGAGAGAATGCAAAGCTGTCATCAAGGCAAAGGGTGGTTATTTGAAGAATCACAAATATAAATATATTTGTATTTGTTTCACACTTTTTTTGTTTCTACATGATTCCATATGTGTTATTTCATAGTTGTGATGTCTTCACTATTATTCTACAATGTAGAAAATAGTCAAAATAAATAAAAACCCTTGAATTAGTAGGTGTGTCCAAACTTTTGGCTGGTATTGTGTGTGTATATATTTTTGTTAATTTCCTGCAATTCTGCACATTTTGCCATGGGCCGTAGAGAAATTGTTGAGGTTTTAAAGCAAGTTTGCTGCAATTCTACAAGTTTTGCCATTGGGCGGAGCAAAGATATAGCAATTTGAATGTCTAATTTCAACACAACATTTTCAGTCACCACCTTGTCTGAAGGACAAGTGGATAAACTGGGTAATGTCAAGCCCTGCGTGTTTTTTTTTCAAAAGTCTCATGGAATGTAGGCCTACGTTGAACACAACACATTGGCTGGTACTGTAGGCTAAATGGTAGAACAGCTATTTCCATGTAAAAATGTTATGGGATGCATTTTCTCCATTGTTTTTGATTATAATCAAATAGCCACAGTAGCCTACTTGGCCACTGTTAAAACTGTAACTTAAAGCGGGTACAGCCACAGAGTTCAAAGTAAACGCGCGCTGGAAGTTGAACAGAATTTTCACAACGTTCAAGTTTGCGCTCAGCAGACATTAGAGGGAACGTTTGGATTTGCTTTGGTGGTCTTTAGGCACCCGCCCCCACGGCCTGCTGCCCCGCCCCCAACGCTGCCCTCCTTGTCTCATTGAAAAGAATACCATCCGGTTTCATCCTGCTGTCATGAGTCGGTAATGTGAACGCAGCATGTGGTCCTCTGTAGCTCAGCTGGTAGAGCATGGCGCTTGTAACGCCAGGGTAGTGGGTTCGATCCCCGGGACCACCCATACGTAAAAATGTATGCACACATGACTGTAAGTCGCTTTGGATAAAAGCGTCTGCTAAATGGCTTATTATTATATTATTATTATTAGACTGATGTCTAGATTGTGTGCGTATTTTGATACTGTTCTCATATGTATACTCAGTAATGATGTACTTCTTGTTTTGCAGGTTAGCTTTTGGCTGGTGAGAGAAATTTTGACCGCCCAGACACTGAAGATCCGAGCAGAAATACTGAGCCATTTTGTCAAAATAGCCAAGGTGAGTCCACTACATCAGGCCACTGAGAAAAGGCTCTAGGGGGGATGAGAAAATTAACCTGTTAGACTTCAGCAACACAGTCGAACACTCAAGTCTTCCTAGTATTCTCTGCTTTGTTGACCAGTGGGAGGGGCTACTCAACAAACAAACACACACACACAATAATTTACATTTACGTCATTTAGCAGACGCTCTATAATTGTCACACAAAGTACAGATTTTAAAAGAATGCACTGAATAACAACACAGAGATGTAAACATGAGAAACCTGCCTTACATTCACGCTGGTGTGAATATTCCTTCCTCTGTAGCCATACTAGTAAGCCAGTTTTATTGAGGAAACATCCCATCATCGCCTGCTGTTCCTTTAACGAATGGCACAATGTTTTTGTGGAATCCAGAGGCTCTCCTGGCAGAGACACTACAAACGGATCCTTGGAGCAATACCTCCAACGGCCACTAGGCTTGGAGAGTCACGGCAACACTGCTGGTTCCTATAGACCCTTGTTCAACTCTGAGCTCCCCTCAGTTAACCACCATTTCATTCATTCCAACACTGCCTGCATGTCTCACACTCAAACCCCTCAGTTAACCACCATTTCATTAATTCCAACACTGCCTGCATGTCTCACGCTCAAACCCTAAAAGTTGATTTGAGTAGACCCCCCCCCCCCCACACACACACACACATATACACAGTTAATCTATAATACTAAACACAGATATTCAGTTTCATTAGTTCACTGTTAACTGAACATGTAACAACTAAGTTTTCCAGCGTATTGAGGGTAGTTAGTACTTTAGCTAACTACCCTCAATACGCTGTAAACGGTTGACTTAGTACTTTAGCTAACTACCCTCAATACGCTGTAAACGGTTGACTTAGTACTTTAGCTAACTACCCTCAATATGCTGTAAACGGTTGACTTAGTACTTTAGCTAACTACCCTCAATACGCTGTAAACGGTTGACTTAGTACTTTAGCTAACTACCCTCAATATGCTGTAAACGGTTGACTTAGTAATTTAGCTATGTCAACAGTTTGTAGCGTATTGATGGTAGTTAGCTAAAGTACTAAGTCAACAGTTTGTAGCGTATAGAGGGTAGTTAGCTAAAGTACTATGTCAACCGTTTGCAGTTGCCACCAGACAAAGTGATAGTTTGAACATCTACAGATCATCTAAGGGAGTTAGTTAGTTAGTTAGTTAGTTAGGGAGTTAGTTAGTTAGTTAGTTATTCACATTACGTGGGACTAAATCCTGTCCCTCTTGTATTCCGTCTATGCTGAGGGCTGATGTGGTACTGTTTATGCCACCAGACCATCCTCATGTGTTACCAGTATGGTTGGCCCAAGCACTCGGCTAAAGCCCACGCAACACACAAGACTTAAATGACACGTAGCCGTGTCCTTTCCAAGGATCAGGTTTAGAAGAGTAGGTATGAAAATAAGCGATATTGCAGATGTTTTTTTTTTTTTTTTTTACAGACTTCTGGAATCAATGGTGCGAAAATGTTAACTATGACATATTTTTGTTTTTCCAGCTGTATGATTATGAATTAATAGCGACGTAATCATTGTGAGTAATCATCGACACTAAAGCCCTGTGGCAGCGCTTTGGTGTTGATCTGGCAACAATGTTGTGCACCGTCGAGTAGAAAAGTACCTGCATCAGTTGCTGCTTTGAAACGAGGTACTGTTCAACTTGGTCAGCACATCTATCAAGATTTTATATCAGCACCATAATTATGTGGAGGCCCTTTAAAAACATCTGTCTTAGCTCATTAATTGGTGCCATACATGTTATTCTCTCCATTTCTTTGCAGTCGATTCATTAGTTAAGTCCCCCCCACTTGGTCACATGTACAGTTGAAGTCGGGAAGTTTACATACATCTTAGCCAAATACATTTAAACTCAGTTTTTCACAATTCCTGACATTTAATCCTAGTAAACATTCACTGTCTTAGGTCAGTTAGGATCACCACTTTATTTTAAGAATGTGAAATGTCAGAATAATAGTAGAGAGAATGATTTATTTCAGCTTTTATTTCTTTCATCACATTCCCAGTGGGTCAGAAGTTTACATACACTCAATTAGTATTTGGTAGCATTGCCTTTTAAATTGTTTAATTTGGGTCAAACGTTTTGGGTAGCCTTCCACAAGCTTCCCACAATAAGTTGGGTGAATTTTGGCCCATTCCTCCTGACAGAGCTGGTGTAACTGAGTCAGGCTTGTAGGCCTCCTTGCTCGCACACGCTTTTCAGTTCTGCCCACAAATGTTCTATAGGATTAAGGTCAGGGTTTTGTGATGGCCACTCCAATACCTTGACTTTGTTGTCCTTAAAGTAATCCTTCTACCCCCCCCCCCCCCCCCCCCCAAAAAAAAAGGTGAATGCACCAATTTGTAAGTCGCTCTGGATAAGAGCGTCTGCTAAATGACGTAAATGTTAAGCCATTTTGCCTCAACTTTGGAAGTATGCTTGGGGTCATTGTCCATTTGGAAGACCCATTAGCGACCAAGCTTTAACTTCCTGACTGATGTCTTGAGATGTTGCTTCAATATATCCACATAATTTTCCTTCCTCATGATGCTATCTATTTTGTGAAGTGCACCAGTCCCTCCTGCAGCAAAGCACCCCCACAGCATGATACTGCCACCCCCGTGCTTCACGGTTGAGATGGTGTTCTTCGGCTTGCAAGCAGCCCCCTTTTTCCACCAAACATAACGATGGTCATTATAGCCAAACAGTTCTATTTTTGTTTCATCAGACCAGAGGACATTTCTCCAAAAAGTAAGATCTTTGTCCGCATGTGCAGTTGCAAACCATAGTCTGGCTTTTTTATGGCGGTTTTGGAGCAGTGGCTTCTTCCTTGCTGAGCGGCCTTTCAGGTTATGTCGATATAGGACTCGTTTTACTGTGGACATAGATACTTTTGTACCTGTTTCCTCCAGCATCTTCACAAGGTCCTTTGCTGTTGTTCAGGGATTGATTTGCACTTTTCGCACCAAAGTACGTTCTTCTCTAGGCAACAGAACGAGTCTCCTTCCTGAGCGGTATGACGGCTGCGTGGTACCATGGTGTTTATACTGGCGTACTATTGTTTGTACAGATGAACCTGGTACCTTCAGGTGTTTGAAAATTGCTCCCAAGGATGAACCAGACTTGTGGAGGTCTACCATTTTTTTTCTGAGGTCTTGGCTGATTTCTTTTGATTTTCCCATGATGTCAAGCAAAGAGGCATTGAGTTTGAAGGTAGGCCTTGAAATACATCCACAGGTACACCTCCAATTGACTCAAATGATATCAATTAGCCTATCAGAAGCTTCTACAGCCATGACATTTTCTGGAATTTTCCATGCTGTTTAAAGGCACAGTCAACTTAGTGTATTGTAAACTTCTGACCCACTGGAATTGTGATACAGTGAATTATAAGTGAAATAATCTGTCTGTAAACAATTGTTGGAAAATTTACCTGTGTCACGCACAAAGTAGATGTCCTAACCGACTTGCCAAAACTATAGTTTGTTAACAAGAAATTTGTGGAGTGGTTGAAAAACGTGTTTTAATGACTCCTACCTAAGTGTATGTAATCTTCCGACTTCAACTGTTGGTATCATGTGGTGTTATTTCTCTTGCAAACCATGAAGGTAATCAAATTAAACCCAATTTCTGTGAGGAAAAATATGCAGTGAAAAATGCTGGAGGCGTATGACAAGCCTTTCAGATAGTTTAGAGCATTTGAATGGTGAACAAGAACTTTGTCGGTAAGTGTTTTCCAGAACTCATAATTCACAAATACTTACGTTTTATTTATCTGAATAATGGTTCACAGTGGAATAATTCAACCCAACATGTTTCTCTTGTCTTCTGTGACCACATCAGTAAATTAACTGGAATGCTATTCCCTGATTTCAAAACCAGACTGCTTGAATGAATCTATAAATATTATCCCCGATACAAGATTTTCACATTAGGGTTGTCATGAATTGGATTGGCAATTGTACTATCTGAATTCATTGTTAGAGCTTAACCTCCAGCGCAGTAACAAATGTGGTGTTCTCTAGTCCAAGTCCTGACGGGCCACTGTGGAAGCCAAACAACGGATTAAAGGGATACTTCTGGATTTGATCTGCTTCCCCGGAGTTAGATGAATTCGTGGATATGATTTTTATGCCTCTGTGCCCAGTATGAAGGAAGTTAAAGGTAGTTTTGCAAGCCAATGCTAACTAGCATTAGTGCAATGACTGGACGTCTGGGTATCTGCTAGCATGCAGTCATGATCTAAATTAACTCACTTTTTTTGACAGACCGTTTAGTCCACATAAATTATTTTCACACCTTTAAAAAAAAAAAAAGTGAATTTCAAATGAATCATCACTGTATTGGTATCCCAGAAACAATCAAACATGACTTACAATGGCCTCTAACAGTGCTCTGCTGGAGTGAGATCCAGCTTCCTCAGTGGGTCTCTAGGAGCAGGGTCTATTGAACTATGGGCCGGGACCCAAAGTGGGCCCTGGAAATGGGAGAGGTGGGTCATGAGTTATGAGAATACAGCTATAACCACACACTATTTCTTGTTCATTTGGGTCGTTGGAGGACCAATTGGGTCACAGGAGAACGGTAAATTTCTCCATTTTGGGTCTCGAGCTGAAAAAGGTTTAAGAACCCCCTGCTCACTTTAACTCCAGCGTGTTGGGAGTAATGAGGAAAGCAGACACGCTGACAAAAACAATAGTCTCTCTCTCTCTCTCTCTCTCCCGCTCTCTCTCTCTCTCTCTCTCTCTCTCTCTCTCTCTCTCTCTCTCTCTCTCTCTCTCTCTCTCCCCTCTCTCTCTCTCTCCCCCGCTCTCTCTCTCTCCCCCGCTCTCTCTCTCTCATCTCTCTCTCTCTCCCCCGCTCTCTCTCTCTCTCTCTCTCCCGCTCTCTCATCTCTCATCTCTCTCTCTCTCTCTATCTCTCTCTCTCTCTCTCTCCCCCGCTCTCTCTCTCTCATCTCTCTCTCTCTCCCGCTCTCTCATCTCTCATCTCTCTCTCTCTCTCCCGCTCTCTCATCTCTCATCTCTCTCTCTCTCTCTCTCTCGCTCTCTCTCTCTCTCTCTCTCTCTGGCCACGGTCCAATCAGGGAGCTGCAGCGGTGAGAGTACCTCCCAGAGGTCATGGCGTGGGGGTGGAAAGAGCTTAGTGGAACCATGACATCATCATGGGCCAGGAAAACAGCAGCAGGGATATTGACCATTTGGAAATGGGAAGGATTTTAGAACTACCAAAACTGTCAATCAATTCAGTTGGAGATGGGAGAGGGAAGGCATATTTATCTTCTCATTCAGCCACTCGTTGTTGCTGAAGGTTATCCTAGTCAACAGGTTATGGGTCAATTTCATGTCACATTCAGGGGTCTGATTCCAATACCATTTATGGATGTATGAGTTTCAATGAGGACTGTTTTTCAATTCATGGATTGCATTTCAGTGAATTTCAATAGATTTGGAATTAATTCATCCTAATCGTGATATCTAATGACGGCTGTCTCTATTAGACTAAGAAGATAGCACAATGAGACTCAACAGGTGTATGGAGGCCTGTATTATTTTATTCACAAAACCAAGTATTCATTCCTATTGGTTAGGCCATTTAGTTCTCTCTCTTTCTTGTTTTCTTTAGATTTAACTTTTCATCAGCACAGTTTAAATCTCTTGGATTATTATTCCAGATGTACCATGTATACAGTGAAGCTGTTTTTTTGTCTTATTTTGACTGTATACTTCAAAAGTTTGGATTTGAAATCAAACTGTGACTACGAGGTTAAAGTGCAGACTGTCAGCTTTCATTTGAGGGGGTTTTCATCTGTACTGAACAAGTGTATAAACGCAACATGCAACAATTTCAAAGATTTTACAGAGTTACAGTGCATGTAAGGAAATCAGTCAATTGAAATAAATTCATTAGGCCCTATTCTATGGATTTCACTTGACTGGGCAAAGGCGCAGCCATGGTTGGGCCTGGGAGGACATACGCCCATCCACTTGGGAGCCAGACCCACCCACTGGGGTGCTAGGCCCAGGGGCGGCAGGTAGCTTAGTGGTTAAGAGCGTTGTGCCAGTAACCGAAAGGTCGCTGGTTCTAATCCCCGAGCCGACTAGGTGAAAAATCTGTCGACGTGCCCTTGAGCAAGGCACTTAACCCTAATTGCTCCTGTAAGTCCCTCTGGATAAGAGCGTCTGCTAAATGACAAAAATAAATAAATAAAAAATAAAATAAAAATCAGAACGAGTATTTCCCCACAAAATGGCTTTATTACAGACAGAAATACTCCTCAGCACCCCCTCAGATTACATGTGGTCTGCAATTGGGAGGCCGGTTGGACGTACTACCAAATTCTCTAAATCGACATTGGAGGCAACTTATGGTAGAGAAATGAACATTCAATTCATTCAACAGCTCTGGTGGACATTCCTGCGGTCAGCATGCCAATTGCACGCTCCCTCAAAACTTGAGACATCTGTGGCATTGTGTTGTGTGACAAAACTGCACATTTTAGAGTGGCCTTTTATTGTCCCCAGCACAAGGTGCACCTGTGTAATGATCATGCTGTTTAATCAGCTTCTTGATATGCCACACCTGTCAGGTGGATGTATTATCTTGGCAAAGGAGAAATGCTCACTAACAGGGATGTAAACAAATTTGTGCACAAAATATTTTCGTGCGTATGGAACATTTCTGGGATCTTTTATTTCAGCTCATGAAACATGGCACCAACACTTTACATGTTGTGTTTATATTTTTGTTCAGTATATATCGGGTGAACCGTTTAGAAATTACAGCACTTTTTGTACATAGTCCCCCAATTTTAGGGGACCAAAAGTATTCGGACAAATTCACTTAAATGTGTATTAAAGTAAAGTATTTGTTCCCATATTCATAGCACGCAATGACTACATCAAGGTTGTGACTCTACACATTTGTTGGATGCATTTGCTCTTTGTTTTTTACTGTACACTGATATGCACCTACGCGTGTAGAATGTGCAGGTACTGTTAAAAAGAAATGTGAACCTCGTTTTTGAAGACACGTTTTCATCTCAAGAAGCCCAAACCCTTCTCCCACCTTACTAATGTTCAACAACATAGTAGTTATCACAGCATCATTTTGTGTATGTAATATGCGTTTGTCCTAACCTGAGTGCCATATCTGTTTTTGCCCTCTTGCCAAACATATTTGATGTGCTACTAAATGACAAGGAGATACAGGATCTGGAACATTCTATATTTATTGTGCATTGTTTTTGTCACTTACTGTGTAGGGATTCGCTAGTTCTATTGAGGGTATTAAATGTACCGCGCTTTTCCTTTTTCAGAAACTGTTGGAGCTGAATAACCTCCACTCGATGGTGTCTGTGGTGTCAGCCCTGCAGAGTGCTCCCATCTTCAGGCTGAGCAAGACCTGGGCGGTAAGATGACCTATGACCCTTGATCCGCAACTTTTTTTTTTTTTTTTTTCGTGTACTAGAACTGAAAAGGGAATGTGGTAGAGCACTGGTTCCCAACTGGTGTGCCTTGAGGAACTCTCAGGTGTGCCACCACAAAACGTTTCCTTATCTTGATAATTTTTTTTGGAACACTCACTTATAAACATGACCTGTGGAACCGACCTGGAATTTGACTTGGGAGCACCAGTGACGCTCAGATAATACATTACATGGTACGTGGTTACATCTATGGTTGTTTCAAGTCCAGTGTCCTCAGGCTGTTACGTTTTGTAACATTTAAGGGGTGTGCATCACGAGAAAAGTCGTCAGTATCATTTTACTTTGCCTGTGAAAAGCATTAGCACAGGCAAGTCTGAGACATTTATTTCTTAGTATACAGTGATTTCGGAAAATATTCAGACCCCTTGACTTTTTCCACATTTTGTTATGTTACAGCCTTATTCTAAAATGTATTTTTTTTAAAATCTCTATACACAATACCCCATAATGACGAAGGAAAAACAGTTTTTAGACATTTTTGCACATTTATTTAAAAAGAAGAATGAAATATCATACACTGCTCAAAAAAATTAAGGGAACACTAAAATAACACATCCTAGATCTGAATGAATGAAATAATCTTATTAAATACTTTGTTCTTTACATAGTTGAATGTGCTGACAACAAAATCACTCAAAAATTATCAATGGAAATCAAATTTATCAACTCATGGAGGTCTGGATTTGGAGTCACCCTCAAAATTAAAGTGGAAAACCACACTACAGGCTGATCCAACTTTGATGTAATGTCCTTAAAACAAGTCAAAATGAGACTCAGTAGTGTGTGTGGCCTCCATGTGCCTGAATGACCTCCCTACAACGCCTGGGCATGCTCCTGATGAGGTGGCGGATGGTCTCCTGAGGGATCTCCTCCCAGACCTGAACTAAAGCATCCGCCAACTCATGGACAGTCTGTGGTGCAACGTGGCGTTGGTGGATGGAGCGAGACATGATGTCCCAGATGTGCTCAATTGGATTCAGGTCTGGGGAACGGGCGGCCCAGTCCATAGCATCAATGCCTTCCTCTTGCAGGAACTGCTGACACACTCCAGCCACATGAGGTCTAGCATTGTCTTGCATTCGGAGGAACCCAGGGCCAACCGCACCAGCATATGGTCTCACAAGGGGTCTGAGGATCTCATCTCGGTACCTAATGGCAGTCAGGCTACCTCTGGCGAGCACATGGAGGGCTGTGCGTCCCCCCAAAGAAATGCCACCCCACACCATGACTGACCCACCACCAAACCGGTCATGCTGGAGGATGTTGCAGGCAGCAGAACGTTCTCCACGGCGTCTCCAGACTGTCACATCTGTCACGTGCTCAGTGTGAACCTGCTTTCATCTGTGAAGAGCACAGGGCGCCAGTGGTGAATTTGCCAATCTTGGTGTTCTCTGGCAAATGCCAAACGTCCTGCACAGTGTTGGGCTGTAAGCACAACCCCCACCTGTGGACGTCGGGCCCTCATACCACTCTCATGGAGTCTGTTTCTGACCGTTTGAGCAGACACATGCACATTTGTGGCCTGCTGGAGGTCATTTTGCAGGGCTCTGGCAGTGCTCCTCCTGCGGCCTCCTCCACGTCTCCTGATGTACTGGCCTGTCTCCTGGTAGCGCCTCCATGCTCTGGACACTACGCTGACAGACACGGCAAACCTTCTTGCCACAGCTTGCATTGATGTGCCATCCTGGATGAGCTGCACTACCTGAGCCACTTGTGTGGGTTGTAGACTCCGTCTCATGCTACCACTAGAGTGAAAGCACCGCCAGCATTCCAAAGTGACCAAAACATCAGCCAGGAAGCATAGGAACTGAGAAGTGGTCTGTGGTCACCACCTGCAGAACCATTCCTTTATTGGGGGTGTCTTGCTAATTGCCTATAATTTCCACCTGTTGTCTATTCCATTTGCACAACAGCATGTGAAATGTATTGTCAATCAGTGTTGCTTCCTAATTGGACAGTTTGATTTCACAGAAGTGTGATTGACTTGGAGTTACATTGTGTTGTTTAAGTGTTCCCTTTATTTTTTTGAGCAGTATATTTACATAAGTATTCAGACCCTTTACTCAGTACTTTGTTGAAGCACCTTTGCCAGCGATTACAGCCTCGAGTCTTCTTGGGTATGACGCTATAAGCTTGGCACACCTGTATTTAGGGATTGTCTCCGATTCTTCTCTGCAAATCCTCTCAAGCTCTGTCAAGTTGGATGGGGAGTGTCCCTGCACAGCTATTTGCAGATCTCTCCAGAGATGTTTGATCGGGTTCAAGTCTGTGCTCTGGCTGGGCCACTCAAGGACATTCAGAGACTTGTCCCGAAGCCACTCCTGCGTTGTCTTGGCTATGTGCTTAGGGTCATTGTCCTGTTGGAAGGTGAACCTTCGCCCAGTCTGAGGTTTGCCTTTTACTGAGGAGTGGCTTCCGTCTGGCCACTCTACCATAAAGTCCTGATTGGTGGAGTGCTGCAGAGATGGTTGTCTTTCTGGAAGGTTCTCCCATCTCCACAGTGGAACTCTGGAGCTCTGTCAGTGACCATCTGGTTCTTGGTCACCTCCCTAACCAAGGCCCTTCTCCCGCGATTGCTCAGTTTGGCCGGGCAGCCAGCTCTAGGAAGAGTGTTCGTGGTTCCAAACTTCTTCCATTTAAGAATGATGGAGGCCACTGTGTTTTTGGGGACCTTCAATGCTGCATACATTTTTTGGTACCCTTCCCCAGATCTGTGCCTCGACACAATCCTGTCTCGGCGCTCTACGGACAATTCCTTCGACCTCATGGCTTGGTTTTTGCTCTGATATGCACTGTCAAATGTGGGACCTTATATAGACAGGTGTGTGCCTTTCCAAATCATGTCCAATCAATTGAATTTACCACAGGTGGACTCCAATTAAGTTGTAGAAACATCTCAAGGATGACCAATGGAAACAGGATGCACTTGAGCTCAATTTAGTCTCATAGCAAAGGGTCTGAATACTTATAAGGTATTTCAGGGGGTTTTCTGTTTATAAATGAAACCTGTTTTTGCTTTGTCATTATGTGGTATTGTGTGTAGATTGAGGGAAAAATATCATTTAATACATTTTAGAATAAGGTTGTAACGTAACAAAATGTGGAAAAGGGTAAGGGGTCTGAATACTTTCCGAACGCCTTCACAAAGTATTCAACCCCATTGACTTATTCAACATTTTTGTTATGTTACAGCCTGAATTTAAAATGGATTACATTGAGATTTTGTGTCACTAATCTACACACAATATCCCATAATGTCACAATTTGAATTTTAATAAGATATCAAAAAATATATTAAACTATTATTAGCTGAAATATTGAATTTGGCATTACTGCTATTAGCCAATAGAAACGCATTGAACAGCAGATTCTCAGTACATGGAACAACAGATGGTCCAAAAATTATTCTAAAGGAAGTTTGTTCTGAGAGATATAAGAAAGGTCAGGAAACAATCATATTTAGTTTATATTTTAGGGTTCTACACTCTCCATATATACCTACATTCATTTTTTAAAACTGGTACCGTGGACCTTCAGATGAGTCTTGAGGCTTGTGGGCGTCCTAGGGCAAAACTGAGAAAACCATCGTGTTCGTTGCGAGTCTCTGCTTTCGATCGACAGAGGGGTCATATAAGCCCAAACCGTTCGGACGCTACAGACGTGTTTTGTGAGAAGACTGATTGTCTCATGGGTCTGACAAACACCGCTCTAGCTCTGACACCTTTCACCACGGATGCGGACGGGCGATAATCGGCGGATGCGGTGGTTTTATAGGCTGTGATGGGAGAAAACTGAGGATGGATCAACAACATTATAGTTACTCCACAATACTAACCTAAATGACAGAGTGAAAAGAAGGAAGCCTGTTCAGAATAAAAAATATTCCAAAACATGCATCCTGTTTGCAATAAGGCACTAGAGTAATACTGCAATTAACTTTTTTTGTCTTGAATACAAATAATTATGTTTGGGGCAAATCCAGCACAACACAGCTTGAATAATGTTTTTAAAGAATGATGGGGAAAATATTGTACAATCCAGGTGTGCAACGCTCTTAGAGGTGTTTCTAACATGTATTGACTCAGGGGGTTGAATACTTTCCTAATCAGGATATATTAGTGTTTTACTTATTTCTCCACTTTGACATTAGAATATTTTGTGTAGATCGTTGACAAAAAACATTACAATGAAATCCATTTTAATCCCACTTTGTAATGCACAAACCGTTAATAACTAAATACCTATTTTACCGGAGCTACATTTATTTCTGTCTAGTGCAGATTCGCGGGACTCTTTTAAAGGGGGACACACAAATTAACCATCATGAGCAAGAAAGTATGAAAACTATAAAAAAATATTTCAAATAAACCCTATTTAATATATTTAAAAAATTGTCACAGAAAAAGCATAATTTTTGGGACAAATCACTCGCTCAACACTAAACCTTGTTTCGATCTATTATTGAATGATGTGGCTATTGAGCAAGTTGAGGAGACTAAACTGCTGGGTGTAACCCTAGATAGCAAGCTTTCATGGTCAAAACATATAGACCTCAATGGTTGCTAAAATGAGAAGAGGTTTGTCCATAATGGGGCGTTGCTCTGCTTTCTTGACGGCACAGTCGACCAGACAGGTCCTACAGGCCCTAGTTTTGTCGCACATGGATTACTGCCCAGCTGTGTGGTCATGTGCGTCAGAGGGATATACAGTACCAGTCAAAAGTTTGGACACACCGACTCATTCCAGGGTTTTTCTTTATTTTTTTTACTATTTTCTACATTGTAAAATAATAGTGAAGACATCAAACTATGAAATAACACACATGGAATCATGTAGCAACCAAAAAAGTGTTAAACAAATAAAAATATATTTTATATTTGAGATTCTTCAAAGTAGCAACCCTTTGCCTTGATGACTGCTTCACCTGGAATGCTTTTCCAACAGTCTTGAAGGGGTTCCCACATATGCTGAGCACTTGTTGGCTGCTTTTCCTTCACTCTGCGGTCCGACTCAATTTGGTTGAGGTCGGGGGATTGTGGATCCCAGGTCATCTGATGCAGCACTCATCTCTCTCCTTCTTTGTCAAATAGCCCTTACACAGCCTGGAGGTGTGTTGGGTCATTGTCCTGTTGAAAAACAAATGATAGTCCCACTAAGCCCAAACCAGATGGGATGACGTATCGCTGCAGAATGCTGTGGTAGCCATGTTTGTTAAGTGTGCCTTGAATTCTAAATAAATCACAGACAGTGTCACCAGCAATTCGACCATGAAGGCCTGATTCACACAGTCTCCTCTGAACAGTTGAGGTTGAGATGTGTCTGTTACTTGAACTCTGTAGCATTTATTTGGGCTGCAATTTCTGAGGCTGGTAACTCTAATGAACTTATCCTCTGCAGCATAGGTAACTCTGGGTCTTCCTTTCCTGTGGCGGTCCTCATGAGAGCCAGTTTCATCAAAGCACTTGATGGTTTTTGTGACTGCACTTTAAGAAACTTTCAAAGTTCTTGAAATGTTCCGTATTGACTGAACTTCATGTCTTAAAGTAATGATGGGCTGACGTTTCTGTGGCAGTCAATGAACTTCTGTGTAATTTCATAACTGTTTATTCTGTGAAGGACAAAAGCAAAATGTGGGCCACCAACAAACATTCCTGATTTACCATCCACATTGATTATACATTCCTGATTTATCATCCACATTGATTATACATTCCTGATTGACTTCCACATTGATTATACATTCCTGATTTACCATCCACGTTGATTATACATTCCTGATTTACCATCCACATTGATTATACATTCCTGATTTACCATCCACGTTGATTATACATTCCTGATTTACCATCCACATTGATTATACATTCCTCCATATTTGATATTCTCTTTGGAAGTGATTCCTCTATTGTCTCACATTGTAAAGCTCTGGTCTTCACCATGCGTATTTGATAGTCTCTCTTGCATATTTGTGAAAAGCAAAATGAGGAATTAGTCTAAGGTCCTGTTCATTCACTACTTTCTCACATTTTGAAGTATCAACTGAAGAAATACTTCCAACATAATCGTACCCTTCCACTGTTACTGTACATTCCAGAGAAAAGCCGGCTTTCCCCCGTTGCTTCGTGGTTGTTGTTGAATTAGTTCTCATCTCCAACCCTGTCTCCGGAGCTCTTTTTTTTAAGAGTGGAAAATTGGGAGTTCAGGATTTCTGCCATTTAGTCTTTTACAGTCTCTGCTGTTGTTTTTGGAAGATATGGGTCCTCGCAATATATTTTACTACCTAAAATATCGTAGGCGGATCAAGAGAAAGCTCCGTAAAAGTCATCGATATTGGACGATTAAGAAAATCTTGCTTCTAAACATGAAAAATAATAAGAATAATGCTGATTGGGCTGTTCACATGTATTTAACATTTACTTAAATGTTTTTCTTCATTCATATAATAATTGAACCTCCGTATATATATTTTATAAACATTGAAACTAATCCAGTCATTGGTGATGTGTTTTGACCGTTTTAGTCTCCTCTTCTGTTGATGTGGAAGCAGTGCTCTCAGGCCAGCGTAGTAGACCCACTCACTGAAGAGCTTTTCATGTGTTCTCTCAAGGTGCTCTTAACTCTCTCACACACACACACACACACACACACACATACACACACACACACATACACACACACATACGCACACACACACTCGCACAAAGAGGCATGCCGCCCCCATTATTGCCGATGGATTCTGAAGTGGAATTTCAAAGTACTATCCTAAACCCCCAGGAGAAACACTGTCTGCACCTTCCGGCATTTTAATTCTGTCTGGCAGAACATTGTACATTCAAATGCTTGCTACGTGGATGATTGTGTCACTGGAAGGCCTGGAAGCACTGGTCAGCACAAGGCTTCTTCCATGCACATTCCCTGAAGCACCGGCCAGCACAAGGCTTCTTCCATGCATATTCCCCATAGACTAATATAAGGGACAATGAGTCCCTTTTTTTGAGTGTTGAGCCCGATTGCCATGACCAGTTCATGAGTCTGTCGATATGCTCAGAATCTAGGCTTCTGAGCAAGTAAGATGGCGCCGACAGATATGGCAGCTCTGCTTCTAGCTCCTAAGCAACTTTGCAGTATTTTTTTTTTTTTTGTGTGTGTGTTGTTACATACAGCCGGAAATAACTTTTGGATATCAGAGCGGCGGCAACTCACCAGCATTCCGACCAGGAATACAACTTTCCCAAATTGGATCCTTTGTTCGTACCCCCCAGAGCTATTGAACTGATTCCAGAGGCTGATCCAAAACAACACTGCCGGCGGAGAAGAGGTCCGACTCAGTAGGCGGGCTCACCATCCACTGCCTCAGAGTATATTACTGGCTAATGTTCAGTCTCTGGACAACAAAGTAGACGAGCTCAGGGCGAGGATCTCCTTCCAGAGAGACATCAGGGATTGTAACATACTCTTTTTTTCACGGAATCATGGCTCTCTCGGGATATACTGTCCCCGTCCATACAGCCAGCTGGGTTCTCAGTACATCGTGCAGACAGGAATAGAGAACTCTCCGGGAAGAAGAAAGGCGGGGGTGTTTGTTTCATGATTAACTACTCATGGTGTGATTGTGGTAACATACAGAAACTCAAGTCCTTTTGTTCACCCGACCTAGAATACCTCACAATCAAATACCGTATTACCTCCCAAGAGAATTATCTTCGGTTGCAGTCACAACCGTGTATATTCCCCCTCAAGCTGATACCACGACGGCCCTCGAACTACACTGGAATTAATGCAAACTGGAAACCACATATCCTGAGGCCGCATTTATTGTAGCTGGGGATTTTAACAAAGCAAATTTGAGGAAAACGCTACCGAAGTTCTATCAACACATTGACTGTAGTACTCTCTCTGAGAGAACATTAGACCACTGCTACTCATCTTTTCGGAATGCCTACAAGGCCCTCCCCCGCCCTCCCTTTGGCAAATCTGATCACAAATAAATTTTTCTCCTTCCTTCCTATAGGGAGAAACTCAAACAGGAAGTACCTGTGCTTGGACTATTCAACGCTAGTCTGACCAATCGGAATCCATGCTTCAAGATTGTTTTGATCACGTGGACTGGGATATGTTTACATTTACATTTACGTCATTTAGCAGACGCTCTTATCCAGAGCCACTTACAAATTGGTGCATTCAATTTATGATAGCCAGTGGGACAACCACTTTTATTTTAATTTTTTATTTTTATGGGGGGTGGGGGAAGAAGGATTAATTTATACTATTCCAGGTATTCCTTAAAGAGGAAGGGTTTCAAGTGTCTCCGGAAGGTGGTCAGTGACTCCGCTGTACTGCTGTCGTGGGGGAGCTTGTTCCACCACTGGGGTGCCAGAGCAGCGAATAGCTTTGACTGGGCTGAGCGGAAACTGTGCTTCCGTAGAGGTAGGGGGGCTAGCAGGCCAGAGGTGGATGAACGTAGTGTCCTCGTTTGGGTGTAGGGTCTGATCAGAGCCTGAAGGTAAGGAGGTGCCGTTCCCCTCACAGCTCCGTAGGCAAGCACCATGGTCTTGTAGTAGATGTGAGCCTCAACTGGAAGCCAGTGGAGTGTGCGGAGGAGCGGTGTGACATGAGAGAACGTTTAAGGTTGAACAGCAGACGGGCTGCAGCGTTCTGGATAAGTTGTAGGGGTTTAATGGCACAGGCAGGGAGCCCAGCCAACTGCGAGTTGCAGTAATCCAGACGGGAGATGACAAGTGCCTGGATTAGGACCAGTGGCGCTTTCTGTGTAAGGTAGGGTCGTACTCTGCGAATGTTGTAGAGCATGAACCTGCAGGATTGGGTCACCGCTTTGATGTTAGCGGAGAACGACAGGGTGTTGTCCAGGTTCACGCCAAGGTTCTTTGCACTCTGGGAGGAGGACACAATGGAGTTGTCAACCGTGATGGCGATATCATGGAGCGGGCAGTCCTTCCCCGGGACGAAGAGCAGCTCCGTCATGCCGAGGTTCAGCTTGAGGTGGCGATCCGACATCCACACTGATATGTCTGCCAGACATGCAGAGATGCGATTTGCCACCTGGTTAACAGAAGGGGGAAAGGATCAAATTAATGGTGTGTCGTCTGCGTAGCAATGATAGGAGAGACCTTGTGAGGATATGACAGAGCCAAGTGACTTGGTGTATAGAGAGAATAGGAGAGGGCCTAGAACTGAGCCCTGGGGGACACCAGTGGTGAGAGCACGTGAGAAAGATTCTCGCCATGCCACCTGGTAGGAGCGACCTGTCAGGTAGGACGCAATCCAAGAGTGAGCAGCGCCGGAGATGCCCAACTCGGAGAGGGTGGAGAGGAGGATCTGATGGTTCACAGTATCAAAGGCAGCGGATAGGTCTAGAAGGATAACATTGATGAATACACGGATACGGTGACTGAGTTCATCTGGGAGTGTATAGGAGATGTTGTACCCACTGTGACTATTAAAACCTACCCAAACCAGAAACTGTGGATAGATGGCAGCATTCGCGCAAAACCATTTAACCATGGCAAGTTGACTGGGAATAAGGCCGAATACAAACAGTGTAGTTATTCCCTCCGTAAGGCAATCAAACAGGCAAAACGTCAGTATAGAATTCAACGGCTCAGACACTCACGGACTACAAAGGGAAAACCAGCCACGTCGCGGACACCGACGTCTTGCTTCCGGACAAACACCTTCTTCGCCCGCTTTGAGGATAACACCGTGCCAAGGACTGTGGTCTCTCCTTCTCCATGGCCGACGTGAGTAAGACATTTAAACATGTTAACCCTCGCAAGGCTGCCGGCCCAGACGGCATCCCTAACCGTGTCCTCGGAGCATACGCAGACCAGCTGGCTGGAGTGTTTACGGACATATTCAATCTCTCCCTATCCCAGTCTGCTGTCCCCACTTGCTTCAATATGTCCACCATTGTTCCTGTTCCCAAGAAAGTAAAGGTAACTGAACTAAATGACTATCGCCCCGTAGCACTCACTTCTGTCATCGTGAAGTGCTTTGAGAGGCTAGTTAAGGATCATATCACCTCTACCTTACCTGACACCCTAGACCCACTTCAATTTGCTTACCACCCCAATAGATCCACAGACGATGCCATCGCACTGCACACTGCTCTATCCCATCTGGATGAGGAATACCTATGTAAGAATGCTGTTAATTGACTATAGCTCAGCATTCAACACCATAGTACCCTCCAAGCTCATCATTAAGCTCGGGGCCCTGGGTCTGAATCCCACCCTGTGCAACTGGGTCCTGGACTTCCTGACGGGCCGCCCCCAGGTGGTGAAGGTAGATAAAAACACCTCCATTTCGCTGATCCTCAACACTGGGGCCCCACAAGGTTGCGTGCTCAGCCCCCTCCTGTACTCCCTGTTCACCCATGACTGCGTGGCCAAGCACGCCTCCAACTCAATCATCAAGTTTGCAGACGACTCAACAGTAGTAGGCCTGATTACCAACAATGACGAGACAGCCTACAGGGAGGAGGTGAGGGCCCTTGGAGTGTGGTGCCAGGAAAATAACCTCTCACTCAACGTCAACAAAACAAAGGAGCTGATCGTGGACTTCAGGAAACAGCAGAGGGAGCACACCCCTATCCACATCGCCGGGACCCCAGTGAAGGAGGAAAGCGTCAAGTTCCTCGGTGTACACATCACTGACGATCTGAAATGGTCCACCCACACAGACAGTGTGGTGAAGAAGGCGCAACAGCGCCTCTTCAACCTAAGGAGGGTGAAGAAATTTGGCTTGGCACCTAAAACCCTCACAAACTTTTACAGATGCACAACTGAGAGCATCCTGTCGGGCTATATCATCGCCTGGTACGGCAACTGCACCGCAGGCAACCGCAGGGCTCTCCAGAGGGTGATGCGGTCTGCCCAACGCATCACCGTGGGCAAACTACCTGCCCTCCAGGACACCTACAGCACCCGATGTCACAGGAAGGCCAAAAAGATCATCAAGGACAACAACCACCCGAGCCACTGCCTGTTCACCCCGCTATCATCCAGAAGGCGAGGTCAGTACAGGTGCATCAAAGCTGGGACCGAGAGACTGAAAAACTGCTTCCATCTCAAGGCCATCAGACTGTTAAATAGCCATCACTAGGCGGCTTCCACCCAGTTACGTAACCCTGCACCTTAGAGGCTGCTGCCCTTATACATAAACTTGAAATCACTGGCCACTTTAATAATGGAACACTAGTCACTCTAATCATGTTTACATATTTTTGCTTTACTCATCTCATATGTATATACTGTATTCTATTCTACTGTAGTCAATGCCACTCCATCTCGTCCTAATATTTATATTTTTCTTAATTCCATTATTTTACTTTTAGATTTGTGTGTATTGTTGTGAATTGTTAGATATTACTGCACTGTTGGAGCTAGAAACACTGGGGCGGCAGGTAGCTTAGTGGTTAAGAGCGTTGTGCCAGTAACCGAAAGGTCGCTGGTTCTAATCCCTGAGCCGACTAGGTGAAAAATCTGTCGATGTGCCCTTGAGCAAGGCACTTAACCCTAATTGCTCCTGTAAGTCGCTCTGGATAAGAGCGTCTGCTAAATGACAAAAAAAAAAAACACAAGCTTTTCGCTACACCCACAATAACATCTGCTAACATCTGTATGTGACTAATAAAATTTGATTTGATTTTGAATCACATATATATGCATTACGTAAGACACCACACCGTGGAAACGTCTAGGAGCAACAATGGCTCAGCCGCGAAGTGGTAGGCCACACAAGCTCACAGAACGAGACCGCCGAGTGATGAAGTGCATAGTGTGTAAAAATCATCTGTCCTCGGTTGCAACACTTCATGAAATGGGTTTCCATGGACGAGCAGCCGCACACAAGCCTAAGATCACCATGCGCAATGCCAAGTGTCGGCTGGAGTGGTGTAAAGCTCGCCGCCATTGGACTCTGGAGCAGTGGAAACGTTCTCTGGAGTGATGAATCACGCTTCACCATCTGGCAGTCCGATGTTTTAGTTAAATATTATATTTGTTTGGGCTTCTTGCGGTCAATTTTGCAGTCCACTAATTATTTATAATTATGTTCCGGCCCTCTGACCATCCACTCAAGAAAGAATCGGGCCACGGCTGAATCTAGTTGAGGATCCGTGATTTACAGGGCTATAGCATTCAGGAAAAATCTAGTTTGAATAGTTTGCTTGTAGAACCTCAAAAACGTTAGCTACAGATGCATTGAAAAAAGCGTTGTCCACAAGCTGATTGCTTTTTTGTAATTATCAGCCATTGGGATAACGGGGGTCAGAGCGTTCAGTTCCATTGTCCTCTCTTTTGTTCCCACCTAAAAGTGCAGATGACAGATTTCAAGCCTTTTTCTTTCCTCGCAGGCCTTTAAAAACATATTGAGTGGTTGAGCCCAGGACTGTCACTGGCACTCAGCAGAGGTCTGTTCACTTGGAAAGAATATGCATGAAAAACCTGTGGCGCTTAGATAATGACATCCAGAGAGAGAAATGTAAAGTACACACAGGCCCTGAATATCAAAACTAGATGATGAGCTGGCAGATTTCTGAAACAAAATGTCTGTTGAATTGTAGAAATAAATGTAGTGGTAAAATGCGGTTGATGATGATTGTGACGGTAATAGCACAGTATTCCATCAGGTACAAGCAAATATACCAGGTGTGCTTTCCAGAAAGCTGGCGGGCCTCACCGGCGGGCCTCTCTGCCCTTGGAGCCAGTTGGGAAAGCGTTTACATCCTCTCCTGTGATGTGGCCTCAACGATAATGAGAAATGAGTGTACGGTAGTGTATATTTTATTCCCCTGCCACGGTATCAAGGAATCGATCACTCGCTCTGCCAAATCCTGGAAAGAATATTCCTCCTCACCACCATGCCAGGTGGCAGCTCCCACACCATAATGGGCAGGGGGAGTACAGACAAACGCAGAGCTTCACTGCGGCTTGGTGGATATGCTGACGGCGAAGCAGGTCTTTCAATAAAGATTAATGCCGCTGTATGCAGTGCAGCCTCCTACGCCATGCTTTTGGATCAAGTACTGCAACTTCAGTTACCTTGTTGAACACAAATTGGTAGTCCACTTTTACAGATGATGGACTCTTTGGGACAATGGTTAAAAGCTAAATTCCAACTGAAACAAGTAGTGCACTAGTCAGCATGCAATTGTGCCATCTAGAAGCAGCAAATGGTGACACTGTCTCTCTGTGTCTTTAAAAGGGCACCAGGGTCAGACCATATCAGGGCTTTAAAAGATACACCAGGGTCAGACCATATCAGGGCTTTAAAAGATGCACCAGGGTCAGACCATATCAGGGCTTTAAAAGGTGCACCAGGGTCAGACCATATCAGGGCTTTAAAAGGTGCACCAGGGTCAGACCATATCAGGGCTTTAAAAGATGCACCAGGGTCAGACCATATCAGGGCTTTAAAAGGTGCACCAGGGTCAGACCATATCAGGGCTTTAAAAGATGCACCAGGGTCAGACCATATCAGGGCTTTAAAAGGTGCACCAGGGTCAGACCATATCAGGGCTTTAAAAGGTGCACCAGGGTCAGACCATATCAGGGCTTTAAAAGATGCACCAGGGTCAGACCATATCAGGGCTTTAAAAGATGCACCAGGGTCAGACCATATCAGGGCTTTAAAAGGTGCACCAGGGTCAGACCATATCAGGGCTTTAAAAGGTGCACCAGGGTCAGACCATATCAGGGCTTTAAAAGATGCACCAGGGTCAGACCATATCAGGGCTTTAAAAGGTGCACCAGGGTCAGACCATATCAGGGCTTTAAAAGATGCACCAGGGTCAGACCATATCAGGGCTTTAAAAGATGCACCAGGGTCAGACCATATCAGGGCTTTAAAAGGTGCACCAGGGTCAGACCATATCAGGGCTTTAAAAGATGCACCAGGGTCAGACCATATCAGGGCTTTAAAAGATGCACCAGGGTCAGACCATATCAGGGCTTTAAAAGATGCACCAGGGTCAGACCATATCAGGGCTTTAAAAGGTGCACCAGGGTCAGACCATATCAGGGCTTTAAAAGATGCACCAGGGTCAGACCATATCAGGGCTTTAAAAGATGCACCAGGGTCAGACCATATCAGGGCTTTAAAAGATGCACCAGGGTCAGACCATATCAGGGCTTTAAAAGGTGCACCAGGGTCAGACCATATCAGGGCTTTAAAAGATGCACCAGGGTCAGACCATATCAGGGCTTTAAAAGGTGCACCAGGGTCAGACCATATCACAGCCACAGTAGGAGAAGCAGACGGCTGATTTGAACTGAGATTTTTTTCCCCTTGTGAACCGACTTCTAAGAGATCTGAGTTTACTGTGTAAGTCAGTTAAATAGCGCTTGGCTGTTTTTTTTTTGGGATCAGTCGGCAATAGTTTCCACAACTGTGTGTGTGTAACTGTTTACTGGTAATGATGTCTGAATTCTAACGACCCCAGCCCATCCAGCTCCAGGTAATTTTATATAATGGTCAAAATGATTCGCTCCGTGCCGGGAATGACTGTGAGCAGTTTTGTTCCAGGCCATAAAACGTACATGTAACATTGTTGGGGCCTGGTTTAAACGTTTTAACATGAAATTGGATGAAGCAAGAAAACATCAGCATATTTAGGGTCACCGTGGCCAGTGTCATTGATTCAAAGAAGCATGGAGGGCATGTTTGTGTTCTGACCACTTGTGCTGAAAGTAGTTTGTCCTTGTTAAATGCTATTTGTATACACTGAGTGTACAAAACATTATGAACACCTGCTCTTTCCATGAAATGGACTGACTTGGTGAAAGCTAAGATCCCTTAGTGATGTCACTTGTTAAATCCACTTCAATCAGTGTAGATCAGCGGTGTCAAACTGTGTCAAGAACTGCAATGCTGCTGGGTTTTTCACGCTGAACAGTTTCCCATGTGTATCAAGAATGGTCCACCACCCAAAGGACATCTAGCCAACTTACATTTTACATTTTAGTCATTTAGCAGACGCTCTTATCCAGAGCGACTTGACTAAACTGTGGGAAGCATTGAAGTCAACATGGGCCAGCATCCCTGTGGAACGCTTTCGACACCTTGTAGAGTCCATGCCCCGACGAATTGAGGCTGTTCTGATGGGGGAGATGGGGGGGGCAACTCAAAATTAGGAAGGTGTTCCTAATGTGTTGTACACTCAGTGTATGTTACAATGCAAGAGACTGAGGTACAGTAGGCAACCGAAGTGTTCTGTGAAAAGCATGATATGTTTGAGGACAGAAAGGTCAAGGAAATGTTACCTATTTTTCCCATTATGGCCTCTTTTTGTGGTTGGAAACAAAAGCGTTCGTTTGAAACTCGGTCGGGTCCATTCGGGCTTTCCCCTCTTGCTAATTGGTTGTGAAGACAAGTGGGACAGCTCTGACCCCTGGAGTCCCTGTCTGAATGTGTGTTTCCTTTGCTTCCCTTCTCCCACCATCTCTCCTTCCCTCCCTCAACGTGAGCTCCCCAGCCCTCGACAAGCAAATAATCGACCGTCGTTCCACCGCACGTGTTCATATTCAAAAAGGACCTCAACTCAACCACAGTTTCCATCTGACAGCAAATTATACCTCCCAGAGTTTTTTTTCTGTCTGTATTGTAATGCCTATCACAATGCCAGGAATAACATCAAGACGCTGACCACCTCATTTTTAAATTGTATTCCATTATATAAAATCACTTTCAGTTTATTCTGTGGCAGTGGTAGAAAATGGAGCTCGTACATTTTGTGTAGTTAGTTTTGGCTCGAATATCGGTACTTTCTCGCTTCATTTGAAAAGACTTCATTCGATTTTTCATATGAGTCTGTTGAGGAGGGGAAAAAAGCCTTGTTCCATGCTTGGAAACACTTTTGTCGGCGTTGGAAGAAGTAAAGCGATAATCTGTCATTATCTCCATTATATATCACATGGAGGAAATTCCCACCTCCCATGTCAGACTCTCCCCTCTTGGCACATCAGAGCAACATGATCTCATAGCCTCCATGATACGGTACCATGATGCATATCGTGATACATACCTTGATACCGTACCGTGATACCGTACCATGATACATACCGTGATACCCTACCGTGCTACCGTACCATGATACATACCGTGATACATACCTTGATACCGTACCGTGATACCGTACCATGATACATACCGTGATACCGTACCGTGATACCATACCGTGATACCGTACCGTGATACCATACCGTGATACCGTACCGTGATACTTAACCAACATGGTGACAGTGTTCCCAGTTGTCTGTTTACCTTACCTGTACAATACACTCCAGGATTTACATCCCGTGTCAATGTGTCATGTTCTGTGCCAAGGACATGAATCTCAGCTCACGCCTTAACACGGTCTCCATAGCTTCCCTCATCTCACGCCTTAACATGGTCTCTCTAGCTTCCCTCATCTCACGCCTTAACACGGTCTCCATAGCTTCCCTCATCTCACGCCTTAACACGGTCTCCATAGCTTCCCTCATCTCACGCCTTAACACGGTCTCCATAGCTTCCCTCATCTCACGCCTTAACACGGTCTCCATAGCTTCCCTCATCTCACGCCTTAACACGGTCTCCATAGCTTCCCTCATCTCACACCTTAACACGGTCTCCATAGCTTCCCTCATCTCACGCCTTAACACGGTCTCCATAGCTTCCCTCATCTCACGCCTTAACACGGTCTCCATAGCTTCCCTCATCTCACGCCTTAACACGGTCTCTATAGCTTCCCTCATCTCACGCCTTAACACGGTCTCCATAGCTTCCCTCATCTCACGCCTTAACACGGTCTCCATAGCTTCCCTCATCTCACGCCTTAACACGGTCTCCATAGCTTCCCTCATCTCACGCCTTAACACGGTCTCCATAGCTTCCCTCATCTCACGCCTTAACACGGTCTCCATAGCTTCCCTCATCTCACGCCTTAACACGGTCTCCATAGCTTCCCTCATCTCACGCCTTAACACGGTCTCCATAGCTTCCCTCATCTCACGCCTTAACACGGTCTCCATAGCTTCCCTCATCTCACGCCTTAACACGGTCTCCATAGCTTCCCTCATCTCACGCCTTAACACGGTCTCCATAGCTTCCCTCATCTCACGCCTTAACACGGTCTCCATTGACCAGATAAACGGTCCAGTCCTATATATATATATATATATCTATCAGGTTATGATCTGTGGAGATGCAACACGTTCACACAAGGGGAAAAGAATAGACCAGAAGTCTTGGAACACTGTACTAGCACCCTAACACTATGGTCAAGGGGCCTGTTTGAGGTGTACTAGCACCCTAACACTATGGTCAAGGGGCCTGTTTGAGGTGTACTAGCACCCTAACACTATGGTCAAGGGGCCTGTTTGAGGTGTACTAGCACCCTAACACTATGGTCAAGGGGCCTGTTTGAGGTGTACTAGCACCCTAACACTATGGTCAAGGGGCCTGTTTGAGGTGTACTACACCCTAACACTATGGTCAAGGGGCCTGTTTGAGGTGTACTAGCACCCTAACACTATGGTCAAGGGGCCTGTTTGAGGTGTACTAGCACCCTAACACTATGGTCAAGGGGCCTGTTTGAGGTGTACTACACCCTAACACTATGGTCAAGGGGCCTGTTTGAGGTGTACTAGCACCCTAACACTATGGTCAAGGGGCCTGTTTGAGGTGTACTAGCACCCTAACACTATGGTCAAGGGGCCTGTTTGAGGTGTACTAGCACCCTAACACTATGGTCAAGGGGCCTGTTTGAGGTGTACTAGCACCCTAACACTATGGTCAAGGGGCCTGTTTGAGGTGTACTAGCACCCTAACACTATGGTCAAGGGGCCTGTTTGAGGTGTACTAGCACCCTAACACTATGGTCAAGGGGCCTGTTTGAGGTGTACTAGCACCCTAACACTATGGTCAAGGGGCCTGTTTGAGGTGTACTAGCACCCTAACACTATGGTCAAGGGGCCTGTTTGAGGTGTACTAGCACCCTAACACTATGGTCAAGGGGCCTGTTTGAGGTGTACTAGCACCCTAACACTATGGTCAAGGGGCCTGTTTGAGGTGTACTAGCACCCTAACACTATGGTCAAGGGGCCTGTTTGAGGTGTACTAGCATGGAGGGCGAGGAGGAGTGAGGGTGAGAACTAAGGGGGGAGTGGGTAAGGCTGAGGACTAAGGGGGGAGAGTGAGGCTGAGGACTAAGGGGGGAGAGTAAGGCTGAGGACTAAGGGGGAAGAGTGAGGCTGAGGACTGGGGGGGAGTGAGGCTGAGGACTGGGGGGGGGGTGAGGGTGAGGGTGAGAACTAAGGGGGGAGAGTGAGGCTGAGGACTAAGGGGGGTGCGGGTAAGGCTGAGGCCTGGGGTGGAGAGTGAGGCTGAGGACTAAGGGGGGAGCGGGTAAGGCTGAGGACTAAGGGAGGAGCGGGTAAGGCTGAGGACTGGGGGGGAGAGTGAGGCTGAGGACTGGGGGGGAAGAGTGAGGCTGAGGACTAAGGGGGGAGTGGGTAAGGCTGAGGACTGGGGGGGGAGAGTGAGGCTGAGGACTAAGGGAGGAGCGGGTAAGGCTGAGGCCTGGGGGGGAGAGTGAGGCTGAGGACTAAGGGAGGAGCGGGTAAGGCTGAGGACTGGGGGGGAGAGTGAGGCTGAGGACTAAGGGGGGAGCGGGTAAGGCTGAGGACTAAGGGAGGAGCGGGTAAGGCTGAGGACTGGGGGGGAGAGTGAGGCTGAGGACTGGGGGGGAGAGTGAGGCTGAGGACTAAGGGGGGAGCGGGTAAGGCTGAGGACTAAGGGAGGAGCGGGTAAGGCTGAGGACTGGGGGGGAGAGTGAGGCTGAGGACTAAGGGAGGAGCGGGTAAGGCTGAGGACTAAGGGAGGAGCGGGTAAGGCTGAGGACTGGGGGGGAGAGTGAGGCTGAGGACTAAGGGGGGAGTGGGTAAGGCTGAGGACTGGGGGGGGAGAGTGAGGCTGAGGACTAAGGGAGGAGCGGGTAAGGCTGAGGCCTGGGGGGGAGAGTGAGGCTGAGGACTAAGGGAGGAGCGGGTAAGGCTGAGGACTGGGGGGGAGAGTGAGGCTGAGGACTAAGGGAGGAGCGGGTAAGGCTGAGGACTAAGGGAGGAGCGGGTAAGGCTGAGGACTGGGGGGGAGAGTGAGGCTGAGGACTAAGGGGGGAGTGGGTAAGGCTGAGGACTGGGGGGGGAGAGTGAGGCTGAGGACTAAGGGAGGAGCGGGTAAGGCTGAGGACTGGGGGGGGGGGGGGGGAGTGAGGCTGAGGAGGCTGAGGGGGGGGGAGTGAGGCTGAGGACGGGGGGGGAGAGTGAGGCTGAGGACTAAGGGAGGAGCGGGTAAGGCTGAGGACTGGGGGGGGGGGGGGGGAGTGAGGCTGAGGAGGGGGGGGGGGAGTGAGGCTGAGGACGGGGGGTGTTGGCTGATGACAAAAAAATAAAGATATGGTGCTGAAGAATACAGTTACTTTCCAGGGTTGGGTGTTCCATGCAAGGGGCAGACAGCCGGATGCCAGGGTTGGGTGTGCCACTCTGGGGAAGACAGAGGACCCGGGGCGTGGGTGTGGTCTGTTTTACCAGATGGATAGCCACCTGAGCCAGGGTTGGGTGGGTTGGGAGTACTTTTGCCAGTACACACAGAAATAGTCTACCTGGGCATGGTGCAAGGCACACCTTTCCTCGGGGTCAGACAGTCCAGGATGGTGTGCTGTCACAATGGTTCCACAGCTGGTGTCCACCCTTTATTTGTTGGAAACACTGTCCAGACGGGTTTCCCCTGCCGTTTGGGACCCCAGCGTAAATCCCACTTGTTTTGATCCCTTCATTATGTTTCGATCATGTTTTGATCATGTTTTCCATTTCATAGCTTTCAACCCTTTTTTTTCTTTTTCTTTTTTTTTACAGTAAAATGGGTTTTCAATCTGTGTTATGGTAACCGGCGTAAATCCACACTACTGCATTCAGCATTCATTAACGCTGTGTCCGTGTCATCTCAGTCTGGGCAGGGGAGTAGAGACTTCAGGCTACTCTCTCTAAGACCCCACGCTCCAGTGTCTAAGAAGGATTAGCTGTTGATGCTATTACCATCCCTCACCATTGTCAGACAAGCAATTTGGGAAATCCTGCAGCACCGAAGGATCTGGGCAATTTTCTGAGTGAAATATATATCCCGTCAAAAGATTGTAAAGCGAAGCGGGGAAGGAACTGCCCCTACTAGGGGGAGTATACAACCCCCAAAGAGGGGCTCAGGTGATTGTCTGCACAGGCAGGCACTCCTCCCCAGCTATAGGATAGTCCTGTTTTCAAGTTTCCGCTCCGCCCCAGACAAAAAGCAGAAACTAATTCCAAAAAATATCCAGTTACATAAAAGGCTGGGGGCCATTCTGGTTCTGTTCTGCTGTATGTTGGGGAGGCTGCACAGCTGCAGATGGCAGGCTGATGACCTAATGATAACTCTGAGAAAGCAGTTCCCGAGTGGCGCAGCGGTCTAAGGCACTGCATTTCAGCGCTTGAGGCGTCACTACAGACCCCCCTGGTTCGATTCCAGGCTGTATCACAACCGGCCCGTGATTGGGAGTCCCATAGGGCGGCGCACAATTGGCCCAGCGTCGTTTCGGGTTTGGCCGGTGTAGGCCGTCATTGTAAATAAGAATTTGTTCTTAACTGACTTGCCTAGTTAAAAAATAAATAAAAAATAAAATGAAATTATAACTCTGAGAAAGCAGTTCATGAGGGGAGCCAGGGTGAATCCCTCAGACAGAGAGCACCCAGAAGTCCTCCAACTCACTCTCAATTATTCATGTCTGTCTGTGAGGGTTGGTAAGAGCATCATGTTTGTCGATTTTATAATAAACAAATCATGCAGAGTACAACTAAAAGACGCTGATTGGATGAAAGAGGATGACTGACTGACTGATTGGACGAAAGAGGAAATGAGTGAACAGAAATGTAGGTGTAAATGAAGGATAAGCTGTTTACTCCTTGTCCCTCTTCTCCCAGCTGATCAGCCGGAAGGACAAGGCCACGTTTGAGAAGCTGGACTTCTTGACATCCAAAGAGGACAACTACACGCGCATGAGGGAGTACATCCGCTCTCTCAAGATAACGCCATGCATCCCCTACCTGGGTAAGTCCCTAACCCCTACCTGGGTAAGTCCCTAACCCCTACCTGGGTAAGTCCCTAACCCCTACCTGGGTAAGTCCCTAACCCCTACCTGGGTAAGTCCCTAACCCCTACCTGGGTAAGTCCCTAACCCCTACCTGGGTAAGTCCCTAACCCCTACCTGGGTAAGTCCCTAACCCCTACCTGGGCAAGTCCCTAACCCCTACCTGGGCAAGTCCCTAACCCCTACCTGGGCAAGTCCCTAACCCCTACCTGGGTAAGTCCCTAACCCCTACCTGGGTAAGTCCCTAACCCCTACCTGGGTAAGTCCCTAACCCCTACCTGGGTAAGTCCCTAACCCCTACCTGGGTATGTCCCTAACCCCTACCTGGGTAAGTCCCTAACCCCTACCTGGGTAAGTCCCTAACCCCTACCTGGGTAAGTCCCTAACCCCTACCTGGGTAAGTCCCTAACCCCTACCTGGGTAAGTCCCTAACCCCTACCTGGGTAAGTCCCTAACCCCTACCTGGGTAAGTCCCTAACCCCTACCTGGGTAAGTCGCTCTCATCATTTGTATCAATCATTTGTCATTTGTTTTGCAAACTCTGCAGTACAGAAACACCGCTAGCCAAACATCAGTCTATTCAGGTGTGCAATTGAAATTAATGGGCAATTAATAGGCCCTGTTCATAAACCATGTCGGGGGCATTTGTTTACACCTTGTTCAGTCTTGTTACCTCAGCTAGCTAGCTAGCTAGCTAGCTAACAACCTGGGAATTTTACCAGTATATCCACAGAAAGAATGGAAAAGGGATATCTTCTTCAGGAGAGCAATGATCATAGCAATGAATGAATGACAGACAGATCTCTTGCAAGTCGTCACTCACAAACTTTACGCTTTTAAAGGGACAGTGTACCATTTTTTACCTTATGCATCTCAATAGGTAGTGCTTTTAAACAATGACAGGGTTTTGGATCAACATAATAGGTTTTTATAATAAACAAATGTATTTTACAGAGTTAAATATTAGTTTCTAGGGCACAACATGTGCTTCAAAAGTAGCTAGAATTCATATAGGCCCAACGTAGGCTATATCTCAATAAATAAATTAAAAAACATCTCTATGGTGTGTCTACATTTTGTTGTGCTGCTAACTTTTCAAACTGGGAACACCAGTGCTATGAAAAAATGTTAATTTATTTATTTAATCATGTAGTTACCAAAAAAGTGTTAAACAAAATATTTTAGATTCTTCAAAGTAGCCAACCTTTGCCTTGATGACAGCTTTGCGCACTCTTGGCATTCTCTCAACCAGCTTCATGAGGTAGTCACCTGGCATTCTCTCAACCATTCGTTTGAACCCTTTTCCATCATCAACCCATTGTCTCACGTCAGATGGCGTCACTTTGCCTCGATGCTCGTCCCTCAACCGATCGGTCTTGTAGGACATGGAACTTGTATTCAAATTTGAATATTGAGCATCCGCCATTTAAAAAATTTAAACACGGTTCCAAATTTCACAATATGACTCCATGAAATAGACAGAATAACTAGTTAGCTAAATTATTACAAACACTGTGACAGTGATTTAATAGTTTGCAATTGTTAGGTACCAGTTTGTTTTCTCCTACACAAATTCTGTGCCAGGACGTTGGTCGCCAGCGCAGTGATCAGCTGTGTAGCTAACTATTGTCGCTAGCTAGCTTACTGACACAGTTAGCTAGCTAGTTAGCTCATCCTTCACTGACATCAAAAGCTTGCTTAGCCTGTTTTAAATTACCCTGATGTTGTAGACATGCATCCCCACAATTAAGAGAAACTGACTTATCAGAAATCAGTCCGTAGATCAGCATGTTTCTCTGCGATCGTATCGTTGGATCAGCTGAGCACAGTCAGGCTCTATACTCTATATCCCTCATATTCACATCTGGAATGTTTTTATCAGGGACTGATTTAGACCTGGGACACCAGGTGGGTGCAATTTAATGAACAGGTAGATCAGAACCAGCCGGCTCTGGACCTCGTAGGGTAAGCTGTTGAATACCCCTGCTCTAGACTACATACGAATCTAATTCAAATCTAATCACGCAAGGTATTTTCTATCCATATAATCTGAAGATTATCTACATTTTTTACATTTTACATTTTTAGTCATTTAGCAGACGCTCTTATCCAGAGCGACTTACAGGCGCAATTAGGGTTAAGTGCCTTGCTTAAGGGCACAGACAGATTTTTCACCTAGTCGGCTCGGGGATAAGAGCGTAGTACCTAGTTGCATTTGGTGGGTCGGATGAAGAGGGGTAATTGTGTGGTTCTACAGTAGCCCTCCTCTGACCCAGTTTCCTATTATCGCACAGAGTTCTTGCCAACTCAGACTGGTATTTTAATGACAGAAGCATGAAAACGACGTCAGGCCCATCTCACACAAACCTCCAGGGGACTTTATTAATATGCTCAGTTCATAGGGACTGGGCCGGTCCGAACCTCCCTGCTGGTCTTTTGTTGCTCTGGAAGTGTTGGCGGCCATTAGCGGTGAGACTGGGTGTTGGTAAGGGGCTCTGTGCCCGGGCAGGTCAAGGGGCGGATCCCCTCTTTGTGGAACTGACAGCCTCAAACGGTGGAGCTTGATAAAGACTGCCATGCCCTGTCCCCCAATCACTCCACACTCTCTCTGTGGACTCACCTCCCTCCTCCTTTCCTCATTCCTTACCTAAAGAGCAGTGAGGTCTCAGTTTTCCAGGTTTGTTCCGTGGTCGTGTCAGCAAAGCAAAGGGAGGCATGTTTCCTTCGGCTAGTGTGAGCTAATTACAATGGAAACCAAATGTGTTCCACGCCGACGTCATTTGATAATCACAAATAATCTCTTCTTAATAATCCCTTTTTTTTTCTTCTGTTTTGCTCAAACCTACTAGGGGACGGGCCTCTGTTTTTAAGTTGAAACTACTACACCAAACCAAACCTTGGTAAAAAAAAGAAGAAAGTCTTCAGACATCTTCAAGAAGCAGGTTCCCTTCGCAGACCTGCCCACCTTGGTGTGCCAATACAGGGTTCACTGAGCAGTGGTGTATTTGGCAACTTTAGTTGTGAATGATACAAACCTTAGAATCAAAAGATATGTAATCGGTATGCATTGGTGTAAAGTACTTAAGTAAATATACTTGAAAGTACTACTTAAGTCGTTTTTTGGAGTATCTGTACTTTACTATTGATATTTTTGACAACTTTTACTTTTACTTCACTACATTCCTAAAGAAAATAATGTACTTTTTACTCCGTACATTTTCCCTGACACCCAAAAGTACTCATTACATTTTGACAGGAAAATGGTAGAATTCATGCACTTATCAAGAGATCATCCCTACTGCCTCTGATCTGGCAGACTCACTAAACACACACGCTTCATTTGTAAATTATGTCTTACTGTTTGAGTGTGGCCCTGGCTATCCATAAATAAAAAAACAAGAAAATGGTGCCATCTGGTTTGTTTATATAGGGAATATTAAATTATTTGTACTTTAACTTTCAATACTTAAGTATATTTTAGCAATTACATTTACTTTTGATACTTAAGTATATTTAAAACCAAATACGTTAACTTTTACTCAAGTAGTATTTTACTGGGTGACTTTCACTTTTACTTGAGTAATTTTCTATTAAGGTATCTTTACTTTTACTCAGGTATGACAATTGTGTACTTTTTCCACCACTGTCACTGAGTATCAGCTGTGTTTGTCTTCCTCATTCTCTGGCCAGTCGCATTAGCACTCTTTCAGGCCAGGAAAATAGGATTTGTCTCTGCCGTACCAGTTATGGCATCTGTTTATGTATTACTGTGTCATGTTCACAATGTGCCTACTCAATGCCCCTAGAATGAGGAACAATCCAGCTGTTGTTCCCATCATAATACCTCAAGTCCTGTCCTGACGGCCATTATTAGCCAATACCATCACTTGTTTAGTGTAAACAAACTCAAAGCCGACACTCTTCAAACGGCCCTCGGAGAGCAGAGCTTTTGAAGTGAAATTATATGGCCCGGCTACATTGTGCTAACCAATGAGTGAATGGAAGAGAGGCGTTGTCGTCTAACTATTACTGTCTCCATTAGATTGAGGACAGAATGGGCACTGTGTACTGGTTTTGATCACATGCCAGACTGCTAAGTGACCAAAAGTATGTGGACTCCTGCTCGTCGAACATCTCATTCCAAAATCATGGGCATTAATATGGAGTTGGTCCCTCCTTTGCTGCTATAACAGCCTCCACTCTTCTGGGAAGGTTTTCCACTAGATGTTGGAACATTGCTGTAGGGACTTGCTTCCATTCAGCCACACGCATTAGTGAGGTCGGGCACTGATGTTGGGCGATTAGGGCTGGCTCGCAGTCTGCGTTCCAATTCATCCCAAAGGTGTTCGATGGGGTTGAGGTCAAGGCTCTGTGCAGGCCAGTAAAGTTCTTCCACACAGATTTCGACAAATAATTTGGACCTCACTTGGTGCACGGGGGCATTGTCATGCTGAAACAGGAAAGGGCCTTCCCCAAACTGTTGCCACAAAGTTGGAAGCACAGAATCGTCTAGAATTTCATTGTATGCTGTAGTGTTAAGATTTCCCTTCACTGGAACTAAGGGGCCTAGGCCGAACCATGAAAAACAGCCCCAGACCATTGTTCTTCCACCACCAAACTTTACAGTTGGCACTATGCATTCTGGCAGATAGCGTTCTCCTGGCATCCGCCAAACCCAGATTTGTCTATCTTACTGCCAGATGGTGATTCATCACTCCAGAGAACGTGTTTCCACTGCTCCAGAGTCCACTGGCGATTTGTCCACGCTTCAGCACTCAGCGGTCCCGTTCTGTGAGCTTGTGTGGCCTACCACTTCGTAGCTGAGCCGTTGTTGACCCTAGGTGTTTCCACTTCACAATAACAGTTGACCGGGGCAGCTCTAGCAGGGCAGAAATTTGATGAACTGCCTTGTAGGAAAGGTGGTGTCCTATGACGGTGCCACGTTGAAAGTCACTGAGCTTTTCAGGAAGGTTATTCTACTGCCAATGTTTGTCTATGGAGATTGCATGGCTGTGTGCTCGATTTTATACACCTGTCAGCAAACGGGTGTGGCTGAAATAACCGAATCTACTAATTTTAAGGGGTGTCCACATACTTTTCAATACACTACCGGTCAAAAGTTTTAGAACACCTACTCATTCAAGGGTTTTTCTTTATTTTTACTATTTTCTACATTTGTGGGATAATAGTGAAGACATCAAAACTATGAAATAACACATGGAATCATGTAGTAAATATATTTTATATTTGAGATTCTTCAAATAGCCACCCTTTGCCTTGACAGCTTTGCACGCTCTTGGCATTCTCTCAACCAGCTTCATGAGGTAGTCACCTGGAATGCATTTAAATTAACAGGTGTGCCTTGTTAAAAGTTAATTTGTGGAATTAATTTCCTTCTTAATGCGTTTGAGCCAATCAGTTATGTTGTGACAAGGTGGGGGGGTATACAGAAGATAGCCCTATTTGGTAAAAGACCAAGTCCATACTATGGCAAGAACAGCTCAAATAAGCAAAGAGAAATGACAGTCCATCATTACTTTAAGACATGAAGGTCAGTCAATATGGAATATTTCAAGAACTTTGAAAGTTTCTTCAAGTGCAGTCGCAAAAACCATCAAACTCTATGATGAAACTGGCTCTCATGAGGACCACCACAGGAATGGAAGACCCAGAGTTACCTCTGCTGCAGAGGATAAGTTCATTAGAGTTAACTGCACCTCAGAAATTGCAGCTCAAATAAATACTTCACAGAGTTCAAGTAACAGACACATCTCAACATCAACTGTTCAGAGGAGACTGTGTGAATCAGGCCTTCATGGTCGAATTGCTGCAAAGAAAACACTACTAAAGGACACCAATAATAAGAGACTTGCTTGGGCCAAGAAACACGCGCAATGGACATTAGACCGGTGGAACTTTGTCCTTTTGGTCTGGAGTCCGAATGTGAGATTTTTGGTTCCTGCCGCAGTGTCTTTGTGAGATGAACGGATTATCTCCATGTATATTTCCCACCGTAAAGCATGGAGGAAGAGGTGTTATGGTGTGGGGGTGCTTTGCTGGTGACGCTTGTCTGTGATTTATTTAGAATTCATGGCACACTTAACCAGTGTGGCTACCACAGCATTCTGCAGCGATACGCCATCCCATCTGGTTTGGGCTTAGTGGGACTATCATTTGTTTTTCAACCGGACAATGACCCATCACAACTCCAGGCTGTATAAGTTATATTTGACCAAGAATGAGAGTGATGGAGTGCTGCATCAGAAGACCTGGCCTCCACAATCCCCCGACCTCAACCCAATTGAGATGGTTTGGGATGAGTCGGACCGCAGAGTGAAGGAAAAGCAGCCAACAAGTGCTCAGCATATGTGGGAACTCCTTCAAGACTGTTGGAAAAGCATTCCAGGTGAAGCTGGTTGAGAGAATGCCAAGAGTGTGCAAAGCTGTCATCAAGGCAAAGGGTGGCTATTTGAAGAATATAAAATATAAAATATATTTAGATTTGTTTAACAATTTTTTGGTTGCTACATGATTCCATATGTGTTATTTCATAGTTTTGATGTCTTCACTATTATTCTACAATATAGAAAATAGTAAAAAAAAATAAGAAAAACCCTTGAATTAGGTGTTCTAAAACTTTTGACCGGTAGTGTATATAGTGTACATTTCCCAAAGCTGATCTCTCTACCCATTCTGCGTTTTTGTTTTTGTGTGCAAGGTCCTCCCCCTTTTCAATGAGTTTAAGGCATTTATGATACCAGAGCAGTTTCTCAGACTCATTGGAAACCGAGCTTGTCATAACAGCCAAGACCGGGGGATAAGAATAGTGCTTTGACTGGAGCTGTTTGAGTGTCGGCGAGGTTAAACCAGTCCCTTGGGTTGCCTATTTAAATTGTTGACTATTTTGTCTCATTTTGGGCATCGTGGCCTTGTTGGCCCCTCGGAGTAGTTAAGAACTCCATAGAAAGAGGCAGGGGTCCTAACGCCTATGGAGACCACCATCACTAAGCCCCCCTCTCTCTCTGTCTCTCTCTCTGTCTCTCTCTCTGTCTCTCTCTCTCTCTCTCTCTCTCTCCCCGATGTGTATCTGTCCCAGTTTCTATCTGGGTGCTGTATCATTTCATTCACCTCCACAGCTGTCCAAAAGAAAACACCAAAGAGGCTGTACATAGTTTATTATACACTGGTTCGAGCCCTGAATGCTCTGTTTTTATTACAAGGCTCTGGTAATACACAGCAGTTTGATACCTTACAAAAATAACCTTAATGAGGACGACTTATGTACAGAGAGGACTGGATTATTGACGTGACGTTGTGTGAACAGTACAGGGAACCTCTTGTCTGACGTGTGAAAAGTACGGGAACCTCTTGTTTGAGATTGTGTGAACACTACAGGGAACCTCTTGTTTGAGATTGTGTGAACACTACAGGGAACCACTTGTCTGTATTCTGTCGAGGTTGAGAAACTGAAGCGTGAGTTTGGGATCTCACCCAAAAGGGATTTGTAATGATCGAGTTTGACACACTTGGTCTCGTTGTGACGGCAGGTAGCCTAGTGGTTAGAGCGTTGGCCCAGTAACCGTAATATTGATTACTGCATTGTTGGGTTTAGAGCTTGCAAGAAAGGCATTTCACTGTACTTGTGCATGTGACATTAAAAACTTGAAACTTAATTGCTCCAGGTTCGCCGTCAATCATGGCAGGCCCTGGCCGGGACCCCACTCTCTGAGGGTGTCTCAGGGGGAGTGGGATATGCAAGAAAACACATCTCCATTTCACACCACACACTGTACAGGTTACACATTTGTGCTTGTGTGAAACAGGACACATACAGTGAGGGGGAAAAAGTATTTGATCCCCTGCTGATTTTGTACGTTTGCCCACTGACAAAGACATGATCAGTCTATAATTTTAATGGTAGGTTTATTTGAACAGTGAGAGACAGAATAACAACAAAAAAATCCAGAAAAACGCATGTCAAAAATGTTATAAATTGATTTGCATTTTAATGAGGGAAATAAGTATTTGACCCTTCTGCAAAACATGAATTAGTACTGTGTGGCAAAACCCTTGTTGGCAATCACAGAGGTCAGATGTTTCTTGTAGTTGGCCACCAGGTTTGCACACATCTCAGGAGGGATTTTGTCCCACTCCTCTTTGCAGATATTCTCCAAGTCATTAAGGTTTCGAGGCTGACGTTTGGCAACTCGAACCTTCAGCTCCATCCACAGATTTTCTATGGGATTAAGGTCTGGAGACTGGCTAGGCCACTCCAGGACCTTAATGTGCGTATTCTTAAACCACTCCTTTGTTGCCTTGGCCGTGTGTTTTGGGTCATTGTCATGCTGGAATACCCATCCACGACCCATTTTCAATGCCCTGGCTGAGGGAAGGAGGTTCTCACCCAAGATTTGACGGTACATGGCCCCGTCCATCGTCCCTTTGATGCGGTGAAGTTGTCCTGTCCCCTTAGCAGAAAAACACCCCCAAAGCATAATGTTTCCACCTCCATGTTTGACGGTGGGGATGGTGTTCTTGGGGTCATAGGCAGCATTCCTCCTCCTCCAAACACAGCGAGTTGAGTTGATGCCAAAGAGATCCATTTTGGTCTCATCTGACCACAACACTTTCACCCAGTTCTCCTCTGAATCATTCAGATGTTCATTGGCAAACTTCAGACGGCCCTGTATATGTGCTTTCTTAAGCAGGGGGACCTTGCGCTGCAGGATTTCAGTCCTTCACGGCGTAGTGTGTTACCAATTGTTTTCTTGGTGACTATGGTCCCAGCTGCCTTGAGATCATTGACAAGATCCTCCCGTGTAGTTCTGGGCTGATTCCTCACCGTTTTCATGATCATTGCAACTCCACGAGGTGAAATCTTGCATGGAGCCCCAGGCCGTGGGAGATTGACAGTTATTTTGTGTTTCATCCCTTTGCGAATAATCGCACCAACTGTTGTCAACTTCTCACCAAGCTGCTTGGCGATGGTCTTGTAGCCCATTCCAGCCTTGTGTAGGTCTACAATCTTGTCCCTGACATCCTTGGAGAACTCTTTGGTCTTGGCCATGGTGGAGAGTTTGGAATCTGATTGATTGATTGCTTCTGTGGACAGGTGTCTTTTATACAGGTAACAAGCTGAGATTAGGAGCACTCCCTTTAAGAGTGTGCTCCTAATCTCAGCTCGTTACCTGTATAAAAGACAATTGGGAGCCAGAAATCTCTCTGATTGAGAGGGGGTCAAATAC
This sequence comes from Coregonus lavaretus, assembly GCF_964263955.1. NCBI lineage: Eukaryota > Metazoa > Chordata > Actinopteri > Salmoniformes > Salmonidae > Coregonus > Coregonus lavaretus. Next base: position 75,923,263 of record NC_139991.1, read on the forward strand.
TTATTTCCCTCATTAAAATGCAAATCAATTTATAACATTTTTTACATGCGTTTTTCTGGCCTTTTTTGTTGTTATTCTGTCTCTCACTGTTCAAATAAACCTACCATTCAAATTATAGACTGATCATTTCTTTGTCAGTGGGCAAACGTAAAAAATCAGCAGGGGATCAAATACTTTTTTCCCTCACTGTATATAACCCCTATTTGACCTCAAAATACTCAGAGCAATTGGACTCATAAGATCGCCCATCTGAATCAATGAAGCTGCAACGTTGTTCTTTACCCTCGTCCATCTTGCCTTAAAGCTCGGACTGCATGAAAGGAGATTATAATGGTTGTGAGAGGTTAACTGGGATTGTCGGGTGTCGTTTGGACGGTGGTTAGTTACGTAACCGGTGGGCCGTTTGTCCATAAAAAAATGTGTGTGTCTGCACTTTAAAAAGGTATCTTCACTGAACATATATTTTGATGGCGTACTTTTGGCAAGGCCCTTTCGATGGCATCACCATCACCTTTCAACTTCAGGTCTTCCCTTGCCCTCCTGCTGGTAAACAATAATACATCCATAGTGTCAACACCTCTGGGGGCATCCATAGTGTCAACACCTCTGGGGGCATCCATAGTGTCAACACCTCTGGGGGAGGTTGGATAGATTGGTTGACCCCATTCTCCCTAATGGTTCATTAGGACAAGCGATGAAGACTCCTTTCCAAGCACCTCTCCATCCTCCCCTTCCACTCCTCCCTCATCTTCCTCCCCTCCCTCTCCATCCTCCCCTCTCCCCCTTCCTCCCCTCCCTCTCCATCCTCCCCTCCCTCTCCCCCTTCCTCCCCTCCCTCTCCATCCTCTCCTTCCTCCCCTCCCTCTCCCCCCTCTCCATCCTCCCCTTCCTCCCCTCCCCTCCCTCTCCCCCTCTCCATCCTCCCCTCCCTCTCCATCTAACCCCTTCCTCCCCTCCCCTCCCTCTTCCTCCCCTCCCTCTCCATCCTCCCTCCCCTCCCTCTCCTTCCTCCCTCTCCTTCCTCCCCTCCCTCCACTTCCTCCGCTCCCTCTCCATCCTCCCCTCCCTCCCCTCCCTCTCCATCCTCCCCTCCCTCCCCTCCCTCTCCCCCTTCCTCCCCTCCCTCTCCATCTTCCCCTTCCTCCCCTCCCTCTCCTTCCTCCCCTCCCTCTCCATCCTCCCCTCCCTCCCCATCATCTCCATCCTCCCCTCCCTCCCCATCATCTCCATCCTCCCCTCCCTCCCCTCCCTCTCCAATTCTCCCCATCCTCTCCATCCTCCCCTTTCTCCCCTCCCTCTCCTCCCTCCCCTCCCTCTCCTCCCTCCCCTTCTGCTCCATCCTCCCCTTTCCTCTGTATCCTCCCCTTCGAACCCCATGACACTCACCCAGCCAGCCAGCCACCCCTCCCCAATAGAGAATTCCTCACAGTAGCTGAGCAGATCTGAAGTTGCCGCGAATCTCTGCTCTGCTGTGGAAATGAATGAGCTTCTTTGTTGGCTCAGTTGTTTCGCCAAAATAAAGACACTTGTTAGATCAAAATGACTTATGGTAAACTACAGGGAAATATATATCTTTCTAAATAAATAGTTGGTTTACCCTCCTGTAAATAATCTAGGCTTAAAATGTTGGCAGGAACGAAAACAAACTAGTAGCAATTTATTTTCCAGTAAGTGTTTTTGGATGGGGTCACCGGATATGAATTCCTGTGTCACTTTTCCTCAAAGTATAAAACTCAAAGCATCAGTACTAATAATATTGCATAACAGCCAGATAACCGTAGTGACTCGAAACCGTCAAAAAACGTTCTTTATGGAGATTTGCTATATGTATATTTATGAACAACAACAAAAAAAAACATAAAAATATTTCCCCTTTTTCACAACCAATGAATAAACTGTAATGCAAACTTCTCTCTTGGTTTCATTTGTCGGCAGCTGTAGAGCAACACAATGAAAGCCGGCACCATCACTTCTGCATTCGTTCAGCATATGTGCAAAGTCAGTGTCCGAAAGGCACAGGTCCTGTGTCTTTTTTAATTGCAATTGTTTCGCAAGCTCCTCAGAGGGAACTTGACTGCCCTGCTAGTTCAACGAGAAGGTAAACCATGTGGAACTGTGCCTCCAAAGAACGCTAGATGAGTTCTGCGAGAGGGCTTTGAACCCCTTGTGGGGGAAAAACACCACACTGGCCCTGTGAGCCATACAGAAGACAGCCATTGCACTTTTATGCTATATCTATATATTTATGTACGTAAAGAGATAAAGGAATCAAAAGAAAACAAAAGGACAGAAGCTGAAATGAATTGCACCTATTCTCAGGACAGAGGAAACGGGGGTCACGTTGGAGGAAATGCCCATTCAAAAAAAATAATAATAACAAAAGGTTTCCTGCGGTTGGTTCTCGCTCTGCGAACTGTGATCTTAGTGGAAGGTGTTGGGGTTGGGCCGGATCATCATGGACACTTTCTTCAGGGAGTAAGCGCCGCCGCGGAACTCGGCCCAGTAGACGCCGTCCTGGTAGCGGCTGCGGTAGTGGCCTCCCCGGTACCACACGCCGTTCAGATTGGAGTGAGCACAGGCATTATACCACCAGCCACCCTTCTGGTAATGGGCACAGTTACCTAAAAAAAAATGATGCAGTATGTAGTCAATGCAAAGTAGAGCTTTTAAGTGGCAAATCAATGTGTTTAAATGTTTTTATTTATTTTATTTTTTTATCAATAATCTCCGTATTTTACCCAAACCGTTTTCCATTTCTTATATAGTACAGTTGCTCTAAAGCTGAATACGTATTCCTCATAACAATGCTTTCAAAAGGCTTATACTTGTGCTGCCCAAATTCACACAGAGGACCTAGCTCTGCCCATGCGGTTTGATCAGAAATCAGTACAGTCTGTCCCACTGTGCAAACCCTCGGGTTAATACTCTTTGGCAAAGTCCCCCATAGGTGGTCTTTTAATATTTCCTTGTTCCCCTCATTCTCGGCTCTGAATTGTTTTTGCAGCGCTATAGCAACCTGGGACCATATCCACAAAGCATTCGAGAGTAAGAGTCCTGATCTAGGATCAGTCCATATAATCTGTTTCATTATGATCTAAATGGCTAAACTGATCCTAGATCATCAGTCCTACTCAGGGATTTTTCTGCAATTGAAGTCCTTTGGCAGGCCGCCTAAGCGTCCAAACAGTGTTCTATCTATCTATCTCTCTATATATCTATATTACATTTACATTTTAGTCATTTAGCAGACGCTCTTATCCAGAGTGACTTACAGTTAGTGAGTGCATACATTTTTCATACTATATATATATATATATATATATATATATATATATGAGCACGCTATTAATCACGTCTGCCTGGAAGACTTCTGAAGGACACTGAGAAATTAACAGGGATATTGGATTCGACCACGACCACGTCTGACCCAATGAATCAGAAGACTAAAGTGTGTGCCATAAATCTCAGAGTATGACACACAGTCTCCTGTTGATCTGCTGGTTATTGTGTATCCAATGAATCACTGTCTGTTACGGTAAACTGTTCCTCTGAGTAATAGCAGCAATCACCACAGGGTGTGTATTTCCTCTCTCACCTGTATACACGTCGTGATCCCTGTCCAGCGTGGTGAACTGCTTGCCGTTGTGCCACGTGAGGGAGTCCCCGGCGTTGCCATGGTAGCGACCCACTCTTAGTTTGTAGAAGTCTGCCTCTGCCTCGATACGGAAGCTGGCGTATTCGGCGAACGTCTTGCGTCCTGACCAGTCCTCCAGCATCACCAGAAGCTTGTAGTTGCCCTGGTTGGTCAGCCAATAGATGTTTTCAAGACCCAGCCAGTATTCGCCATCAATGTTACCAAAACCTTGCTGTGAGAGGGTAGAAGCAGGAGGGAGATGTTTTTATAATGCTGCAGATAAATCTAAATGCTCCGTTCAAAGGCGCCGACATTCATAGTGCCAGTCCACCCTCCCAAAACGCACACAATGTAGTCCACGCTTGTATACAGAGCTGTTGTTTCCCCCCTCAAAAACCGTTTTGCTTTAGAAAGCTCCTTATGCAGTAAATGCTTCCAGGACCACACATCTCCCGTTCACCCGTTTGTCAAAGATGGGAGAAGGGACTAAAGCATGTGCGCGACATGACTGGTATGATGTCAGGGAAAGAGTGGTGGCAGCATAATAACATGATGTGTCCTCTTCCCCAGAGGTCGCTGTGGGTCTGGGACTATAGATCCCATTAAACCACACATGGATTGAATCTGGAGGGAGCACTTTACCCTGCCAACTATGAGCCTGTCATTTTGTAATTTGTGTGTCTTAAGGTGCCTCGTTGCCAGAAGGGAGAGGGGGGTGGTGGGCTTGGAAATGTTTTGTGTTCTTGGACTCAACTTTAAAGGGGAAGGGGGGGAATTTATCCAAATAAGCCAGTCCGACCTCTGTGCCGCAGGATGTGAATCTCTAGCCGCTAAATGTATGACGACATTCTGGTTCAGACCCGTGGCAAATGGGGTAAACCACACTTCATGGATATTAGGACCTTAGATCACTGTAAGGCTCAAATCTCCCATAGATTTCTTATTTTTTATTTATTTAGTTTATTTTTAATATCGTTTCATGATATCTTGTGTGGACTGTTTGACAGCTTTGTGCTATCGAATGGTTGTGGAATTATTGGAGAAACTCAACAAATAACATTTTTGGGACGCTCCAGCTCCTATTTTTTTGAAAACAATACAGTTGCACAATCAAATGGAAATGTTGGAACTGAGAATAGATCCTAACTCACTTATTCAATGATTCACATGTGACCCTCAGAGAGTGAAACTCAAGGTATGACTTAAGGGAATTCTGCTCCGTATTTGATCACACGGTCGTCTTGGCATTGGTTTGGTTCTGTTGCTCGTGTCCAGTGAAGCTGTTTCTCGTCAATGTGCTTTTCATTAGTCCATGCAAGAGTTGTGTGTGTGTGTGTGTGTGTGGACCAATTCAATCAAACCCTGGACTCAAATGACCTTTGCTGTTTTTGTTTTTTACCAGTAACAATGAAGAGTAGTGAAATACTAGCCTATAGTATGATGGGGCTACCTGGCTGATACTAGCCTATAGTATGATGGGGCTACCTGGCTGATACTAGCCTATAGTGTGATGGGGCTACCTGGCTGATATTAGCCTATATGATGGGGCTACCTGGCTGATACTAGCCTATAGTATGATGGGGCTACCTGGCTGATACTAGCCTATAGTATGATGGGGCTACCTGGCTGATACTAGCCTATAGTGTGATGGGGCTACCTGGCTGATACTAGCCTATAGTGTGATGGGGCTACCTGGCTGATACTAGCCTATAGTATGATGGGGCTACCTGGCTGATATTAGCCTATATGATGGGGCTACCTGGCTGATATTAGCCTATATGATGGGGCTACCTGGCTGATACTAGCCTATAGTACGATGGGGCTACCTGGCTGATACTAGCCTATAGTATGATGGGGCTACCTGGCTGATGCTAGCCTATAGTATGATGGGGCTACCTGGCTGATATTAGCCTATATGATGGGGCTACCTGGCTGATATTAGCCTATATGATGGGGCTACCTGGCTGATATTAGCCTATATGATGGGGCTACCTGGCTGATATTAGCCTATATGATGGGGCTACCTGGCTGATATTAGCCTATAGTATGATGGGGCTACCTGGCTGATATTAGCCTATAGTATGATGGGGCTACCTGGCTGATACTAGCCTATAGTATGATGGGGCTACCTGGCTGATACTAGCCTATAGTACGATGGGGCTACCTGGCTGATATTAGCCTATAGTAAGTTGGGGCTACCTGGCTGATAATAGCCTATAGAAAGTTTGGGCTACCTGGCTGATTTTCATTAGAACCTCAATAACAAAGGTAGATCTAAAGGGAAGCAACTCCCCTTGTTGAAGGCTTCTAGTGGAGCTGTATTGTGATCCTTTAGTTTATCCTGTCTTGATTCATTCCCCCAGAAAGGAAAGCTATTTTCACTGCCTGTTCTATCTGGGCATTAAAACATGAATCTACTGTTCTACATAAGACAGCCACCTTCATGGGCATTTACCTTGTAGGTGTCCCAGTTCCTGAAGAAGTTGACTGAGCCGTCCTGGCGCCTCTGGATAACTGTCCAGCCGCCGGGGTCGTGGCTCTGGTCGCACCACACCTGCATCAACCGGTTGGCATTCTCAGGCTTGACCAGGTACATGCCACTGGTGGTGTGGCCCTCCTCTAGAGCCGCAAGGCAGTCCTTGAAAGGCCCTGCAAAGAGGTCATGATTTTAAAGTAGTGCCATGTGAACAAAGGACCAAGGGTGAAAGCTTTTGGTTAAACCCAGCTGGGTAATGTTTTCCATGGAATGATGTGGTCAACCATGGGTTGGTACAGGGTCCTATTGTTCTCTGGGTTTCCCCTTTTTAGTTATCAGAACCCTGATTTTGAAAGATTGAAGGGAAAGTTGTCTAGCTTACTCCACTCTCTCAACCCTCCAGCTGAGCTCAATCTCTTCCCACTTGCTTGAAACACACCCTGGAAACCTGTTCTCGTCCACTAAGCTGAGTATCTCCATAGGTGTAGCCCCTTATTGTGAGGTTCTACAGCTCTCTTAGAAATCCTGAGACTTTTTTTTTTTTTTTTTTGGTTGCTGGAAAAACTCTGTTGCAAGGCCTAGAATTGACGTTTGGCTGTAGTTGGGGGATGGGGGAATAGCTGCCGGTAGGCTGACGCAGGCCAAGAACAACACTGGCATGAGGGCTGCAGGGAGTGGTAGCACTTTAGTGGCAGGCTTACTTTAACAGTAGCCTGTAGATTATCAGGTACTCTAAAAGTTTCTCTCAATAGCACAGCTGTTTTAATATAATTTTATTGGGCATATGTTCCTTTTAGCCTGGCGATGCTGATTTCCTCTGCCTGAGTGCTGACTAAAGGAAAAAAAAAAAAAAAAAACTCTAATGTTGAGGTGTACTGGAAACTTAAATGACAAACCATCGTCTCATCATTCAGGAAGAAATATTTGACCAAACCTGCCACAGATGTGTCTCCACATGAGGTAAATGTCGGTGACTTTTACACGAGAAATGTCGAAAATGGCACAGCAGACCGCTGCAGCAATTGACATGACCCTGTATTCAGCCAGTTTTCTGGAGGTGTCATACTGTCCCTCCCCACCCTTCTAGATAGCAGTGTTTTATGCAAGCGTTGCTACCCAACGACATCATTTCCTGCTGGCTCTCAATGACCGTTTAGGGATGTTTCGGTTCAATCTGAGTGTTTTTATTATGACTAGCAGGATAGCGTGTGTGCAACAACTTCTAAGTGTTCAATTGATATTGGACAGGAGTACTGGGAATCCCACATAATGGTGTCTACTCAGTAATCTAGCAAAACATTTATATATATATATATATATATATATATATATATATATATATATATATATATATATATATATATATATATATATATATATATATATATATATATATATATATATAGTTAAAGTCCTCAGAGCATTCAGAAAACGGGACAAATGGAAATAATAAAAATGCCCCAGGCGCTAATGCGTCTCTCGCTCCTCACTGAATGAATGACAAATGGACGAGTGAGCGATAATTGTGCACGTTACTTAACAATTGAATTTTAAATTAGGCCTAACTGAATGATAAGGAGGGTGAAAATGTTGATTTTAATTTAGAAAGACAATAGTGTAATGACGAGTTTGTGTTATGCCTGTTTATCAGCGTTGGCGCTCATGTCTATAGCAAATCATTTGACCGCGTGTGCCTTGTGGGTTGATACCATGCTCTTTTACGTTTTACTTTGAAAAAAAAAAAGAAGCTGTTACGGGACTGTTTTATTTACTAAAACTCTATAACAAATCAGAGTTATTGTAAAGGAAACAAAAACATGCTACGTGTTGCAGTAGACCTTTTAGAATAATGTGAAACATATCCTTGACTCTATCCAGGTCGATCAGCGGGGGACGCAAACGATGCCAGGTCAGCCTGAGCAGCCGGACCATTCAAACTACACCTAAACTAATTTCACATCAAATAAGAGTCAGCCAATAGACGAGATTAAATTGACAATAGTCTGATTTACAATATTATCAGGTCGTACAATTGTACATCGTGTAATTGACAGATGCAGGGAAAGGAGCATCACTTTATCAAATCCTCCCTCAGAGTCACATGCAGGTAAAACCTTGTTGATTTCTATATAGTATCAGAAAGAGCATATTCTGCAGTTTCTATGACACTTTCTCAGAACTTACAAAATTCAAGAGGTGCCGCTCTATTTCCAAATGTAACTTTTTCCAAGGACATCTGCGCTATCCATGCGTTCAGCACATGACCGCTCACGCGGCAGCATTGCTCTGGATACTAAGCGCAAAGACTAGTAACATTATAAACGTAGAATATGCTTTTCTGTTTTCTTTTAAATACATTTTCTTATTTCCACAATGTTTCTTTAGACCGGCCAAAACAATATTATAATGGACTTCATTGTGGTGGACTTGAACTAGTGTTTTTTGTTTTTGTTTTTACTTACAGCCTAGAGGAACATAAACCAATGAACAGGCTATTATGGTCTTTGAAATAATCATTTTTTAGTATTCTAATGTTACCTAAGACCTTCATAAACACAACCAATTGATTATTCTATCCGATAGCATATATGAAATGTATTTATTAGTCTGTTAGAATGTTGACGCGTCATTGGCTGGAAGTATCGAAAATTGGCTCTAGGCCTACGTTCTTTCGCTAGGACACTTTTGTAGAATTATACAAAACACATCCTTAACTAATAAATAACTATTGTTATATTTTTCCATGGATATATTTCCACAAATATTTCTTCGTGCAATTCATGCTTTAGAATTGTCAATGTATTATTTATCAAGCCAAGGTGCTTATGTTTACCTTGAGGGTTGATAGTTCTCCTGAGTGGCGCAGTGGTCTAAGGCGCCGCATCGCAGTGCTAACTGTGCCACTAGAGATCCAGGCTCTGTCGCAGCCGGCCGCGACCGGGAGACTCATGGGCGGCGCACAATTGGCCCAGCGTCGTCCAGGGTAGGGGAGGGAATGGTCGGCAGGGATGTAGCTCAGTTGATAGAGCATGGTGTTGTATTCACTAACTGTAAGTCGCTCTGGATAAGAGCGTCTGCTAAATGACTAAAAATGTTTAAAAAAAAATTGATATGCATGTGATGCATAGTCTAAAGGGGACGCCCCAGCAACGTTCTCTAGCAGGTACCGATGGGCTAAAAAGGCCAGGCCGCTGCTAGTGTTAAAGGGGGTGGTTTATTTCATTACCAGACACTTTGACCAATCAGTGTAAGTCCTGATGTAACCACTTTTAAACCTGTCTCTCCACTATTTAGGAGAACACGGGGAACATTTAAAGGCCTGAGGTAATTCAAGCAGTAGTCAAGCTCTGCAGGAAGCTCACTGTCACCTGCTGCCAATGAAAACGGGCCAGACAAATGTAATTTGTCTCCTGTTTTTCTTTCCCCCCCCAGGTCATTGCGGATACACTCTGGTTCCTAGCACACAGATCTGAGCCTGTATTTACGAGCTGATGCTTCCTCTTTTCTTCCTCCTCCTCACGCTCTACTTTTAAAGTGATTTAATGGCCGCTGTGGAGAACTCCGGGTCGGACAGAAACTGAAGGCTGTAAGGACCATCACTCGGGGGAGTGGAAGCCTAAATGCAGGCATACGTCTGCATTTTGATATCTCCTAAGCAGTCTCTTGCTCCCAGCTTGTCGTCGATCAACTACAGCAGCAACCAATCAGGCTCTTGTAACTAACGGTTACTACACCTCTTTTCAGTGGCGTACCGTAGTTTTGCATAGCCCCCCTTTTTTGAGGATAGCTATCTTCCTGCAATTCCCCCCAAAATGCCCACAGGGCAACAAAAAAATCTATCATATCTCTCATATATGATTGATAGCCGTTCTGTGTTTGCTGTGCAGTGGGTCTCCCCCCACATCTCTCTCTCTCTCTCTCTCTCTCTCTCTCTCTCTCTCTCTGTCTCTCTCTCTGTCTCTCTCTCTGTCGCTCTCTCTCTCTCTCTCTCTCTCTCTCTGTCTCTCTCTCTCTCTCTCTCTGTCTCTGTCTCTGTCTCTGTCTCTCTCTCTCTCTCCCTGTGTACAACATCATTATAGTGGTAGCATTTGTAAAGGTAGAACAGTAGTAGTAATATAAATAGTTTTGCTATGGATTAAGCAGAGAAGGCAAAACCCACAAACATCTTTAAAATCTCTACAAATCTCTACAGGGCTGACTATGATCCCCGGGGCTATACTTTCCACAGAGGCGTAAAATATCCCGGAACCTGACAAATTATACTTTCCACAGAGGCGTAAAATATCCCAGAACCTGACAAATTATACTTTCCACAGAGGCGTAAAATATCCCAGAACCTGACAAATTATAGCTAATCCCTGAGATCCCAAACCCCTGTTTGGTCCCTCGTATCCTTTCCAATAATCCCCTTTTGGGGATGGCACTAAGAATACAGAGCCTGGCGTTGCCGTCGCTCCCCGTCACATGTCGCAGATTAGAGTCGGCCAGTGCCTGGGTCCAAAGATGATCTTCGGAATATTAATGATTGTATTATATGTTATAATATTAGCCTAATGATTGTACACGCCTGGGCTACAGTACGTTTTGTGACTGAATATTAATGATTGTACACTCGTACACAGCTGGGCTAAAGTACGTTTTGTGACTTGCATCATGACTCGCAATTACGAAAGTTGCCTTTGGAAGAGCAGGGAGAGCTATGAGGAATCTCTTTTTTAAAAATGTAATTCACTGTTTTGCAAGGTCTGCACTGAGAGGGTGTGTAATTTGTGTTAGCAGATTATTTTGAGTCAAGGGTGTTGCTGGAACATATGACAGCAATTCTGCTGTAGGTGTCCTTTTTTTTTTTTTTGGCCCAAAACAATCACTTTCCCAATCACACATTTTCTATTCCTCTGTTCCTAAGTATTAGTTTTGACCTTGCGGCAGACTTGCCCACCTGTTGCATAGCAACGGAACACTCAACATACTCCTGAACGCCCCACGGCTTCCACATAGTGATGAAAAGCGACATCCCAACACAGCTCTTCCCTAAGTGGACGCTGAAACGTACGTGTTGAGTGCTCAAATTTGTTTGCAAGCTTTTTTGGACAGGGGCCAAGCCAATCTGCCCAATTTCAGGTGTTGGAGACACTCCACAGCACCTGTCAAACAGAAGCTACCGAGAGGATCTTAAGCCATGTGGAATGCTGCCACCATTTTTAATCAAATCACCTGTACAGTGTGGATCTCCCGGTTGTCAAAAACTCAGGGTTGATTGAGGCTTATGCACTGAGGCAATGCTGTGCATGCTTCTGAGACAATGCTGTGCATGCTGCTAACCCCTCAGCAGCCAGCGATAGCGTGTGGTTCTCCTCTCTGCACCCCCACCGTGAGATCCTTCTGTTCACTTAAAAACATGGTTATCCAGCCCTATGAAATTCATGGTCAGACACGGCGATCTTTAGATCCTGGTTTGGAATGAGCAGTCACAAGGAAGAGTGTGATATGTTTGCGGGGATGGTTTAAAGTTGGTTTTGCCTGTTCATTTCGGACTGTGTTCTTTTCAGAGGACATTTCAGACTCGTTACTCTTCTCAGCCTAATCCCCTTTTTAACATTTACATTACATTTTAGTCATTTAGCAGACGCTCTTATCCAGAGCGACTTACAGGAGCAATTAGGGTTAAGTGCCTTGCTCAAGGGCACATTAACATCATTTAGCAGACGCTCTTAGCCAGAGCGACTCACAAATTGGTGCGTTCACCCTATAGCCAGTGGGATAACCACTTTACAATTTGGTTATCCCACTGGCTAAGTGTATTGAAACATACGGACAGATTCGGACAATGCACGGCTCAATAAATATTGTTGAGGCGTGTTTAGATGGGCTGCTAGCCAATACCTTTTCCAGAGTCTCGCTGTGTATGTCTGTCAGCTTTTTTCCCCTGTCTTGAGGATTTGTGAGGAGTGAAAGTGATTTTGTTCTGTGTCGCAGCAGGATGGATAAATGTATCTCTCTTTATGCTCCTGTGACTGAGCGAAGTGTATTTTCTTTGGAATGCAGGAACTCTTTAGAGGTCTCCCCTTGGAGGGAGACACTTAAGAAAATATGTCTAGAACAATCTATGAGCCGTATAATTAATGTAACTATTATTTCCATAAATCTGCTGTGAGACCTCAGGAAGAGGATAACGGCACACTCCAAGGTAAAAAGTTAACATGTTTTCCCTTTTGGATTGACACATAGCTATGATCACGTGTACATAGGTGTAAGTTTATGGTCACATGGACATGGCGTACAGGTTTTGTCAGGAGTTCCCTTTGAGGATTATGACTGAATAAATGTTTCTTGAGCTTACTGACTTCTTGGACAAGTTGAATTACTGCTTCTGTCTAACCTCAATAATAACATCGACAAAGAGAGAGAAATGTTTCAGGTCAAAGATCAAAGGGGGAAGGTACTCACCTGAGGGCTTGTTTGTGGTGGACGGCTGGTGAGTGCCACTGGGCATGGTGGGCAGCGGAGGTGGCAGCGCTTTGGAATTCTGGTCACTCTGGATCTCGTTGGTGATCTGGTTGCTGCGGGTGTAGGTGGGCGGCTGGTAGGGTTTGCTAGCTACTGGCGGCGCTACCGGCCTCTGCTGCGGAGGTTGCTGTGGGACAACGGGGGGCTGGGGGCGAACAGGGCGAGACCTTTCTCTCTCCCCCCCGTACGAGTGGCCCCCTCGGCGGCAGTGCTGTTCCAGCTGCACGATGAGGGCGCTCTGGTTGCCGGCGAGGGTGGACAGGTGCTGGTACTTGTGCTCCAGGTCGCGGTAGCGCGAAGCCAGCCGACCCATCTCGGAGGTGTGGTTGAGCACGCGGTTCTCCAGCTGCGACACCTCCAGGGCATTGTCGCGCTTGCGGATGATCTCGTGCAGCAGCTGCATGTAGAGTTGCGTGACGCGGGCGTTCATGTTGCGGCTCTCCTTGCGCAGGAGCTTGACCTCGTTGACGATGCCTCCGTCCACTTCCACCAGCTGCTGCAGCGACTCCATCTGTCGCCGCTGCTTCTGAAGCTCGCCGTTCAGCAGCTCCAGCTCCTGTTTGTTGACCCGGTTCTCTAGGAGGCTGTCGGGCTCCTTGGAGTTGACGCAGATGGCGCCGGTTTGCTTTTGCTGGGGGACGATGAAGGTGTAGGAGCACTTGTCCACTTGCGAGGAGGCGTCAGCTGACACAGCACGCTTGGTGCGTCCAGCGTAGAGGAACTCCGGCTCCAGAACCTCGTCTATGCTCTCCAACTCCTCGGCCCCCACCTGCAGTGTGGAGCCGGGCCCGCAGACCAGCAGCAGCACCAGTGGAACAACCACAGGGGGAATCATACTGCAGCCCGTAGCGCCCTTACAAGAACGGTCTCTGTTTTGAAAGAGAAGAGCGAGGGAGAAAAATAATCAAGTCTGTTCCTCTCCCAACAGCATTCATTAACCACAGACATTTAGTGTAGACATGTATATCAAAGCAAAAGACAGTCCCAGTAAGTACACAGTCAAAGTTTTTTAGAGAAGTTTTGGTGAAAAGCCAAGCCCTGCTCATACTGCGGTTGTCTGACATTCATTGACACCCTCTGCATAGAAACAGTGACCAACACAAGGAGATTGTTTACGTTCCCCAGTCAGCACTCTCAGGTGTCCTACCCTTCGGCCGGATAAATCCAATTTTTGAACGGAGAAATGTAAACCAGTGGGTTTAATGCAGTCCTTCTCAAATAGTGGGGCGCGCCCCCCTGGGAGGGGGGGGGCTCGGAGCGATGCCGGGGGGGGGGGGGGCGTGTGACCCCGGGGAACATGCTTTTATTTTTCCGCAGGGAGTAGGTTTTTTTTGCACGGAACAAGAGCACACAGCACAGAGCAGGAGATATGAAGTGCAGATAACAAACCCTTAAGAGACACCATGGAAACATATTCAACAGGGATGAAAAGAAAGGCGGAGGGAGACGGAGATAATGAGACAAACGTAAGGCTCCCTAAAGCTAAGACGAGGAAATATGACGAAGCGTATGTAGCGCTTGGCTTCACTGTGACTACGGTGGGAGACGAGGAAAGACCGGTATGTTTACTGTGTCTAAAAATGTTGGCAGGGGACAGACAGCATGAAGCCAAATAAATGAAGGCGTCACTTAAAGACATTACAGCCCAATCACGCTGATAAAGCCGCTTCAGTTTTTTCAGCGAAAACGTGCCGAATATTGCCAACAATCGTCCCGCTTTGTGAATGCTACTTCAGTAAACCAGCGAGCTGTTAGCATCATATAAGGTGGCGTACCAAATTGCTCAGTGCAGAAAAACCCCACTCCATAGCAGAGGACCTGATACTGCCTGCAGCATTAGACATGGTCTCTGTCATGCTGGATGACGCAAGTGCTGCAAAAATAAAAACTATCCCTCTGTCCAATGACACTGTCGCCAGACGTATAAATGACATTGCCAACGATCTTAAAGAACAGCTGGTAGATAAACTCAAAGACAAATGTTTTGCCGTACAGTTCGATGAAGCAACTGACAGCAACAAAGACTGTTTGTTTATCGCTTATGTACGTTTTGACATGACAAACTCCCCGTGTAAGGATCTACTTTTTTTGTAAATATGTCAGAGACAGAGCCACAGCTGAAGAGCTATTCAAAATGCTGGACTGCTTCCTGACTGAGAATGGGCTAAAGTGGGAGAACTGCATTGGTGTTTGCAGTGATGGTGCACAGACCATGGCAGGGATGAGAAAAGGACTTCGGGCACTCATCAAGAAGGCCTCACCTAATGCTGAGTGGACACACTGTGTTATACACAGAGAAGCACTGGCATCAAGGCACCTTTCCTCTGAATTAAGTGAGGTTATGACTGACATTGTAGGTGTAATCAATTTTATAAAGACCAGACCACTAAAAACAAGAGTCTTCTCTGCTATCTGTGAGGAGATGGGAGCTGAACATCAAGCTGTGCTGTTTCACAGTGAAGCAAGGTGGCTGTCACGAGGAAAAGTCTTGTCCCGGGTTTTTGAGCTCAGAGAGCAGATAAGAATGTTTTCGGAGCAGGAGCACAAGTATGACCTCGCAGAAACATTTAGTGATGAGAACTTCCTGGCAAAGCTGGCCTACCTGAGTGACATATTTGGAAAGCTAAATGAACTAAATCTACAGCTTCAAGGGAAAGATAAACACCTCCCTCAGGTCACAGACAAGATCAGCTCTTTCACTCGAAAGCTTGCAATGTGTGGCAGGCGACTTGATGAAGGAAATACTGATTCATTCGAGAACCTGCATGAATTTGTTGACACTACTGACTATGATGCCACCTCAGTGATTCCATATATTAAGGAGCATATTGCATCACTGATGGGATTCTTTAAAAAGTACTTCCCTGAAAACAGTTCCCAATATGACTGGGTGAGAGATCCTTTCAATGCACCAGCTCCAACTGGTTTCAGCTCGACAGAGGAGGACCAGTTCATTGATATGACGTCTGACTCCACATTGAGACTGAGGTTCACATCACAGACACTGAGTGAATTCTGGCTGAGTGTAGAGAGGCAGTATCCACTCTTAGGACAGAGGGCCATGGGGCATTCTTCTTCCTTTTGCAACATCTTATCTTTGCGAGACTGGCTTCTCTGCTGTTGCTGCACTGAAGACCAAGTACAGGTCCCAGCTAAACATTGAGCAGGAGCTGAGAGTTGCAGTATCATGCTTCAAACCCTGCTTCGAAAAGCTGTGCACTGCAAAACGTGCTCATTGTAGCCATTAATCCTGACTTCCTCATTTTGATTTTTTTTAAATCAGCACATTGTTTTATTCATTTTTGTTTTATAGGTCAAAGGGTTTCATATATTGTACTCCTGCGTTAATGTTGCTGATCAATTTGAATGTATTATTATTTATTGATTATATTTTATTTTATTTTTCAGTATCAAATGGTCAAAAAATGTTTACAGTTTAAATAAGGATTGAAATTATTTTTTAATTTCTGGCAAATTGATGCACTTTAAGTCTTTTCTGTTACAGACTAAAAAAACAATGTTAATAAAGTTATTCTTTGTTGTAAGTTGATCTGTATTTCTTTCTTTTTTCTTTTTTTGTTTTCTTTAATGTTAATAAGGATACAATGTTATGCAGAGGTGTACTTATAACAATTTTATAGACAAATTATACTATTTACAGTCGCGGCGGAGAGTTGGCGGTGCGCGAAATGTTTACTTCTTCCTAGGGGAGTGGCGTAACAGAAAATAATTGAGAAGCACTGGTTTAATGGGAAGGCGTTTGGTTGAGGATGCACCAGTGGAACGTGTTCTACCACTCAAGGTCTGCTTCGCATCAGAGTATAAACACTTGTCGCATGAATTGAAATCCCCCGTCTCCTGGAGTCTCTGATCTACCTCTGGCATCAAAATATCCATTATCACTTGGAGTAATTAGCCAAAGAGCTCGATATATCGCCCAAAGGGTGTTTAGAAGGAATGTCTCTCTGTGTTTAGATCAACAAAAAGCTTGGCGCATGGCACAGGTAGAGCGTACAAGGTCATTCCCTACGAATCCTTTAGACCGTCTTCAAATCTACAACGCAAACTTTTGAATGTTGGAGCAAATCCTAGTTGTTTCTCACGTACAGACACACACACATAGTGGGCTTTAAGAGGTACCCGTCTGTCTACAGTGGGATTTAACCCAGGGGTGGATCGTTTAGGCTCAGTTGACGTCATGGTCGGGCACACGGCACGGCAGTGGGGAGTCCAATGGGCAGATTCTAGACAACCACATCCAGTATAAAGGTGGAACAGAATGGCGCCTCTGATCTGACAGCACAACCTAAGGATGTCTAAGGGTGTGTGGCACCTCCCAGTCTCTTCTCCTAAATGCGTAGAAACTCCATGCATTACTCTCAGTACTGATCAACTCTTATAAGAGAGCCACAATGTTGATTAGATTGTTGCTCTCCTTTACATTACATTTACATTTACATCATTTAGCAGACGCTCTTATCCAGAGCGACTTACAAATTGGTGCATTCACCTTATGATAGCCAGTGGGACAACCACTTAACAATATATCAAATTATTATTATCATTATTATTTAAATTATTTGGGGTGGGGTAGGGGGAGGGTAGAAGGATTACTTTTATCCTATCCCAGGTATTCCTTAAAGAGGTGGGGTTTCAAGTGTCTCCGGAAGGTGGTCAGTGACTCCGCTGTCCTGGCGTCGTGAGGGAGCTTGTTCCACCATTGGGGTGCCAGAGCAGCGAACAGTTTTGACTGGGCTGAGCGGGAACTGTGCTTCCGCAGAGGTAGGGGGGCCAGCAGGCCAGAGGTGGATGAACGCAATGCCCTCGTTTGGGTGTAGGGACTGATCAGAGCCTGAAAGTACGGAGGTGCCGTTTACAATGTTGATTAGGTTGTTGTTCTCCTTTACAATGTTGATTAGGTTGTTGCTCTCCTTTGCAATGTTGATTAGGTTGTTGTTCTCCTTTGCAATGTTGATTAGATTGTTGTTCTCCTTTACAATGTTGATTAGATTGTTGCTCCCATTTATCATCCTTGGCATATTGTCAGATATCAGAGTGCCCACCATGTTTTGATGATGTCACTATGCGGGTCAGAAACAGAAGAAAAGACTGGGCAACATTGGAATGTTCAGCAACACAATCGAGAACAGAACACAAGCGTGATCACCCCCTACTGTCAGTTGTTTAGGATGGTAAAGCATTAGTCTTGTGGCATTATATTTCCACTACTTTATAAGTTGACTGAATAGAACAGAAAATGGAACTTCAGTGTGTTTGTGTACTAAAGGAGTGTGATTACATTCAGAGAGTTACACTATATATACAAAAGTATGTGGACACCCCTTCAAATTAGTGGATTTGGCTATTTCAGCTGTATGTTGCTGACAGGTGTATAGAATTGAGCACACTGCCATGCAATCTCCATACACAAACATTGGCAGTAGAATGGCCTTACTGAAGAGCTCAGTGACTTTTAATGTGGCACCCTCATATGATTTTAGAAATGTCTGCCCTGCTAGAGCTGCCCCGGTCAACTGTAAGTGCTGTTATTGTGAAGTGGAAACGTCTAGGAGCAACAACGGCTCAGCCACGAAGTGGTAGGCCACACAAGCTCACAGAACGGGACCGCCGAGTGCTGTCCTCAGTTGCAACACTGACTACCGAGTTCCAAACTGCCTCCGGAAGCATCGTCAGCACAATAACTGTTCGTCTGGAGCAGTGGAAACGCGTTCTCTGGAGTGATTAATCACGACGGACGAATCTGGGTTTGGCAGATGCCGTGAGAACGCTACCTGTCAGAATGCATAGTGCCAACTGTAAAATTTGGTGGAGGAGGAATAATGATCTGGGACTGTTTTTCATGGTTCAGGCCCCTTAGTTCCAGTGAAGGGGAATCTTAACGCTACAGCATACAATGACATTCTAGACGATTCTGTGCTTCCAACTTTGTGGCAACAGTTTGGGGATTGCCCTTTCCTGTTTCAGCATGACAATGCCCCCGTGCACAAAGAGAGGTCCATACAGAAATGATTTGTTGACATTGGTGTTAAAGAACTTGACTGGCCTGCACAGAGTCCTGACTTCAACCCCATCGATCACCTTTGGGATGAATTGGAATGCTGACTGCGAGCCAGGCCTAATCGCCCAACATCAGTGCCTGACCTCACTAATGCTCGTGGCTGAATGGAAGCAAGATCCCACAGCAATGTTCCAACATCTAGTGGAAAGCCTTCCCTATAGCAGCAAAGGGGGGACCAACTCCATATTAATGCCCATGATTTTGAAATGAGATATATGTAGTGTATTTGGGATAGGTGACTTTCTTTACCTGGGTTAGGGATCACCACATTTGATTTGAGACTGGATTGGAAAGTTTTCACTCCATTGCTGTCATTTGCTGGGCATGGTCCCATTTATGAGTTACAGATGATGTGATGCACCTCCATATTTCTTGTGACACGTTGTCATTACAGGTGATTAATTTCAGCCTTATTACTTTTGAATTTACATCCCCAACCCACCTGCACCCATCTGTCCCTGATGGACTTGAACCTTGAATAGCAAGTCATATGGTGGAACAAGCTCACTCACGACGCCAGGACAGCGGAGTCACTCACCACCTTCCGGAGACACTTGAAACCCCACCTCTTTAAGGAATACCTGGGATAGGATAAAGTAATCCTTCTACCCCCCCTTACCCCACCCCAAAGAAAAAATATATATATATATATATATATATATATATATATATATATATATTGTAAAGTGGTTGTCCCACTGGCTATCATAAGATGAATGCACCAATTTGTAAGTCGCTCTGGATAAGAGCGTCTGCTAAATGACAAATGTAAATGTAAATATCAAATGGTTATGTCATCATGTCATTCCTTTTTAGTGTGACTTCACTATTTTCCATTTTAGTAGACTTTATAACCTACTGTAGATGGAAATTCTGTAGGGCCCTTGGCCAATTAAAAATGCCTAATAAGCTTTGCTTCAATTTAGTTTGCATTGTTGTGTGACACAATTAGACTTTTTAATGGAAGCATTTCTTGTTTGTTGTTTTATTGCTTTTGGCCAATTGCAACAGTTGGTTGTGGCCATGGTTACATATATAGTTTATAAGATAAAAAGTTGCATTCAAATTTTTGATTACCTTCCCTTGAGATAATGCAACGTGTGTGCTCTACCAGGCATGGTGAGGCCTTACAATCGTTTTCAACCTCCCTCGTCTGACTGCCCTGCCAGCGGGATAGGAATTACTTACAGTGAGGGGAAAAAAGTATTTGATCCCCTGCTGATTTTGTACGTTTGCCCACTGACAAAGAAATGATCAGTCTATAATTTGAATGGTAGGTTTATTTGAACAGTGAGAGACAGAATAACAACAAAAATATCTCGAAAAACGCATGTCAAAAATGTTATAAATTGATTTGCATTTTAATGAGGGAAATAAGTATTTGACCCCCTCTCAATCAGAAAGATTTCTGGCTCCCAGGTGTCTTTTATACAGGTAACGAGCTGAGATTAGGAGCACACTCTTAAAGGGAGTGCTCCTAATCTCAGCTTGTTACCTGTATAAAAGACACCTGTCCACAGAAGCAATCAATCAATCAGATTCCAAACTCTCCACCATGGCCAAGACCAAAGAGCTCTCCAAGGATGTCAGGGACAAGATTGTAGACCTACACAAGGCTGGAATGGGATACAAGACCATCGCCAAGCAGCTTGGTGAGAAGGTGACAACAGTTGGTGCGATTATTCGCAAATGGAAGAAACACAAAATAACTGTAAATCTCCCTCAGCCTGGGGCTCCATGCAAGATCTCACCTTGTGGAGTTGCAATGATCATGAGAACAGTGAGGAATCAGCCCAGAACTACACGGGAGGATCTTGTCAATGATCTCAAGGCAGCTGGGACCATAGTCACCAAGAAAACAATTGGTAGCGCTGTGAAGGACTGAAATCCTGCAGCGCCCGCAAGGTCCCCCTGCTCAAGAAAGCACATATACAGGGCCGTCTGAAGTTAGCCAATGAACATCTGAATGATTCAGAGGAGAACTGGGTGAAAGTGTTGTGGTCAGATGAGACCAAAATCGAGCTCTTTGGCATCAACTCAACTCGCCATGTTTGGAGGAGGAGGAATGCTGCCTATGACCCCAAGAACACCATCCCCACCGTCAAACATGGAGGTGGAAACATTATGCTTTGGGGGTGTTTTTCTGCTAAGGGGACAGGACACCTTCACCGCATCAAAGGGACGATGGACGGGGCCATGTACCGTCAAATCTTGGGTGAGAACCTCCTTCCCTCAGCCAGGGCATTGAAAATGGGTCGTGGATGGGTATTCCAGCATGACAATGACCCAAAACACACGGCCAAGGCAACAAAGGAGTGGCTCAAGAATACGCACATTAAGGTCCTGGAGTGGCCTAGCCAGTCTCCAAACCTTAATCCCATAGAAAATATGTGGAGGGAGCTGAAGGTTCGAGTTGCCAAACGTCAGCCTCGAAACCTTAATGACTTGGAGAAGATCTGCAAAGAGGAGTGGGACAAAATCCCTCCTGAGATGTGTGCATACCTGGTGGCCAACTACAAGAAACTTCTGACCTCTGTGATTGCCAACAAGGGTTTTGCCACCAAGTACTAATTCATGTTTTGCAGAGGGGTAAACATACTTATTTCCCTCATTAAAATGCAAATCAATTTATAACATTTTTGACATGCGTTTTTCTGGATTTTTTTGTTGTTATTCTGTCTCTCACTGTTCAAATAAACCTACCATTAAAAGTATAGACTGATCATGTCTTTGTCAGTGGGCAAACGTACAAAATCAGCAGGGGATCAAATACTTTTTTCCCTCACTGTAACTGCAGAACACAATTGTTCGTATTACCTTCTGTGGTGTGGGTCATTTACCTTCTGTATGTGTGGGTCTTCAGGGTATTTCAAGTGGGCTGCTCTCAGTCAGTGGCCATCAGAGGGACCCTTGTTTGGCTGCTAGTGGAAATGACTAGAGATCAGATATCACAAGGGTTAAAGGTCACAGTTCACTCAGGCAAATGTTTATAGCAAAACGACACGAGTCTCAATAACACTAGTGAAAAATATATGTATGTAAAAACATTTCATTTTGTAGAGTCAGTAAATATTTCACAATGCATTAATCACCATAAAATGTGAAATTATCGCCGAATCACCATTACCTTTTGAAAGTGTATTGAAATTTAACAAGGCCTATAAATCATTGAGCTTTAAGCGACCTACACCCGTTATGTGCCGTTCAAAATACCTCCAAATTCAACCGTGTTCTAATAAATAAAAAAACTCCTGCCTTTTGGCTTAATATTGCTTACTTCATCGATCTCGATTCTGTTTAACAGGCTGTATTTACTCTGCCCTCTACCAACGAGGATCTATTATATTAAAGATAGCCGAGTGACCGCTCTAACAATGGAAATGCATGTCCTCAATGATAGAAGGTGGGTGTGATCAGGTGGAACCATTCTAGCCAATGAGAGGGCAGATACACTTGTGAACAGGCACAACTAAGTCGTTTTTCTCAAAGTTGACGGAATGCCACGTGCATCCACTTATAGCAGTACATTTGTAACAGCCTAAAAATTATGAAACTTCTATTCAATCAAATAAGCCTCACTTGATTCAACACTCTCTCATAGACCTCCATACAAAAAAGGACTTATCTCACGCGGACAGATTTTGGCCAGAGTAAATCCTCTTGCTTAATCTCTTCCTCACTGCCTCTACCTGGTTAACAGGTTATATTTACTTTGCCCTCTACCTAACCCTCTACCTAGTCAATGACCACAAGGAGAGCCCCTAAAGGTGTCCGCATGCTTCCTAGACGAAACAGTTCGGTAGAGTTTGTGCATATATTATGACATTTTTTGAAGAAAAAAAAATCGTTTTGGACTTCAGTGAGTTTTTTTGGGGGGCTGTTCGGGCACACATCTTTTCTGGAGGCAAGCCAAAGTTCATAACCGAAAGTCTACACCCCTTCGTCAGTGATTGGTCAACGGTAGGGATTCTTCAATAAAGTCTTTGTCATTCAACAAAACTTGTTTTCATGGAAATTCCTTCATTGAAAAATACTGCACCAAACATCTGTTGATAAATTACTAAGATCTCTTTGGCAAAAACATCAAAATCAAAGACAGATTTCTTGAGTTACTTTAGATTAATACTAACTATTTTGAGGAAGTGTATACTGGCTACAGATTCTCAAAATCAACAAACAGTACTTTTGCCATTAAAAAAAAAATACCATAAAATTAAGCAAAGGTCTTTTAAGGGAGTGTGCGATCCGAACTGATGCCTGGTCGTCCTGTAGGGAGACCGTGTACGACTTCCAACCTCGGACCTCATCGCTCGACCCCTCTGTCAGGGTCTCTGTTAAACTGTGTTCCAAAACGTCTGTCAGGGTCTCTGTTAAACTGTGTTCCAAAACGTCTGTCAGGGTCTCTGTTAAACGTGTTC
Source organism: Coregonus lavaretus (assembly GCF_964263955.1). Lineage (NCBI taxonomy): Eukaryota > Metazoa > Chordata > Actinopteri > Salmoniformes > Salmonidae > Coregonus > Coregonus lavaretus. Next base: position 75,946,377 of record NC_139991.1, read on the forward strand.
CAAAACGTCTGTCAGGGTCTCTGTTAAACTCTGTTCCAAAACGTCTGTCAGGGTCTCTCCCAAACCACACCAGAGCTTTCACATTCATGACCTTTTTGGGGGGGGGGGGGGGGTTTGAAAGCGTTTTAAGTTTTCACTCTGCCGCGGTGCATCAGTAAAGTTGGGGTTTTGCTGTGCCCGCCCGGGACGTACGAGAGAAAAGAATGCAAATAGACTCCAGTGGAATTGGACAAGGGAGTTTTCCTAAAAACAAGATATTATGAAGTAATGGTCAATTAGCCATTTTTCCCCTTCTCTGCTTGGTGATTTTGCCGGTGCGTTCGTGTGTCTGTTTGGTGATTTTGCCGGTGCGTTTGTGTGTCTGTTTGGTGATTTTGCCGGTGCGTTCGTGTGTCTGTTTGGTGATTTTGCCGGTGCGTTTGTGTGTGTTAATAACTACGTTGGCGCCTCCGTGTCATACTCACAACGCTACAGGCTCATGTCTCCTCATACGTTTAACACGCACACCCAATGCAAACCTAGCGACCCCACCTTTATCCAAACGGGACAGAATCCCTCCACCCATCCCCCTTTTTATAGTGTCCATTCGGGGGCTCTTAGACTCTTATGGGAACACTACTAATAGCCCACTGCCCAACCTACGTCAGAAGAAGAAGATCTGTTATCGGC